>NC_056748.1:546224048-546404048 GCF_019279795.1 Protopterus annectens
CAACCATAAAAAATTTCTCCAAAGCCAACTTCACGCTTCTTAAGACAGAAGTGGCAAACTTCACGACACCCATGCAGATGGACAATAGATGTACGACTGCTGAATCCTACACAAATGCACTTTATAAGCACTTACATGAGTGCATGGATCATGCTATCCCTAACAGAACCAAGATGCTATCCTCCAAAAAAAGGAAGTCAATCTGGTGGTCTTCTGCCATAAACAAACTCTACAACAGAAGAAAGAAACTGTTTCAAAAAAGAGTAAAATCCCATGATTGGAGGAACTCCCTGGTCAGCCTCAGTAAGAAGCTGAGATCCCTCATAAAATCCTCCAAAGCTAGTTATGAAAACAAAATTGCCACTGATTCTAAATCAACCACAAAGCATTCTATAGCTATGTCAAGAATCTCAATGGCAACACTCAGATCTGCTCTGAGTTACAGCACAATGGCACTAAATATACAGAACCAACTGATATTGCCAACATCCTGGCAGATAGGTTCAGTGCTAACTTTACCCCCCTCTCACCTCCTAAAGGGCCCATCTTTATAAAGGAAGAATGCAAAGTTCCTGTAATCACGGTAGCACAGGTAAAAACCTCACTCTTCAAAGCTAAGAACACAGCATTCATGAGACCTGACAACTTCCCAGGCTGCCTTCTACACAAACTACAGAATGAACTGGCGCCCCACCTAAGTACCATGTCCATTGAATGGCGCACCACAACGGTTATCCCACTCCACAAAGGGGGGGCCACAACAGACTCCGGGAACTACCGCCTCATTAGCCTGATGAGCCTGGTCTGCAAGGCCATGGAATGTGTCATCATGGAACTCATAAACAAAGACACTGGAGATCTCCAAACTCTGGACCCCACACAGTTCAGGTTTGTAAAAGGCAGATCATGTCTCCTAAACCTGATAGACTTCTTTGAAGTAGTCATCAAAGCCATAGATGAGGGTAAGGTAGTTCACACAGCCTATCTAGATCTCGCCAAGGCGTTCAACACCATCCCCAACTCTGGAATTACAGATAAACTCACTAAACTAGGTATCAATCCCTATGTCACAAGATGGGTTGCCAACTGGCTTACTGACAGAACCCACACTGTGAAAGTAGCAGACTCCAAATCAGACTTCAGACCAGTGACAAGTGGAGTACCACAGGGTTCAGTCCTGGGTCCTCTCCTGTTTGGTATCTACTTCTCTGAAGTACAGGCTAACACAGAAGGTCATTGGCTAACTAAATTCGCAGATGACTGCAAACTAGGAGCCATAATCGAAACTCCTAACGATGTGGATATCCTACAAAAGGGCCTCACTGAGACAGATGCCTGGTGTCAAAGCCATGGTCTTAAGCTCAATGCCAAAAAGTGCATTGTCATCCCCTTTGGTAAAAACTCTGTACCCATGAACTACCACAAAGGCGGTAATCTACTTAACACCTTAAGTGTGATAAGAGACCTTGGGACACAGGTGGACAGTAGTCTCTCCTTTGATAATCACATCGCCACAGTGGTCAGGAAATCCTTCTATGTGACACACCTCATTACAAAAGGTTTTTCATCCAGAAAAAAAGAGGTTATTGTTCCCCTTTACTCATCACTCATTAGACCCGTTGTAGAGTACAACACCCCTTTTGGTATATACCTCACAAGACATCAACAACAACTGGAAAGACAGCAAAAATACCTCACAAAGAGAATTACTGGCCTCAAACAGATGCCTTACGCAGACCGTCTCAAAAAACTCCAGCTTTACTCCGTCGCATATCGCCTACTCAGAGGCGATCTCTGCCTAACATACAAAGCTATGTCAAATCCAGAGTTGCTGGACATGCTCCACTTAAAAAAATCCCAATCCCTCCGAGCTACACGGTCTAGGGACCTAAATCTTGTCACCACAATAAACAGAACATGCTGGAGGGATAGATTCCTGTCCCAGAGACTTCCCATACTCTGAAACAGACTACCTATCTATGTCAAACAGAGCTCCTCATTAGCACTCTTCAAGAAAAATCTTGATGATTGGATGGGTAATAGGAAATTCACCCCAGGGATCACTTCTGTGGTTCTGCTTGACAAGGGCACAGGAAAATAATTTTCTTGGATGGGGAAAGCCAGGGTACCTTTTTGGCTAGGCTTGTATAGGCCCTAGGGCCAATAGACTAGTAACTACCTATGAACCTATAGATATATATATATATATATATATATATATATATATATATATATATATATATTCACATATTACACAGTGCCATGGGTACACATACAGTTATAAAAGAAAAAACAAAGTTTTTTTTTTCATGCATTACACATATATATTTTCATTGATCTCCTAATTAATTACGTGTATCATTACATATATTGTTCAAATTAGACCTTCCCTGAACTGTAACTCCTCCTCCTAAACATTGTTCTGCATGTATTGTTCTCCCATATAACATGTATTTCTATGTAGTTTGCTTCTTTTCTTTTCTAAAGATCAAACCTCCAATTATTTTTATTTCCTTTACAGCATTTAACAGTTCTGTTATGGCTGCTTTATGTTTTTTTATTTCCTTTTCCTAGTATGTCTTTGAGGGGGTGGGCTTACTGTGTTTGAGCAATTTAATTTCTATATCCCTGCTTAAAAGAATCATTTCCTTAGTTACAATAATTAGCTCCTTCAACATTTCTGGCAATGTAACCTCCAGGGAATTTTTAAAATCTACCTACTCTCTGCATTTCTAAAAAACATGTTCCCAGCTACCCCTCTCTTTCCCATCACACCTTCAAGAATTGTCAGTGGTGGCTGGTGACTTCAAATCACAGGGGGGCTGCAGGAGACGCTGAATGGGTGGGGTCAAAGGGAAGGGGTGTGGTCAACCATAAAGGGGAGGAGCTATGCACAAAACCACAAAAAACTAACTTTAATTAAATACGCTGCCCTGGGTGGCAAACCATCATTATGAAAGTCCAATCAAGACAAAAATAAGTGTAGAAGAATAAAAATATTTCAATGCATTGGCTGCATGACAGCTTACTTAATATCTAGATGGAAACAAAAGGTTGTGAGGCATGAAAAATAAATTACTTTTTAAATACATTACTGGAATGCCAGTCAAAATCAAGTATAAGAAAAACCAGAAGCACTCAACTCAAACCACTTCTCCTTGCACTGCAGTTCTAATTATAATATATTCAGCTTTATTAAAGTACCAAGCAACATGCTGAAAGTAGAAATCTATATGATGCCCCCACTTGTAAAAATGTTTCTTATCCAAAAGACCTGCTGCCTGGCAACTTGTTTCATGGGGAAAACATGATAAAAGTAAAAATGAAAAGCAAACAAGAAACAAGCTCAAGATACATTGCTTAAAGGATTACTGTACAGGTTATGGACCACACATGATTGGCATTCTGTTTAGTTTATGGGTAAAGTCTGTAGAGATGACTGGAAGTCTCCAACAAGTGTAATGAGCTTTTTAAAATAATGGAATCCTGTCCTTTAATACCCAAGGCTTATATTATCTAGTCAAGTATTCTCTGCATGGCAACAACAGAAAGGCTTTCAATGTTGGCAATTCTTTAACAGTATGCTTATTAAAGCTTACTTGCATCTTACGATGTCAGACAAGCTTACCTTATGGTCATTAAAGCATTGCTACTTAAACACAGAGCAACAGGCACTTTGAGTAATAAGCATACATCTGAGTAATAAGCATAAATCAACAGTACAAAATATGACAGAAACCAGACCATTCTGCAAAATCAAGGACAGATGAAAAGCCACTGTAGTACTTATGCAGTGTGTCCTCCCCATCCAAGGTAGATACAACTACTCCTTGCCTTGCTTGGACACATCCAGAGTCACTACATGGGGGAGTGGGGTGCAACAAGCATGTCACAATTTGAAATCTCTCTGGCTGACTGTGATGGCCCTGACACATTTGTCACACCTCTCAACCTCAAGAGCAAGAAATCTGGACAAAGCCATACTCAGAAGTGGGACAAAGGCACAACAATAAGGACAATTTTTAAATATTGCTCTAATAAACTTAGAAAGATAATAGATAGGTCTTGCATTAGTATGAATTTTCTGAAGGGTATAAAATCTGAAACTCAAATGTCTGTCATTTTCTAACTTCAGTCTTTAGTGATTTGTCACTAATTTGCCAAAAAACACAATTTTATGAAAAATGGACCAAAAATGTGATGCAAAAATATAAAAGAGACACACAATACAGCTGCTACCTGCCAAAGAAGGGACACTTTAATATTAGTACTGCTACCTTGAGCAGCTGACAAAATAAAAGAATCTACATGCATTTCAAGTAATCTATAACTTTGATTATTACAGTTATTTCTTAATTGTAAACCCTCCATGTTTTCTTCCAAAATTGCTATTTTGCGGAGGGATTATTAGGGGGAAGAGCAACATTTTGAGCCAAAAATTGGGGACAGTTGAGAGGTTGGCTATGCCTAATTCTATAAAGCAATTTATTTGCATGTACCTCTCAACCTGTTAATGCAGTAAATCTGAACAAGGCCAAATATATTGGGGGCACATATAAACAGTACTAAAATTGCTCTTGTATAAATTGAGACAGTTGATAGAACGGCTCTTACTTTAACATGCATTTTTATGAAGGTTATGAAGTCTGAAACTTATTATTTAGTGACTTCTGGCAAATCATTTAGGAATTAAAACTACAAATTTAATGAACAACAAACCAAAAATAAGAAGCAAAAATCTATTCATTCTTTGAAAATCTGGACAGTTGGGAGGTATAGTTCAGCTGGGCCTGTCTGAGTTTGCTGCCCTTCCCCCACCCCTGACAAAATAATGGTTGAACTGGAGCCTCTGCAGCCATTCCAATTAACCATTACTTGGCTATTTCACTCCATTTACCATAAACACTAATGTGCATACTGCTTTACTTCAATGATTGGACTTCATTTGAAAGTTTTATTTTGTATTTTACAGCACAAACATTAAGTCATCTTTTAAACAAAGCAATGCAGTCTCACAATGAAAACTTAGCATTAAAACTTCTCTGCCCTTGAAACTCACATTCATTGAAACAGCATTGAAACCCACATTCAAAGAAAATACATTTTGCCAGTGGCAGATAAAGATTAATTTTGGGCTGTTTTCGAATCATAGGCCCCTTGCATATGAAACATACATGTGCTCTTTGATACACCTTCCTCATTGTACTAAAAATTATATTCCTTGTACAATACAGTACACTTGTTAGAGGGTGTTTTAAATTTGTTTTGAACATTTTTCCAGTAAGCAATGAAACAAAACATATGCACCCATAATGGCAAAACTGCCCAGTTGAGAACATTTATCATAAAAGTCTACTCAGACTTCCACAGTCCACCATTATTAGTAAATATACACAATTCTACAGTCCACCATTATTAGTAAATATGCACAATTCCACAGTCCACCATTATTAGTAAATATGCACAATTCTACAGTCCACCATTATCAGTAAATATGCACAATTCTACAGTGCACCTTTATCAGTAAATATGCACAATTCTACAGTCCATATTCAGTGAATTCAGTTCTTGCCATAGCTGTCAACCTTAGCACAAAATCCTGGATGAAGCCAATAATGGGGGAATACAGTCCCAAAAATAGGGACAAATTTAAAATATTCATCTTATAAACTTAGAAAATTGCTAGAAAAAGGTTGTGCTACTATGTATTCTGAAGAACATGAAGTTTGAAATTCAAATGCCGGTCAATTTTACTGCGGACAGAACAAAAACAATTTTCAGCAGAGACGCAGGGATTAATACTGCAGACACGTCTTTGTAAAATGGCAGGGCACCAGAGCAAATCCACACAAACACAGGGAGGGATGCAGACTCCACACAGAAGCCACCCCAACCAAGAATCAAACCAGAAAACCTATAGCTGTGAGGCAACAATACTACCACTGCACCATCAAATCTGCAAGGAATTAAACATTCAGAAACCTGAAGTCTGAAATTCAAATGCCGGTCAATTTTACTGCGGACAGAACAAAACCAATTTTCAGCAGAGACGCAGGGATTAATACTGCAGACACGTCTTTGTAAAATGGCAGGGCACCAGAGCAAATCCACACAAACACAGGGAGGAGATGCAGACTCCACAGAGAAGCCACCCCAACCAAGAATCAAACCAGAAAACCTATAGCTGTGAGGCAACAATACTACCACTGCACCATCAAATCTACAAGGAATTAAACATTCAGAAACCTGAAGTCTGAAATTCAAATGCCGGTCAATTTTACTGCGGACAGAACAAAAACAATTTTCAGCAGAGACGCAGGGATTAATACTGCAGACACGTCTTTGTAAAATGGCAGGGCACCAGAGCAAATCCACACAAACACCAGGAGGAGATGCAGACTCCACACAGAAGCCACCCCAACCAAGAATCAAACCAGAAAACCTATAGCTGTGAGGCAACAATATTACCACTGCACCATCAAATCTGCAAGGAGTTAAACATTCAGAAACCTGAAGTCTGAAATTCAAATGCCGGTCAATTTTACTGCGGACAGAACAAAAACAATTTTCAGCAGAGACGCAGGGATTAATACTGCAGACACGTCTTTGTAAGATGGCAGGGCACCAGAGCAAATCCACACAAACACAGGGAGGAGATGCAGACTCCACACAGAAGCCACCCCAACCAAGAATCAAACCAGAAAACCTATAGCTGTGAGGCAACAATACTACCACTGCACCATCAAATCTGCAAGGAATTAAACATTCAGAAACCTGAAGTCTGAAATTCAAATGCCGGTCAATTTTACTGCGGACAGAACAGAAACAATTTTCAGCAGAGACGAGCGATTAATACTGCAGACACGTCTTTGTAAAATGGCAGGGCACCAGAGCAAATCCACACAAACACAGGGAAGAGATGCAGACTCCACACAGAAGCCACCCCAACCAAGAATCAAACCAGAAAACCTATAGCTGTGAGGCAACAATACTACCACTGCACCATCAAATCTGCAAGGAATTAAACATTCAGAAACCTGAAGTCTGAAATTCAAATGCCGGTCAATTTTACTGCGGACAGAACAAAAACAATTTTCAGCAGAGACACAGGGATTAATACTGCAAACACGTCTTTGTAAAATGGCGGGGCACCAGAGCAAATCCACACAAACACAGGAAGGAAATGCAGACTCCACACAGAAGCCACCCCAACCAAGAATCAAACCAGAAAACCTACAGCTGTGAGGCAACAATACTACCACTGCACCATCAAATTTGCAAGGAATTAAACATTCAGAAACCTGAAGTCTGAAATTCAAATGCCTGTCAATTTTATTTAACATTTGTTAATCAGGACAGTCTGACTTGGAACAAAAAAACAATTTTCAGCAGAGGCCCAGGAAGAAATAATGCAGACATGTCTTTGTAACATGGGAGGACACAAAAGCAAACCCACACAAACACAGGGAGAAGATACGGACCCCACAAAGAAGGAACCCCAGCCAAGAATCAAACCTGAGAACCTGCAGCTGTGAGGCAACAATGCTACTACTACACCATCAAATATCAAGCATTGCAACATTTACAAACCACAGATATTATGAGGAACAGATCAGATCAAATATGAGGCAAAAATCTGCAATTTTTTTACAAATGGTGGTGGGTAGGGAACTCAAGTCTTTAACACCTGCATACAGGGTACAGGGTTCAAGCCTGAGGTATTCCCTACCACACCACCATGAGCACCTGGGACATTTTCACACACACACACACACACACACACCTCCAGCTAACACACACACACACCTCCAGTTGCAAGCACCAGCTAACACATACACAACTCCAGTTACAAGCACCAGCTAACACATACACAACTCCAGTTACAAGCACCAGCTAACACATACACAACTCCAGTTACAAGCACCAGCTAACACATACACAACTCCAGTTAAAAGCACCAACACATAAAGTAAAATGCACCATACACTTACCTGTCTGTTCTCCATACCATATCCTGCCCGCGCAATACTCACAAAGACCCGCGAGATCCCAGTAAAGCTCCTTCCCGACGATGAGATCCCAAGCTCCCTCCCGAGACTGTTCTGGCTGTTGCAGTCCGGATGCGATATATCCTCACAGCGTGTCTGTGCACTTTAAAAGTGCACAGACGTCTCCTTGCGTCCAATGCGCATGCGCGAAGTCCGCGAAATTTAAAAAAATAATTTTTTTTTGTTTTTTTTTTTTTTGATTTCTTTTTTAATTTGAGGGGGCTGCAGTCCGGCAGCCCGATGCCACGAGCCGCCCCTGAGAATTGTTATATATTTGTGGGAAAAATCTCTGACATCTACTTGGCATATAAAAATACTTTTGCAAACATTTCCATGCAAAAATCCTAAACCTTAGCTCTTCTTGAATACTTAGAAGACATAAAAATATACTTTAGTATGATATATGTGCTTATGGAACCGATATTTAATAGTGTGTATATATATATATATATATATATATATATATATAAAGTATATATATATATATATATATATATATATATATATATATATATATAAAAAGTATATATATATATATATATATATATATATATATATATATTTTTTTTTTTTTTTTTTTTTAACCATAAATATTATCAGCAAACCTCAGGAGTAGCAACTGTTGCTACCATGGCTCCAGTTTTTGCCAACCTAGTTATGGGTTGGTGGCAAAATAAAATATTGCCATTAGCTGAGGGTTTTGATAAAATTTCATGCTTTTATGGTTTGTTGATTTATTCTTCATATGGAATGCTACTAAGGAAGAGTATAAACACTTTATTGATAATATCAACTAGAATAATATTTTTCTTAAGTCTGATATAGGTGCTTATGGGATCGAAGTTGATTTTCTGGATACTGTGGTTACAATAAACATCAGTAACATATGTTTATACCACAAAGAAACCAGTTAATAATTATTTGTTATATTCTAGTATGCCCCCTACATTTATTAAATATAATATACCAAAAAGACAGTTTATTACAGCATCAAAATTAATATTGGAATGAAATTGATTTCATTTTTAGTTTATTTTTAGGTAGAGCTCATAAAAAGAATTTCTTTGTATAAAGCATTTATTTTTGTATAGTTTCTGTGTTAGTTTTGCTTTGAGCCATATACCTATCCTTGCATTGTTCCTTTCAATACTACTTTTCCCTTATTTCCCGGTCTTTTCTAACCTTTCCTGATTGATTCTTATAGTTATCATATATGTTGTAGGCCCTACTACGTTCCCCTTTTTTTAACTGCAGCTTCTATTCTAGGCCCAAATAAAAACTCAACCAGGGCTGTTCTTTCATTTAGCACTTCCTGATCCCTTTCTCATTGCCTGTACTATGTTATCAATCCCTGGCAGGTAAAAGACAATCTCCAGTCTGCAATGCAATCTTCTGTTTAGCCTCATTCCCACCATATTATTTTACTTCCCTAATAATTTGCCCCACATACCTTGGTTTCTTTACTAATTTTATCCAGTAAATTTCTAGCTCACTTTTGTCCATGCCCCTACATGAAGTCATCACTTTGTTAAAATCTCCTTTCTGTATTCTTGTGTTGGCTTAGTTCTCAGAATGCTTTTTGCTACTTTGTAAATATAATGTCCTGCTTGTTTTTGTATTGTCCAACTGAAGGGCCTGCAATCAAAATCCTACTTTCTCATACTTCTCCTCCCTGTTTCAACATCATTTCTTTCCACTTTGATTTGTAGCCATGAGCCTGTGTTATGTATTTGAGCCTTAGTTTTGTAGCTCTAAAGTATCCCTGCAAATCTGGTACTCCTAAACCACTTTATTCTGTGATGAGAAGCACATTTTCCCACTTAACTCTTCCCTCTCTCCCTCCCAGATAAATTCATTCTCTTCTTTATTAATAATATCCATAGATTCTCCTCTGGTTCATAATAATATGCCTGAGTTTTATATAATATTAAAGGTACTAGAAACATTTTTACTACTTGTACCTTACTATCCATACCCATATCAAGACCTGTGTTTGCATGAATTTTCTTTCTCTGGTTTCCTCATGTGGATTGGACACTATAAATTGGCTGTAGATGTGAGTGTACATGTGTGTGCTTGTGTGTGTGTGTGTGTGCGTATGTGTGGTATGGAGGAGCAACTATGGCAGTGCTAGCCATTTTGCAGTATAAATAGTGGCCTTAAGATGATGGATCACTGTTAATGTGGTGCCCTGGGTTATGGATGCATGGCTGCATGGATGGATGGATGGTTGGATCAAGAGCCTCCAGATTTTAAATTTGTATAGTATCTTTTGTCTTTTCTCCTTCCAAATATTCTTAGCTGCCATGATAGAATCCTTTTTAATCCAAAAACCTAAATAGTTTATCACGTTCCACCATAGCTATGATTATTGCTGAACCAATTCATGTATGTAACAACATAATTTTCCTATGTAGCCTTTGTTTTATCTTTATTTATTTTATATCCTGAAAAAAAATTTAACCTGCTTCAATATGTACCACATCACTGAAATTTCCCTTTCTGGATTTACAGAGTACAGGATAATATCATCTGCAAATAAGGCTAGTTTTTCTTGAGTACCATGCCAGTTATACCTTGGATTTTGTGACACCCTTATTTCCTTTGCCAGGAGATCTAAGTATAAAGCAAATAATAAAAGGGAAAGAGGACACCGCTTCCAGTCAATGTTACAATCCATCAACGTATCACATATTTGCAATGATTGTTACATCGCCCCTTTAACTTACTACAAAAACTGGAATACAATAGTGCAAGAATTTTTGGAACTCCTACTTGTCTATGTTTACATATATCTAAAATGCAAACAGATCCAATATGCAATGCATTGCTCATTCAAAAAAAGTCTACATTTTGAGTATTAATGTTCATTTGCATATTGCTCATGAATACTTTTTGGGATATTGCCCCTTTAATTTTATCAAAGAATTTGGAGCTGCTTGATGCAAGACTTTTCAGAATTCCACACAAAGTCTTTCATTTGTAACCAATAAACTATTACTGAAAGGATCCATCATGATCAGTCCACTGGCTCTGTTACCAATATGTACTTAACTATATAAATAAGTAAAAGTATAAGCTAGGCTGATGAAAGAGAACATCACCTCAATTTTTTTTGAGACTGTGAAACTGCGGTTGTGGTCCTTGGAATAGTGGGAGTAAAAATGCAAAAAGGAAAATATGTGCTATGTCTGAGGTTGCACCCCCCTTTAGAGTATCTCCCTTACACCTAGACGGGGTGATTGTGACATCAGTATACATTAGCAGCAGGGATGTGGGGGCACAGTCCCCATGTAGGGATATGTGCTATGTCTGAGGCTGCACCCCCCTCAGAATATCTCACTTACACATAGACAAGGTGATTGTGACACCAGTATACATTAGCAGCAGGGGTGTGGGGGCACAGTCCCCACACAGGGGTGGAAGGGGCAAAGCTCCCAACAAAAATATTTAAACACATTCTCTTAATTCAATGTATATCTTTGCCATTCCCACTTTAATTGAGACACATGTGGGACTCACAGTGTTACAAGTCTCCAATTTTCAACAGGAAACCCTTCAGCCATTATCAGAGCCTCCTGTTCAAAATGAGTCATTTGGATTGTTTTTGACTATGGAACAATGCATCAGCTATTTAGTATTTTAAGGGGTCGTGGAAGTTTGCCATTGTATTCAACATGTATATTGTTGATTTAGAGATGGCATATGATTGTTGCCCAAAATATCTTTTGTGAAGTGTTACAACATTATGTGGTTTGTGATCTGCTGCTTTCTGCCTATCAGTCCTTGTATCTGAAGAGTGAGAGTTGTCTTCACATCAGCAGCATTATATCCAATACATTCAATAGGGGTGCAGAAATCTGCCAGGGGTGTATCTTGTCTCCCCCCATTTGTGTTCTTCATGGACAGGACATCAAAGTGCAGCCATGGTCTGGAGAGTATCAAAGCTTGGAGATGTGAGGGGGACATGTTTGCAGATAATGCTGTACTAATCACCTCGGGTGAATGTGAGGGTGGCCATGTTTGCAGATAATGCTGTATTGCTCACCTCATGTGAATGTGAGGGTGGCCATGTTTGCAGATAATGTGTAGTGCTCACCTCAGGTGAATGTGAGGGTGGCCATGTTTGCAGATAATGCTGTAGTGCTCACCTCAGGTGAATGCAAGGGTGGCCATGTTTGCATATAATGCTGTACTACTCACCTCAGGTGAATGCAAGGGTGGCCATGTTTGCAGATAATGATGTACTACTCATCTATGTTTGCAGATAATGTTGGACTGTTCACCTCGGGTGAATGAGAGGGTGGCCATGTTTGCAGATAATGCTGTAGTGCTCACCTCAGGTGAATGTGAGGGTGGCCATGTTTACAGATAATGATGTACTACTCATCTATGTTTTCAGATAATGCTATACTATTCACCTCAGGTGACTTTGATCTTCAGTATGCACAGGAGCAGCCTGAAATTTACCAGGTAATCTATGTCATCGTTAGCTATGCTGCATAGTGACAGGATAAAATCATAGATACAACTGGCAGAAATGCAATTCTTTCACAGGGTAGCTTGGTTCACTGTCTGCAAAAGACTGATGATTTTGCCTGCCTGGAAGGATGTTGGAGGGCAGCTACTGCTCCTCGGTACTGACAGGAATCAGCTGTGGTGGTTTGGACACTCTGTGAGGATGTTCCCTAGAGGTTTACCAGGCATGACCTACTGGAAAGATTTCCCAAGACAGTCCTATGAGACTTTGAAAGCCTTATAGTGCTCAGCTTGACTTAGAATGTCTGGGGAACCCACAGAATGAACTGGAGACAGCTTCTACTGAGAAAAAATCTGATTTACCCTCTTCAGAGTGATTCTATCTTCACCCACACTAGAATTAGTGGTTTAGAAAATGACTGGATGGATGGATGGATGGATGGATGGATGGATGGATGCATAGATCAATGGTAAATGTAGTCTGTATCATGGAAGCAAATCTGGTTTCCAGGTATTGATGAGATAAAGGAAGAAATGTTGAGTCATCATTGGCTATCTCAGATAAATACGCAACATATGTTTCTGCCCATTCAGTTATCTGAACTCATCTGCAGCCTTGGACTGATTTCAGTATTGATTTCTATTGGCCCATTTTATCAGTGTATAGCAATGAATAATAAATACCTATTGTTATTACTGATTGCCAAGATTTTCAGTAATAGAACCAATTGTCTGCACATCATTTATTATAAAGTAGTTCCAATTTGCAACAAAATATAAGTCATTTTTGGATTGGTGATAGTTCACCTTTTAACGCAATTAATTTGGAGATTTTTTTTTAGTATCAAGAAGTTATTTACCAAAAAAAGCAACTTTGCTTTGATAGCATGCCAGTGGAACTAGTGGAACCCTTGAGTAAAATATAAGCAATGCTGTATGAATTGCTAAGTCCAGAGTATGTCATGGGAATTAACAATTACGTAGCATGCTGCAAGGCAGTCATTCATCCTGCCTGTGCTATATCAGTCAGTATGCTGTTGAAATACAACTTCAGAAAAAATGTCAAGCATAATCAAGCTCATTGAGAGAAGCCATCACGATAACTAACAGAGACTAAAGCGAGAATGATAATATGAAAAATGTATAATAATATAGGGGGTGGATGTTCACCAGAGGACCTAAGCAAAATGTCTGCTTAGGCTCAGAGCTTTGAACAAAGGACCACGAAAAAAGGAATTAACCAGTTCCAGGTGAAAAATATCACAGGGTGGAGGAGACAATGAAAATGGAACATCTGGCAGAGGTTAAAGCAGCTCCACAGGAAGAATAGCTTTGTAAGTTGTTCCAAAAGCTGATGGCAGCTGGTAATGTAGAACTAAGGAGGCAACAATGGACTATGAACAAAAATAAGGCAATAAGCTGAAAGAACTAATCCGGAACATGGAAACAGAGCAGCATTGAGATCAGAGGTGCAAGAACACAGTAGAAGGCTAACAGAAAAAAAGTTAAAGTAGCAAACAAAAACTGTGTGACCAAGAAAATAGAGCTAGGGAAAACAACTGAGGATAGAAGGAGTATCAGAGCACGTCGTGGACACAGAACTGGAAAGAATGTTGCTGCAATTGCTGGAAACAAGGTTTCACTTACCCACTTTGCAGGAACCAATAAGTGAAAGAATCCACAGAGTTAACAGAATGACATGGTAGCAGGCCTGCATAGATGTAAAATTACAAAATTATGAGATAAGCCAGATCACTTAAACTTATACCCTGTAATGGTATGTTGTTAAAGAGCTGGAAGATTATTCCAGTTCATTGCATAAACTAAGAAAAGGGATGGATGGCTTGCTGGAGACACTGAAAGACCATATAATTTCTGTAAGGATTAACTATTATGCTATCTTAATTGGAGAATGGAAGGAAAACAGACATAGGTTCTACACAGAGGGAGAAGAGCAAGCTTTTTTTAATTACTTAGATTCTGCATAATGGAAGCAGGAGCAACAGGCCAAAGAAATAAATTCAAGTATCCCACAAAAATTAGCTGTCAGAAAAACTGGCAAAGGCCCAAAGGGAATGTACAATTACATGGGTCAAGAAGAACTTCTGTCGTAGATGCACTTGTGGGGAAAAATAATACATGGTGATGATGAGAAGATAAATGGTGTGGAAAAGATCCTGAGCATAGCAGACTACTGAAATTTAAGAATGCACACAGAAAGATGAAATATGAGGGGAGTGCACAAAATGAGAATAAGAATAACAAAAAGCTGGTCAAAGCAGAAATGTAGCAGAAGAGTCAAGTCCAGTAGCAAATGCAGCAGAGGCAGGGTTAGAGATATGCAAAGCAGAACAACATACCATCAAGGAGGAGACATTGCATCTGATGCCTAAAGTGATTCAGACACACAGTGCTGGGTCTGGGTGGGTCTGAGCAGGCTGGAATGGTCAAAACAGGAGGGAAGAAAAGCAAATGGAGTACCAGGAAAATTAGACCAGCACAGGAGGCCATGAGGATGGAAGCCATCAAGAACTGGACATGGTAGTCAAACAGGGAGAGATTAAAGAAGAAATGGGGCAGTGCAAAAAGAGAGAAATAAGTGGATGTACTCAATAAAGTCCATCATATGCAGGCACTGAGTCATGACTGCATGTCAAAAAGTGAGAGACTAAAGACATGGGAGCGACAGAACAAAAGGGAATAAATGAATTATTCTGGCTCAGTCACTTTTCAGAGTTAAAATAATCAGCCAGCTTAGCCCAGCTGTATGAGTTATTTCAAGAACTTCTGGTACCTAACAAAGCATTTGGACTCCATGTTCTATTCAGTTAAGTACAATTAAACTACTCCACTTATCTTACCATTACATCAGGTTTGCTGTTTCTTCACCCACCCACCATTTCTCTGTTGTGTTTTTAAACCTGGAGGTTTATAAGCAGCCTACCCTATTGTAAATCTGGCCTTGGAAGCTTCCCTCAGTCTCACCTGCTCTATACCTGGCCCTGGATGTTCCTCCCAGTGTTATTTTCTCTGTTCACTTTAATGGGCACTGATAGGTAAAACTGGGAAGGCCCTCTCCTAAGACTGTTAGCGTGCTTTGAAATTGCTGTAAAGTACATGCCCCAAATTGCTGTCTTTTCTGACTTTGATTCACTTTGTAATTACATGTAGCAAGTCGATTGATTTGCTTCTGGTACCTTTTCACCTTTGGGTAACTAAAATGAGTTTTTACATTAAGAAGACAGGGATTGCAGTTCTACTGGCAATAAAAAGGTAACCTGGTCTGTCCAAGATAAGGAGCACACAGGGAGGCTTAGCATGAGAATTACATGTTATAACTAGTACTTTGATTTGTTTCTGGTACCTCTAGAGTTATAACTAACTAAAGTATGTTTTTTACATCAAGAAAACAGGGACTACAATTCTAGTGGTAGTAGAATGTCAGCTTGATTGATTCAAGTTGGGACACACAAAGGTAGGCTTGAAGTGAGAATTACTTATAGCTAGTTTGGTTTCTTTCTAGTAGATTTTCATTTTTGGTTAACCAAAGTGAGTTCTTACATTAAGAAGACTAGAAGTGCACTTCTATTAGCAATAGAAAGGTAGCCTGGTCTGTCCAAGATTGGAAACATAAAGGGAGGTTTAAAGTGAGAATTATTTCTAGCTAGTTGTTTGATTTGTTTCTGGTACCTTTTCAGTTTTGGGTAACTAAAGTGTGATTTTACATTAAGATTGGTACTGCAATTCTAGTGGCAGTAGAAAGGTAGCATAGTCTGTCCACATTGGGAAACATGCAGGGAGACTTATTGGCTAGAGGGCTTTTTAGATGGTTTGGTCACTTTTTTTGAGTCTATAAATTCAGTGTTTTTGTGCAGCTCTTGTCTCAGTTCCACAGAGCCCAAATGATTGGCATCCTCATTTGTGCGTTCAAAGTGTTTGGCTTGCATCTAGTGCCATCCAGGCTAATATAAGTATTTTGAATTGAAATATAGAAGTTCTCTAAGATATTTCTGAAAACTGCTGATGTATTTTCAAATTAATTCATTTTTCTGCATTTCATCACTGTAAATCGTATTTGCTTTTTCTTGGTTCAGCTGCTGCTAGTGTACTTTGAAATCACATTAAAGTGCATGTTCCTCATTGCTGCCATGTTTGCCTTATAATCACTTTGCAGTAGCTTGTTATAGCTAGTTGTTTGATTTGTTTCTTGCCCCTTTTCATTTTTGGCTAACTAAAGTGTGGCATAGATACTCAGAGCTGTTCGTCATTTGCAACTTTGCTACTGATTGTTGAGAATCTGCTTTCACCTGGAGCAATCCACTACTGAAAAAGCAAAAATAAGTATTTTTGCACTTCTCTTATATACTGTGACCATACTTTAGCAGTTTCTTTAAGTTATTTGTGTTATTTTTGCATTTTTTTGTACTTTATACCAAAAAAAGTTACCATCTACTGCTGCTTTAATTGCACTGTGTTACATTGTATCTGTTAGTTGTGAGGTTGTTGTAGGTAGTTTGTGTGGTTTTGTTACACTTGGGCTCCCTACCAGCTATTCTGCATTAAGAAGGTGTTCTGCATCCTTGGGGCAGAGGCGTGCTAACCTGTTTGAGTTGTGAATTGCTGGTGGAAGGCTTATTGTGTGCTTTCCTGATTGGTAGTTAGCTTAAAACTTGTTTTGTTTTGATTGTATTTAAGCCTAACGCGTGGTGATGCTCTTTGCACAGCAGTGGTTAGCAGTGCCATGTACAGATGCAAAAGCCTAGATGCCCAGTTTTTCCTTAAACAGCTGTCAGTGAAACTCTTCCAACCTTTTCTGCTGCTCTAGGAGCAATTCAGTTGAGCAGTGAGCAGTGTTGCCTTATTGATGAACTTTAGCCAACACAAAATATAGGTCCCTCTTGTAGTCTTGGCTCTACCAGCACAATCCTATCAAATTAATCATTTCTCTTCCCTAATAAAACATGCATTAAGAGCCTGCCATCATAGATGGGCAGTTTTCCATAATCTTTCTGGCCAGCCTGATAGACATGGGCATCCTTAGATAATGAGCAATTGTCCAATGTATACTGACAAACACTCCTGAAACAAACAAATAATTTATGTGAGAGGAATAGTTACACTATGAAATTAGAGGTAAAACTCTCAGATAAGGACAATTCAAATGTCAAATAGGTTGTCAGCACACACACACTTCTCACACTAAATAAGGACATGACACATAAACCCACATATTTGGAGGTACTCACTAGTAACTTACCAAAATATCAGAGGCCTCCCAAATGGAAATCACTTACACACATAACAATGCAAAAAACAGCCACAACATATGATAACATACACACGCCAGTGTTTCAACAAATAAGCCCATAAGATAACACTGCAAAACCTAATGTACTGGTCATAGGCTACTACATTGTGAAACACACTGATGTTCCCCTCACAAGCTGGATAAGGAGCAGGTTGCAGTTAGCTGCCTGTCAGGTACCAGGATCCAAGTCACTCAAGCACTCAAGTCATTCAACCACAAGTACCAGTATGACTTTATTATAGTCCATGTGGGGGTGAATGACTTTAGATGTATCTCACCAGACTGTATGAAGAATGATATGACTAAACTGTCAGATTATGTGTCACAGGCAGGTATAAGCCTAACCTTAAGCAACATTCTACCTTTTCCAAGAATGATGCTACAATACATACAAAAAAAAAAGAAGATTTACTTCAACAATTGGCTTAGCTTCCAGAGTCAGTCCAAGGGGATCCAATATCTGTCAGCCAGATCTACTTTATATTGTCAACTTACCATTTCTTTGACTTTCAGATGATTGAGACCACATTGCCAACAAATTAAAATAATGAATTCCTGGAACATCGTATTTTCCCTTGGGGAAACTTACCACTTGGCCACCATGGTGAACTCTGCCCTTTTCTCCACTGTAGTGCTATCTCAGAGTTGATATATTTAGTTGGGGTGTGTGTGGGGGATTTGGTGAGTTTAATTGGCTTACATTTCTATTTTAATTGTTGATGGCCAAGTGGTTAGTTTCCCGGTGGAAAATACAATGTTCTGGGAGTTCATTATTTTAAGTTTTTGGCAATGTGGTATCAATCATCTGAAAGTCGATGAAATAGTAAGTCAGCTATATAAAGTAGATCCCTGTCAGCCTGGGAAGACATGGTCGACAGGCCACGCTGCTTTGCCAGATATGGTCTGCACCTCCCTCCTCTAGCCTTTCGGATACTGGTAAAGGTATTGGCCATCATTATTGTGTCCTTATCAGGCATTGTCAAAATAACCAACCTCTCAACATAACAAAATTCTCTCTAGATAAACTCAAGGTACTGCTTCTTAATGCTAGGTGTCTAAGCAAGACACACCACTCCCTGGAAGCACTCCTCACTTTGGAAGATGCTGATGTCTGTGCAGTTACCAAGACATGATTCAAAGGCATGGAAAGCACACCAGTCATGCAGAGTACTATGCCTTACATACACTCAGACCACAAACTGAGTGTGAAAGAACCAAAGGAGAAGGTGTATCATCTTCATTAAGGATAAGTACACCTTGAGACTGGTCAAACAATATGAATTCCTTGAACTACTCCATGTCCAATTAACTATACCCAAAACCCCCTACCACATCATAGCTAGATATAGGTCCCACACAATGAAACAGGAAAAGCATACTGCATACCTGGACTTACTGAAGTTACTTGCCATACAGCTCATGAGTGATTTTAATTATCTTACCATCTACTGGGAAACATACATGACGACAAACATGCTGGCTCAGAGGTTCTTGGACTTTGTCAATGCAAATGCTCTGGAACAGCAAGTCAACACACCCAGAAGAGGTTCAAATGTCTTGGACATAGTACTTACTAACATGGGAGAGCATTGCTTCCCCCGTGTGATGTCCTCCCTATTAGGATTGGATCATAAATCAATTCAGTATCGTTCAATGTAATTATAAGACCAGAAACCCCATCAAGCTCAAAAATGCATAAGAATTTTTCAAATACAAATTACCCTACTAAGTGATGGTATAGGAAGTTTCAAAGCCCACTCAAATGCAGCTAGCATGGACTCCACTGCAGAGGTGTACAGCAATGCCATGTATAACCACTTAAACAATTGACTAGAATTGGCTGTACATAACCAGATTAAAACGAGGTCTTGCCAAAAAACAAGCCACCTTGGTGGACTCATAGTATAAACAGGCTATACAACAAGAGAAAGACACTAATGTTCAAGAACAATAGTAAACTAGCTCAGCAGAGGAAGAAACCCCTCTCTAGCTTAAATAAACAAATAAGAGAGCTTGTCAAGTCCACCAAAGCAAATCATGAGGCAAAAATAGCCTCCCTAGCTAAGGATAATCACAAGGCATTCTTTAACTTCATCTGAAATATAAAAGGGAATACCCCGCTATTTGCTGAATTAGTTGTGGATGGCACCACCCATACTCAGCTGGAGGTAATAGCCAACCTGCTAACTGACAGATGTGGAGCAAACTTCACCCCCCTGTCCTTTCCAGCCATCCCCGAAAATATACCTGCCACTATCCCTCAGCCTATTATCTCAATGGAGCAGGTCATTGTGGCACTCTCCAAGGCCAAAAACATGTCATCAATGGGATCAGGCAACATCCCAAGTTGCCTTTTAAACAACTTAAAACATGATGTAGCAGACCACTTGGATCTCTGTTTAACTACAACCTGCAAACTGGCTATTTTCTGGTGCAATGGAGAACAGACAGTAATCCTTCAGCACAAAGGGGACCATCAATTGACCCTGAGGATTATGGACCCATAAGCTTGACTAGCCTCATCTGCAAGGCCATAGAAAGAATCATTATGGACCTTATTTACAAGGACATAGGTAATCTCCAAACTCTGGACCCAACCCAGTTCAAATTCATTAAAGGTAGATCATGCCTGTTAAACATGGTTGACTTCTTCGAGAAAGTCACCAAGACCCTGGACGAGAGAAAGATAGTGCATACAGTCTATCTTGACCTAGCCAAGGCATTTGACACAACCCCCCACTCAGGTATTAAACTCTCCCACTTAGACATTAACCCCTACATTACCAGATGGGTAGCAAACTGGCTCACTGACAGGACACCAACTGGCTCACTGACAGGACACACACTGTCAAAGTGGGTGACTTCACCACTAACGCATACCACAGAGTTCTGTGCTGGGCCCCTTACTGTTTGGAATTTATTTCTTAGATGTCCAGGCAAACTTGGACAACCTGTGACCAACCAAGTTCCCTGACAATTGCAAGCTGGGAGCAATCATTGAGTCCCCAATGATATTAATACACTACAGACAGGGTTAATGCAGACAAATGATTGGTGCCAAAGCCACAGATTAAAGCTAAATCCAAATAAAATGCATTATTATGCCCTTTGTGAAAACTAATATCCCTGATAATTACATTATAGACAGCACCTCCTAAGTGTAGACCTAGATGTATGTGATCTGGGTACTTAGGTTGATAACAATCTGAACATTGACCACCACGTATCCACAGTGGTAAGAAAATCTTTTAATATGGCATATCTCATAAGTAAAGGCATCACTTCCATATCTAAGGATGTTATAATTCCATTATACTCGGACCTCATCAGACCAATAATTGAGTACAATACCCCCTTTTGTATGTACCATACCAGACACCTGCAATAACTGGAGAGACCACAGAGAATTCTCACTAAGAAAATACAGGGTACACAAAACAAGTCTTATGTGAAAAGACTAAAAGCCCTGTCACTGTATTCTGTCTCCTACAGGTTGCTAAGTGGTGACATGTGTCTGGCTTACAGGGCAGTCTCTGACCTGGCCCTGATGGAAATGCTACACATTTAAATTGCAAGAGGCTCACTCATTCCAGGGATCTTAACCTAATCTCTGACATGAACAGGTCATGCTGAAGAAATAGATACATCTCCCAGAGACTGCCACTTTTCTGGAACAAGCTTCCAATTCATGTGAAACAGAGCCCTTCTGTGATCCTCTTCAAACACAACCTAGATCAATAGATGGATGACTGCAAATTCACTCTTGGGGTAGTGACCTTATCCCTCCTGGACAGAAGTTGGTATTAACTACCATAGCCCTTACCTGTACAAACTTCATTCACCTAACCACTGACAATTGGGGCAACTCGGGATAAATACAGCTATGCTTGTCAGGGCTCTAGGGTCATTCGTCTAGTAATCTCTTATGAGCCTACAGACATTAAGAAGACTGAGACTACAATTCAACTGACAATAGAAAGGTAGAATGATTTGTTCGAGTTGGGGAAAACACAGGGAGGCTTAAAGTGAGATTGTTTCATTGGGCAGAGGGCTTTTTAATTGGTTTAGTCACATTTCTTTGAGTCTATAAATTCTAGTGCTTATTGTATAGTGGCATTTAGCAATACCCTGTATAAATGCAGGCATTTTGAAATCAAATTTCCTTATAAAACTTCCCCTGTAGCTTTACCCAGTAATCAGTTCTGCAAAAAGCAACTTCTGTGCATGCTGAAGAGCACTGCTACACAAATTCAGTCATACACAGCATAGCTGTAGTTTCTACCCTCACGGTGCCCAAATTAGTCTGCTGTACTACTCCCCTTTGTAGTTCACCTAACACAGACCTGACAAACATGAAGGAACACTTTTCCAATTTCTCTACCACCAACTTAATAATAAATTCAACAAACAGTAATCTGAACTCATTTTCAGGATATTTAATTCACATAAAAAAACAGGTAAATCGGTTAAAATACAAGGTTAAGTGCTTTTTTCTATAAGACATCATCAGAACCATTGAATACAAGTGCTAAACTTTTCTTCCAATAAAAACAATAATTTAACCACACCCCCAAAAAATGAACCAATCCACCCCAATGAAAATCAGTTGTTAATCAATCTGAAAGCACAAAAATTGGTCATTGAGTTTATTATTTTATGCTGCCAGTCTCATGGTTCATTTGGAGGAAATTATTTGTTCTTTTTTTGGAGATGACTCATGGGTTGTTTTTACCTAACTCACAAGATTTATTTACTGACCTCCTGAACACCCCTGCTTCTGGTAATTTAAACTTGTCTGGCTTGGTTGGCAGTTAGACTCTTTTGATCTAGCAACTTGCTCAGGTTTTACCTAACTGTAACCCTAGAGGAGGGGACATTCGACAACTGAGTTACAGATTGCTGTACTATCTAGATTGGTTCCACCTGCTGGCAACTATTCTACTACCAATGAACAATTTTTAAATTCATTTTTGTGTGATTACAACTACACCAGTAATTTTAACAAATGGCTTGAACAGCCTAATTTTGCTTAACCTAGACAGTATATTTGTTCAAGCAAGGGCAATTTCTTGAATCTTGATGAACAATTACTGGTTCTTGATAAATCACTTTTCAAATTAAAATCAATTTCATTAGACAGTTATTTTTTGGAAGAGGGTCTGAAATGTAAGCATGTTCCAAAGGGCTTACTGTTTTGGAAACATCCACAAGGCATTGAAGAGTACAGTCTTTTTCATTTTGAACTGCTTGAATTATTTGACAAAATAGGTTTTGAACTGCTAAGTTTAATTATTAAAGACAATCTCAGATGTCACCAAGCACTTAAAGAGAAAATTAGCAAATGGGTTATTTCAGTTACAAATGATTTAGAATTTCATAAATACAAATCTAAGTTTAATAATATTTTCAATCAAGTTGACTTACATTTGAGTCCTATCAAATGAAGAAAAGATAAAAAACTTACACGTGATGACAGGGACTACAGTGAAATTACTGTTTACCCAAAATCACCTAAAGCTTCTAGGGAGTACTCTAATTCCACCACTGATCTCCCCAACATCAGTCTCTGGGATCATGATTTGCCTATTGGTGCAGCAGCCCCTTTGGAAGGGCAAGGTCTGAGGAGATCAGAAAGAATAGCGAGCAAACAGGTGGGAAACCTATCCAATCATTCCCAATCTCCTCAATCGTTCACTCACCAACACAACTGGAAGAGGAAGCAATCATCCAAAAGAAAGAGACAATGGAAATAAATGTTGGCTCTATAGACAAATTATAAACTTTTGAAAACAACTTTCTTGATGATGACAAGGTTTCCATTACTAATTTTTTTCAATTTTCATATTTACAAGTTTTCAGATTTGAATATTGGCCCAGACCACCACAAATTGTTCTTAAAGGGTTTCAATTACATACCATGAGAGAGGGCAAAAACTGAACATATTTTGGTCAGTCAAACGTTTTTACATGAAAGTTTAATTTTCAGATTTTGTTGTTCAGAGAGAAACTGGACTATGATTTATTGGAGAACAAATTCATGCATAAAAATACGACAAATCTTCCTTTACATCCTTTAATTAATGCTTTTAAAAAACATGTGATAGAGACATTAGAACTGTACTGGGGGAACAAAAGGAAAAGTAGATCATTTAATTTAACCCACAGTGAAAGAGAGTTATTGAACAATATCATCTATGATCCCAATATTACATGTATAAAGCTTGATAAATGCGGGGGGGGGGGGGCTTGTCATCATGTACACTTTGAACAATTTACTAAGTGATGTTACTACATATACATCCATGTCAATCAATGAAATTAAGTTTTCACACAGGACCATCAATGTATCTTTGGATGAATTACTTGCACTTGACACCATAACACTTAGTTTATATGATTTTTTAAAGGTTTTTCATCCCATGGTTCAGAAGGTACATTCTAATATTAGAGATCCACCCCTTTGTCCAATTGTGTCTGCTGGAGGTTTGAACATTAAACCATTAGCAAAGCATGTGGATCTCAAGTTGAAACCTATTTTCAATCAGTTCCTCCACATTATTAAAGATGCTTGGTATCTATTAGATAAACTACTTGGCATCACAGTTCATCAGTCTGACATCTTGGTAACCTGTGATGTAAGGAACCTTTTCACATCCATCCCACATGAAGAGGGGTTGATA
This sequence comes from Protopterus annectens, assembly GCF_019279795.1. Taxonomy (NCBI): domain Eukaryota; kingdom Metazoa; phylum Chordata; order Ceratodontiformes; family Protopteridae; genus Protopterus; species Protopterus annectens. Next base: position 546,248,564 of record NC_056748.1, read on the forward strand.
TGGTTTAATGATGTGGTAGAGGAACACTCAGGTTTGACACCAACTGAAATCACCCTGGTAACTAATTTTATGGACATTGTGCTGAGTTACAACTTTATTTCATTTGAGGGTGATTTTTACAAGCAACTTTGAGGCATAGCAATGGGGGCAGATTGTGTCCCCACCTATGCAAATGTGGTTCTCTTGAGATGGAAACTTAAAGAAGCATTTCATTTAGAATTATATAGACAGTGTTTCTGTTTTTTCAATATTTGGATGACATTTTCTTCATTTAGACAGGTCACCAGGACTCAATCCATATGTTTGTGGAACAGCTACAATCAACTGCCAGATTCCTGGAATTTACACATCATGTTGATGTCAACTCCATTCATTTTCTGGACAATTTAATCAACAAGACTGATGCCAGATGACTTGAAACTTCTGTCTACCATAAGCCAACATTTTGTAACTCTTTTTTGCATTTTCCAAGCCATCATGCCTTTCTTCAGAAAAAAGGGATTTTAAAAAGTTAATTTTTCCGCACCTCCAGGCTTATGCCAAATTACATGCAATTCGTGATGGAATGTGACAAGTTGCAGTTTATGTTCATTGAATGTGGCTATTCACCAAAGTTAACTGAAGAAATTACATTGCCAGTTATGGCAGGAAGAGAAAACAACTATGCCCTGATCATCAAAGTTGGTAACCAAGCATGTAATGGGAAACATGAATCCCCAAACATCTCAACACCATCTGTTAATTACAGAAACAATATGGTCTTAAACTATTCAGTGGATACAGCAGACATTAAAACAGATCCTTTTAAACAATAACACATACTACAATGTGATGATTCCTTGACACTGTATTTTGAGAATGGTCCTAGTTTCAAATATAAGAACTCATATAACTTTAAATAGATTTTGTAGAGGAATTCAGATAGGAAACCATTTGGCTTCCTGACTATAGTTAAATGTGGTTGTTGTCCGCAATGTTGCTGCATTCAGAGGTGCTGGAAGCTGTTAAAGACTGGGGGAGGGGCAGAGGGTGAAGAGGCACTTAGTGATCTAAAAAGGGGAATTTTTTTAAACTATTTACTACCACAACATATGTTCACTTGGAGGACATTTTAAGCTTAGCCAGTTTCACTTTTGGTGCTTGAATTAACATTTCCTGATTGGTCTTACCCATCCCATGGCTGATAATTGTATATTAGCCCTAGTGAGAATAAATGTGATCATACTATAGATAATTTGAGGGGTCCCATGTAAGGGATGCAGCAGTTAGGAACTGCATCTATCCATTAGTGGCATGAGAGGCAATCCTGGAGTACATTTTCTATTACCCATCCTTAGATCCAAGTTGCATTAGAATGTGGACAGGGATGAGCTTTGTTTTACTTGAATGGATAGTCTGTTCTGGAACAGTGGTAGCTTCTGTGATATATATCCATCTCTCCAACATTCAGTTTAGATACCTGGACTGAGTATTTATGATGCCATTTGACTTGCTGATGTTCAGTAGGTCCATCTGTATTAGGTCAGTGGATGCCTTGTATGCCAGACATGTCAGCTCTATGCACTCCATAGGATACTGAGTATAGTGATAAATCTTTGAGGTGATCATTGCAAGATCTATTGTTTAGGACGTGTATCCTTTTAGTAAGGTATCTCTGTGGGTATTCCAATTGTTACATGGGTCTGGACAGATACATGCCAAAGTGGGCATTATACAAAATGATTGACCTAATAAGGGCTTTGTAAAGGGGGACAATAAAAGCTCTAGTCGCAATCAATTTGTTTATAAGCTGTGCAATACAGAAAGACTTTCTTATGACTTTGGGTACATGTTGGTCAAAAGGTATATCACTGTACACACAAGTTCCCAAATGCCAGATAACTGGGTCAGTTCTCAGGGGGCATTGTCAATTTGGCAGTCCCCTAGTGTAGATGACTTCCCAAAGGATACGATAGTGTATTTCTTGGAGTTTAGTGTCAGTTCATGATTCTGGCACCAGTTATTGTTTGGGACAAACCTTCCTGCATGATGGTTAAGTCATTTGGGGATTCAATAACTGCTCCTAGCTTGCAGTCATCTCAAACTTAGTTGGCCAAAGCCCTTTGGTATTTCCTTTTACTTTTGAGATGTATATGCCAAACAGAAAGTTTCAACAGTGAACCCTGAGGGACTCCATTTGTGACTGGTCTCTTCCCCTGTTTTGATATCCTGCATCCCGTGAGCAAGCATACATGTATGCATTCTTTGATTCACCTTTCTGATTGTATTAACCTGATTGCATTAAATTCTATTCCTTGTATAATGCAGCACCACTTGTTAGAATGTGTTTTAAATTTGTAGTTTGGAACAGTCTTCTAGTAAGCAATGAAACAAAATGTATGAAGCAATAATGACAAAAATACCCATTTCAGAAAATTTCAACCATAAAAGGCCACTCAAACTTCTATCTTTACAATCCATCAATATCAGTTTGTTTGTCTTTCAGCTTTTCCCGGTTAGGGGTCACCACAGCAGAACTCCGGTCCGCTAATGATTGGCAGTTGGTTTTCATGGTGTCGATTTGCCAGCCCGACGCCCAACCTTCAACGAAGGCACGCCCATTCAATGCATGTCTTTTGAACGCCCACTCGACCAAAGGGAGGACATGCAGACTCCACACAGAAGGCACTCCCAACCCAAGCCGAGAATCGAACGGGAAAACCTCTTGCTGTGAGGCAACAACGCTACCGCTGCACCACCGTGGAAGTATTACAATCCATCAATATCAGTAAATATGTAAAATCTCTGCAGAAGTAAGTCATCTAAGTAGTTCCACATTAAAGGGATCTGTAACTAATGAAGAGGTTGCTGCTAGCAAGCAACTTTATATTTCATTGTTTCATCTACAAATAAAGTGCCTGTTGCCCTTGAAGAATAAATTGCCTATGCTACATTAAAAAAATGATAAGCTAGTAATTTGAAAATCAGGAATGGATGGCAAACATTCATAGGACTACAACATCCATTCCCTTTAAAGTACAACACAGTACAGTATCAGCGATCCATCTGCATACTGTACTGTAGAACCCACAGTCTTCTGCATCAAAAGCAAATATACTACCTGTTGTGCTACTAATAATGCAACCAACTTAGCATAAGTAGCACTAAACTTAACTTTCCCTGAAGCTCTCAGCTCCTTGTAAAATCCACTTGACAATCAACTAAATCTCTCAACTTTGCAGCACAAGAAATCTGGAAAAAGCCAAAATTTATTTTGGGATGGGGGAGGAAAAGGTCCAAAACAAGGGACACATTTTAAATATTACTTGCATAATCTTAGAAAGTTGCTAAAATAAAGTGTGTTTTGTTACCATGTGTTTCCTGAAAGATAGGAAGAATTAAATTTAAAGGGTTATCATTATTTGGTGAATTCAGTTCTCACTAATTTGCCAGAAAACCACAAATGTTAAGAATAGACCAAAAATATGAGCCAAATATTCTGTGAAAATCTGGACAGTTGAGAGCTATGGACTCAACTCCCTGAATCACAAGTGGTGGTATGGGTAGAGAATTCAGGCTCTTGTTTGAACCTGAGTAACACTAACCACCAGGTATACCTAACGGGGGCATTTTACACACACACACACACACACACACACACACACACACACACACACACACACACACACACACACACACACACACGGGAGCAGCATAACTCCTGCAAATAAAGGAACAAAACTCTCCTTACCGGCATGACTCTGTCTCTGGCAGCACCAACAGAACAGCAGCAGCATAACTCCTGTAAAACAGAGCAATAAGAGAACAAGAACATCTAGTTTCGTTAAACTTCCACGCGTGAATCCATGTTGGCATGAAAACTCCACTTCATTAATATTTCCCGACAGGTCTTGCAGCTGTAAAAGTGGGGGCGGCCTCCTCCTCCCCATGGCTCTATGGTTCCGGCGCCCATGCCTACATTGATTCAGATGTCAATGGGACTTTATTAGTCAGTTTCCAAATGGGGCCGACTAGGATAATTTTATTGTTATTCTAGTAGAGTAGTATATCTGGCCTGATGTGCATCCTGTTCAGATTATTATGTAGGTAAGGCTAACAACTATCTTAATAAAATGGTGTACCAAGATGTATACAGTATTAGCAAGAATGATAAAAAAGTACCTTTGGCAAAACACTCTGAATCCTGTATGCATTTTAACAAGTTCTTATTTTGTGTTTTAGAACAGATCTGTTTAGATCAAATGAGGGACTGGAAAAATCATCTGCTTCAGCACGAGATGATTTGGCAATTACGCCTGGATGCTACAAATCACCCAGGCTTGAACTATGTAATTTTTATTTGTAGTGAATTTAAACACTGTGCTAGTAAAGCTTAACAATGATTCATACTAATTTAATCTCAATGTATTTTATGAACTATGTCTATTTTTTTGTTGTATATTTTGTACTGTTTTTTTTTTTTTTGATTTGCTTATCTGTAAAACAACTACATTTTCCGATTGGCTTATTTTTTTGGGAAGAAAATGTCTAGATTGGTTCTTTAATTGAGTTTACTATTGGTCAATGAATGTTTTTTATTATATCAGCTGGTTCATTTCTAGGGGTATGTGTGAATCATTGTTTTCATTGTACGAAAGGTTCTCCTACAGTATTGAGTGCTGTCAAGGATGTTTTTCATGTTTCACCTTTTTTATTGGACAATTTTTGTACCTATGGATTGGTTAGCAACCGATTTTCATTGGGTTGGATTGGTTAATGTTTTTGGGTGCGTGACTGAATTATTGTTTTTATTGGATGAAAAGTTTAGCACTTGTATTCAGTGGTTCTGAGGACATCTTATAGGCGAAAGTGCTTAACCTTGTACATTAACCATTTTAACTGTTTTTTAAAGACAATTAACTAACCAGTCCTTAGAGAAATGGATACAGTATGTGATACAGTATGTGAGACATATAATTGCACAATGTCACCAGACATAGGAGACTCCATTGTGAGATATACTGATGCCCTGCTCAACAATGCTGAATAAGGAGAAAATTAAGGTCACTTGTCTCTCAGGGGCCAGGATCCACCAAATCAGCCACACACAAATTATTAGACCACCAGTATCAGTATGATTCAGTCATAATCCAAATGGTTTTAAATGACCTGAGACGTACCTCCCTGGGCTATATGAAGAGAAACATTATGGAGCTCTCAGACTATGTGCCACAGGCTATGTACCTAGCATGGAGCAGCATTCTATCATCACCAAATTATGTCACAATATAAAAAAAAAAGATGAGTGACTTTAATAATTTGCTTAGTTTCTGGTGCCATTACAAGGGAATACAATATTTGTCAGCATGGAAGGATATGGCCAACAAATCACGTTGCTTTGCCAGTGATGGTCTGCACCTACCCCTACAGGCTTTTGAATAATGCCTAAGACATTGTCCTTACCCCAGTGCCTTTTTTAGACAATGCCAAACTGACAAACCTTCCAACATAGCAAAACCAACCCAAAAGAATCTAAAGGTCTTATTGCTCAATGCCATGAGCCTAAACAAGAAACTCCACTCCCTCCAGGCTGTGCAAACCCTGGAGAATGTGGACACATCTGTGTTGTCAATGCGACATGGTTTAAAGCTATGGAGAGCACTCCATCAGTGCAGGGCTACAATGCCTTCCACACATTCAGGCCAGCTACTGCACAGGCAAGGATCAAAGGTAGAGCCGTCGTGATTTATATCAACAACAAACTTAACTCAATATTAGTCAGACAAGAAGATGCACTTGAGCTTCTCCATGTTTGGATTTCCATGAGTTCCATATTATATCCTTGCAAGCCACAGGTCACTCTCTATGACACACGAAACTCATAACTCCTACTTGGACTAACTGGAGTCCCTCACCATTCAAACCAATATTATTCTCATGAGTGACTTTGATTACTCCGATATAAAGTGGAATATTTGCATGGCCCTAAACTCACAAGCCAAGAGATTCCTGGACTTTATAAACACAAATACCTTGGATTAGGTAGTCCAAATGCTGACCATGGGTGCAAACATACTTTCCTGATGCTTACAAACATGGGATAATGCTGTACCTCCATAGTGTAGTGCCTTCTCTGCTAAGGTCTGACAAAACCTCAAAGGCAACACACAGCAATGTGTATATCTGATTGTAAATGGAGCCACCTAGATGGAGCCAGAAGATAAAGTAAATCTGCAAGCAGACAAATTCAGCTCAAATTTTAACACCACTGGCCACCCCACAGGAAATACTATCAAACAAAACCCTCCCAAATATCACTAGGGAGTAGGTCCTAGATACATAATCTAAAGCCAGAAACACTGCTTTGATGGGCCCCATTGATATTGTATAATACCTCCTAAATAGCCTGAACATGAGCTATTGTGACTACTAGAGTCAGTGTTTAACTACTGCCTCCAGACAGACATTGTGCCATGTAAATGGAGAACTGCAATGGTCATCCCTCTGCCTATGACAAATGGGATAAAAGTTTGGCTATAAAAATAGCAAAAACATTTAAACCCTGTACTAATTTATAGCCCACATAGTCCAGATGGACTCCCACCTTCATTCCTCAGTCTGTGTAAGGAGCATCTCATTCAGACCTTATACCACACCAATAGCCTCTGCCTCTGTAAAAACATCATGTCTTACATCTGGAGAGAAGCATCTGTCTTCCTACTTTCAAAAATACTTTCTTTAGCACAAGACATGCTACTGTCAGCTGGCCACCTATATGCAGAAATACTCCTTGTTGTCCAATAAGTAGCATATATTTTAGACTGGTCACAGTGTAATGGCCACATGTTCTTTATACCTCTGTTGATGATATTGTAATTAACACAGACAAAATCAGCCTAAAAGGAACTACTTGTATAGACCCAACCAAAGCCTTCAAACTAATTGACTACCTACAATCTCTTCATAAATATTCTACTATTGGAATTAGTGTCAAGGCCCTTGGTTGATTTCATTGCTTCCTTTCTTACAGGTTTTTCAAAGTCAGAAAAGCCCAAGGACCTCCTCTGTTAAATATCTATAAAAGAAGAATGTCACAGGGCTCTTTACTAACCACCCCTTGCTCTGCACTAACTTTATAAATACACTTTCATCAGACTTGTCCTGCATCATAATCATTCTATAAGCTCAATCTATGGCCCTTTAGAGCTCTGAATCTCCCATCTCTACAAACACACACAATCAAGAAGGAATTAGAAAATGATCTTAACATTCTCTCTCTTTCTACAACAGATGAATCACCTTTTAAATCTGAAAAAAAACAATGATATTTGGGATATAACAAAAACTAAAGTCACTAACATGGCAAATCCTTCACAACACTAACATCCAGACCTCTTCCAGAACCTCAGACTCTGACTTGACTGTGAATTAACCATCAGAAACACTCTAATATAATCAATACCAAAATCTCTAAAATAGTTTTCTCGGTCACAAAGTTTGCATTTAATTTATCCACAACGGAGTTATGCTGTAGAAAATGGAATTCTGTAAGCCAGGCTACTAACAGTTTTCAACCAGATCTGTAGTTTTAGAGCTCTGGCCACAAGAAAGAAGACAATTGCCATATCCTTCCAAAAGCAAAACAGCTAACTATACAGCAAACAGTACAACTACTTTTTGGATCTTTACTTTTCAAACTATTAAACCAAGAATCCTTCTCCAGCCTGGCAGGTCAGTTTAGATATAGAACTTCCAGCTACCAGCTTAGACCACTTATTTTCTCCAATATAGGCCCTCTTCCCTTTCACAATAAACTGCACTGTGCTGATCATGCATTTTCTGTGCTAAGATTTATGATTTGGGAATCCTTTTCTTCCAATTTAAGAAACTAATTATTTCCTTTTTTCATTCAGAGATAGAAAAGAAATAATAAAAAACGATATCTTAGTTCATTCTAGTCACTGCTACTGTTTCAACTTCCATGTTAAACTTCTAAATCAGAACTCTTTGTGATTTGCATCTCAGAACTACACTCAAGTCCATAATCTCCTTTTACATACAGTCCGTTCTCCTTTTCCTGTTCATGGTACTCCTGTTAACAAGTTTAAGTAGAGAAGGATTAAACAAACAAACAAATAAATAATAATAAATGCATGGACACAGAGTGAACCTCATCATGTCCTGCCAAATAGTAATATGTAAATGCCAGATCAGACCACATCTGTCTAGGTTTATTTATCTATTTTGTGTACTCCATTTAGGAAAGCTTCATTTACGAAAGCTTCCTGTTCATCTGTGATAATAAAGATAACTTCATTGCTTGTGTTAAGTAAAATATAGTGTAATTTGTGTATTCAGAGGGTACCGCTGACTCCTACATAGTTTTACCTCCCTGTAGCCCTGCTGCTGCTGCCTCACATAAATATACACTGTCTTCCACCTTAGATATTAATGTCATTATAATCAAATTATTTGCTAAAGAGTTGGTAGACTATTATGGAGCAGATCTTCTTTCATGGCATAAGTAGGTCTAACTTATGTCTCTTAAATGCTGAAATGCCCAGGACCAGAATAGAAACATGCTTTTCTACAAATCAAATAAAAAAAAAACATATAATTTTACTGTTAAATTTATTTGGCAAATGAAATTCTCTGAAATATTGCTCTCAAGACATCCCAAAATCTGAACACCAATTTATGTCTCTTACCTGTAAAGTTAGCCTGCACCAGTGTCTGTATCCCACTGCATACATTCTGTAGTATTGATAGCAGTTAAAGCAGACTGCCACTAATCTGGTTCATTGTCCACTGCACATTTCAGATGTCTTCAAGAATTCAAACTTTGAGCACGCAGAAAACAGAGACATATACAATCGGCCAAACGCACAGACGCAGAAGACTGTTTTCATCTCCTGCTTCTGTATGACCAGACACAAAGGGTGTTCTTAAAGAAGAACACCCTTAAAAAAAATGTTTTTTTTTTAAAAAAATGAATCTATTGGTATTTTTTCAAGACAATATGCTATCCAGTCCATTTTCTGGACAGTGTCCCTTAATTCTGGACAGTCCAGAAGAATTCCGGATGGTTGGCAACCTTACCTACATGGACTGATTCAAAGCCCTGTCAATATAGCCAGTATTTTGAAAACTGCTAAGAGTTGACTGGTGTCTGGCATACAAGGCATCCTCCAACTCATTACTGATGGATTAATGCACATCAGAAAATCAAATGGCATCAGAAACACTCGGCCTATAGATCTAAACTTCTTCTACAACATCAACAAAACAGTTCAGACAAGCAAAATATCACTATTCATCACTAATTACAGTACATTATTAGACAAACTAGGGTTACTACCCAATATAACTTTCAGGAGAGGCCACAACCTCAAGAACCTTCTTGAAAGTGGGGGCAACTGGAATACAGTTAGAAACACAGGGATGAATATGTGTGGTAATTGCAGGATGTGTAGATTCACTGAGGTTGGCGACACATTTTCTATTAATGTTGACAAGTTTAATATTAAATTAAAACTTAACTGTAATTCTAAACTTGTTGTGTACGTAGCTAAGTGTGTATGCTGTCCAGCATTCTACGTGGGCAAAACCGAGCGTAGACTGCGGGACAGAGTTTATGAACAAACTTATGCAATCTCTACGAACAAAATAGACAATCCTTTGGCAAAACATGTTGTTTACAATGAAGGACATAGATTTATGTTTAAGGCCATTGTCCAGATTCAAGTAGATATGAGAGGGGGGCCCTTTTAATTTACTTTTAGAGGAACGTGAACTTGCATGGCAAATTCGTCTAAATGTATATTCTTTTCCAGGCTTAAATGATGCTTGCAACATTGGATGTTTGCAAAAACATAGAAGTCTGAAACGGTAATCATTTCCGACTTTTTATGTTGCGTGACGAATATTTAGTAATTCATTTCTTGTTAAAGATCTGTGAGGTAGAAATTCTCTTGAAACCACTATACGTATTGATTTTTACAATACTTTCATCTACTATAAGCGAGTTTTAAATCTTAATAGTTGACGGATAGGAATTTTAGAATCTTTTAATACATGTAGCTTTAAAGCATTTGTGAGGGTTACTTAATTGTAATGCACTTACTTAATTGACTTAATTTATTTACTTAAACACTGTTGGAAAAATGTGTGTTTATTTCTGAAGAAGTTGCTTCACTCAAACAACGAAAAGTGCTTAAAATTAAACACATTTTGTGTATTTCTGCTGCAGTTTGTGGGCTTTTTGGTCTTGGTTTGTCTGCTGGCCAAGTTTTGAGGTTTTCAGTGTCTCTTTTCCAGTATTTTGTTTGTTTGTATGGCATCTGGAGTCACCAGTAACCCGAGCAGCCCGAACTTGTTCAGTTCACAATTGCAATCCGATTTAATGAAGTTGACTGTGCTTATTAATGTTTTGAATCAACGCATGGATGTTTTTTCTTCCCGCCTTGATAAGGTGGATGTAACTTTATCTCAACAACAGCGTTCTTTTCAGAATGCATCCTCACAAGTGATTTTAAGTGGTACACCGATAGTTAACTCGAATTTGAACACTTTTAACACAAATTCAAGAGATGGTGCGATAAATGCTTCAATAACACCTGGACAGCGTACACCAATGGAAGCTTTGCCTACTGCTAGTTTGCTTCAACAGAATACATCAAGCAACCATGAGGAAGGGCTTATTGGCACTCCTAATTTCAGCAAATGGGTCAAGGATACTTCTAACTTTTGTTTCAAGTTATGGTCTGACCAGGAGCGGCCGGCCGACACTCGCGGCGATTACCAGGTTGGTGAAGACACTTTAAATGGAAAACTTAAATCCCTTGATGCTAAATCACTTAAACTGAAGAAGTTGCAATTAGAAGTAGTATACTTCAAGGAATGTTTAAACCAACATATCATTCCAAAGGGGCTACGCTCTTACCGGTACCCCACTGGTCTTGTTCCAGATTCATTGTTTCATCTGGAAATTAACTCTCTTTTTGACCAACAAGGGTTTGACCTAATGCAGCTTATTATTAAACACTACCTTTTGCACACTGACACTTTGTCTAATGAAGTATCTGTTTTGAACAACGATATTGTTTCTAATAATGATTTATTTAGATACAAGTATGACTATGACCGTTCTTTTTAAGTATCAATCAACCACTAGACAGAATGAAACTTAATACAACCAAAAAAATAAAAAGTGACCGGTCGGCTTATGATAACAGCACTGCCTATCCTAAGCCATCGCCTTCCCAAGTTTCTAACATAGTCAACATTTCTACTTTTGTCCAACAACGAAATAATAACCATGACCACAATGGAACATCTAGTGGTGAAGTTAACCAAACTGTATTTAGACGTAGTGAACGTATTCGCAGTCACAACAATAATCATGGTTTTAACCACCAACAAGATGACAATAATCAAAAAAATTTGTAAACGATGAAACTGAAAATTTTCAGAAGGCCACAGGAGTGATTCAAAAGAACAAACAATTCAAACAGAATCGGAAGAACAACCAGCGCAATTTCAAGTGCAGGAAATAATGTCCAGTAACACTATTGTACTGAATATTTTAACTAACTTAGATGGGGACTTTAATATTTATAACTTTTCTTCTTATAAAAAAAAAAAAAAACTTTTTTTTGCGATAATTCTGTTCTTTCAATATCTGTATAACATCTATTTTAACTTTGTATAAACTCTGTACATTTTCTTGGAGCTTTTCTCCCCAGGCCTATACTGAAAATGGACATGTCTCCAGCTAGACTAGCCTGGTCAACAAATGTAAAATAAATAAATACATAAATTATTCAATTGACCCTGTCCTAGTCAATTTATTGGCGAAAGGTTGTACATTTGTGCCTTCTAAACCATTGAACCTCGTTCAAACAGTAATGGATTTAAAACTTTTCGTTAGGAAGTTGAATTTTAACTTACTATTTGGTAATGATAACACAAGGAACCAAACATTGAGGTTGACTAGTACTTTTAATCCCCCTGTACACCCAACCCTGAAGATGTTCAAGCATGTATGCAAATTAGATTTTAGATACTTACTGAATTTCCAGAATACGTATGAACCTAAAAAACATACAACATGAACTCAGAAGAATATTCATTATTACAATCTTTGAGAACTTCTCAGGTACAGGTGGTCAAACCCGATAAGGGAGGGGGACTTGTTATATTTGATCAGATAGATTATGTAGAGAGAATGTACAAATTGTTAGATGATGAAGCATACTCAAAGGCATCATTGAATGAAGTTAACATTGCTTATAATCGAATAAAAGGTTATCTCAATGATTTATTCAGAGGCGCCAATTGATATTGATACATTTAACTGCATGTCTACACCTTGGCCTAAAACTCCAGTGATATTTGGCATACCTAAAATTCACACAGATGTGTCGAATCCACCAATGAGACTACTGATTGATGGGAGGGAATCGATGACATACCCCTGTGCTAAGGTTGTTGGTGTTATTTTGAAAAAGTACCTTTTGTCTGATTCCCAGGTATGTAAGGATTCATGGTCCTTCTTAGAAAGTATTAACAACTTGGAATTTAATGATAATTTTAACTTTTTAACTATCGATGTAAAAGACCTTTATACCTCAATCCCTCATTTAGAAGGGATAGAATGGCTCAGCCTTTTACTTAGATCTAAGAAAGCAACAACAAATTAAATAACTTTGGTTGAATCTTTATTAGATATCATTCTTATGAACAACTATTTTCTGTTCGATCAAGAATTCTATTTGCAAAAACAAGGTGTGGCTATGGGGTCGCCTTGTGGTGCCACTTTTGCCAATTTCATCATGGCATACTGGGAGAGGACGTTAATTTTCAACATTCCTCACCACAAGGCAAACCTCATTTTGTACACACGATTTCTGGATGATATTTTCGTCCTGTTCAATGGCGATAATATATAGGCTAAGTCATTTATTTCTTATTTGAATACCACCATGGAATTTTTCAAATTTACAGGACACAATAGATTATTTAGATGTCAAGTTATCGAAGGATAAGATTAACAATAGATACGTATCCAAGATTTTTAGGAAACACACGTATTGTAATTCCTTCCTTCATTTCTCAAGCTGCCATCCATTTCTTCAGAAATGATCGATTGTCAAGGGGCAATTGATTAGAGCAGCAAGGATGACTACACTTGAATCTGACTTCCATGTAGAATGTGACATCTTGAGCTGTATGTTTCAACAGTGAGGTTACCCTAGTAACCTAATTCAACTTCTAGTTTGTGAAGTTTTTGAAAAAAGGAGGATCGGACTTTTGGTTCCTATTCTCCATTTGAACTATGTAGATAAGAATATAGATGTGTCTACCATTGACATTAATTTACCTAGAGTACAAGGAGCCACACAAATAGGAGATTCCAACTTTAAAGATGGTTTCATCACTACCTTCTGCACAGACAGTGGTATGGTAAGATTCATCTTATACAAAAATTGGCAGTTCATCACTAATGACAGAACATTATTAGACAAACTAGGGTTACTACCCAGTATAACTTTCAGGAGAGGCCACAACCTCAAGAACCTTCTTGAAAGTGGGGGCAACTGGAATACAGTTAGAAACACAGGGATGAATATATGTGGTAATTGCAGGATGTGTTGATTCACTGAGGTTGGCGACACATTTTCTATTAATGACAAGTTTAATATTAAATTAAAACTTAACTGTAATTCTAAACTACTTGTGTACGTAGCTAAGTGTGTATGCTGTCCAGCATTCTACGTGGGCAAAACTGAGCATAGACTGCGGGACAGAGTTTATGAACACACTTATGCAATCTCTACGAACAAAATAGACAACCCTTTGGCAAAACATGTTGTTTACAATGAAGGACATAGATTTATGTTTAAAGCCATTGTCCAGATTCAAGTAGATATGAGAGGGGGGCCCTTTTAATTTACTTTTAGAGGAACGTGAACTTGCATGGCAAATTCATCTAAATGCATTTTCTTTTCCAGGCTTAAATGATGCTTGCAACATTGGATGTTTGCTAAAACTTAGAAGTCTGAAACGGTAATCATTTCCGACTTTTTATGTTGCGTGATGAATATTTAGTAATTCATTTCTTGTTAAAGATCTGTGAGGTAGAGATTCTCTTGAAACCACTATAAGTATTGATTTTTACAATACTTTCATCTACTATAAGCAAGTTTTAAATCTTAATAGTTGACGGATAGGAATTTTAGAATCTTTTAGTACATCTAGCTTTAAAGCATTTGTGAGGTTTACTTAAGTGTAATGCACTTACTTAATTGACTTTTAATTGATTTACTTATCATGTGACTGTACCAATTATTTATATAACACTGTTGGAAAAATGTGTGTTTATTTCTGAAGAAGTTGCTTCACTCGAGCAACGAAAAGCGCTTAAAATTAAACGCATTTTGTGTATTTCTGCTGCAGTTTGTGGGCTTTTTGGTATCGGTTTGTTTGCTGGCCAAGTTTTGAGGAGAACAGTTCAGACAGGCAGGTATATTTTGCAGAGGATACCGCTGCTGTGGAATAAACTCCCCATCCACATAAAACGAAGTTCATCCTTGTCGATTTTCAAGCAATTCTTAGATTTATGGATGGAGAAACAGAAAATTTACCCTAGGACTGTCCCCTGTACTACTAATGGATAGATGCAGCTCCTAGATGTGTTATTGCATGCACGGGTCCCCTCAAATTATCTATAATATGATCACAGTTATTCTCATTAGGAGTAATATGTAATTATTGACCATGGAGTGGGTAAGGTCAATCCATTTCCAAATGGGATAGGTTATTTTGAGCACAAAAAGGAAAATTGAATTGGCTTAAAATGTCCCACAAGGAAAGCTAGACTGGTACTTACCTATAAACCTATGAAAGAATGATAATAGAAAGGATTAAGGACATAGAAAATTGTTAAACGCTGGATCCAACCCACTTTAGTTGACCACGGGCAGATGGTGCCTAGTTACTCTGGTAGACTTCTCTGAGAAGGTCATCAAGGCAATAGATGAGGGCAAAGTAGTGTATACTGCCTACTTTGACCTGGCTAAGGCATTTGATACAATACCACTCTCAAGCGTTGTAAACAAACTCATGGATATTGGTATAAAACCTTATGTTACAGGCTGGATAACCAGCTGACTCTAAAAAGGACCCTGGAAGTTATGATAGGGGAGACCACCTCCACAAAGATGCTGATCACAAGCAGAGTCCTTCAGTGCTCTGTGCTGGGTTTTCTCCTTTTTGACATCTGCTTCTTGGAAGTCAAGACCAGTGTCAGGGGACAGGAAAGGAAAGAAACAAGTAGAAAATAACAAAAGGAAATGGAAGTAAGAGCAGAGCAGGAATCAATGAAGGAAGGAGAAAGTAGACAGTCAATAATCAAAACCCTAAAGGATTTATAGGAATGTTGGTTAACACAAAAGTTAATGATGGATATACATCAGAATGTGAGAAATAATGTGCAGAGAAGATGGAGAAAGAAGAAACCCAAGAAGAGAAAAAGAAGAAAAGGGAAAGAAGAACCCCATGGGGAAATGGGGAGAAACATGAAAACTGTAAAAGCAGAATAATTTACGCAGATCTGAGGTGAAGTGGGGGAAGCAACAAATAGGGAAAAGATGGGAGAAGGAAGTAGGGTAGTAGCTCAGTGAAGGTGAATGGTGAAAAATCTTCAAAATAACATCAGAGATGTGGAAATGCATGGGGCAGGAGATCCGATATTAAGACTGTTTCATAAGTGGTATCTCATGCTGAAAAGATTATATAAGGAGGGAAGGAAAATAAATTCAAGATGCTGGAGACAAATGATAGATGAGGTTGTCATGGAACATATGTTCTGGGATTAACCCTGGGCACAAAAAAACTGGACAGAGCGTCTGGAAAACTGGAAAGGATATATGGAACAGAGGGACAAAAGTCCTTGGAATTTTACATATGAAGTATAAGGAACGGAGAGGGGGTTGGCAGAAAAAAAGAAATGCAAGTGATAAGACTAATGGCAACATATGCAAAGAGTGTGATAGCTGGAAACTGGAAAACAAGGGTCAAGTGCCAGAAGGGGGAGATGAAAATAAGATTTATACACATTGTAGGGAGACTTAGAAAGTGGAAGAAAATGAGAGGGGTGGGAGAAAGAGAGATGAAAGAATAGAAAGAGGAGATGAGCTACTGCTTGTCAAAAGTGGGGATGGGGAAAGGAGGTGAAAGCAGCCTTAATAGTAATGAGAAAGAATGAATCATTGGTGTAAAATGAAAAACAAGTGCATCTTGTTTGAGAATTACACAGCGAATAATTGTGACTGGATGTGAAAAATTAAGTAAAATCATATGTGGATACCAAATGTAAAGCAGATACATGCACACATTATTTATATATATATATATATATATATATATATATATATATATATATATATATATATATATATATATATTATTTTTATTATTATTATTATTATTATTATTATTATTATTATTATTATTCCTAGCCTTATTTCTCAGCTGCAATAAAGCACTGTTCACTGTCTGGTTAAGTGACGTGCTCAGTGACTTCCGTAATAATATAGTTGTTAAGAAGCAAGAAACAACCCAAGTATGAATTCTTGTTAAGTTCAGAGTCCTAAAAATAAGTGAGCGATAAAAGGATGATTGATTACTGAGATGAATGGAACACTGCTCCTCTGTAAAGAGCTGGGATGACAACGATGCCTTCAAGAGAAATAATTATGGGGCTAATTTTGACAGAGAGCCAGAGTGTGAGAGTTTCAAAGCAAAACCTTAAATCCAGTAAGTCACAGAAAAATGCAGAATCCCTCTTTCTAACATCAATAGGTTTATTCATTTGTTACCTGATGATTAATGTTATTTATTTTTTTTCTTTTAACAGGTCATATGAAAATTATAAGTAAGCAGAACTAATTTGAAAAGAAATGCCATCTCATAACTTCATTTTCCTTGCAGATGTGGCAGACTGTGAAATTATGCCATCAAAGCATTGCAGTATGTGGAGTACTAAAGAAGCTAATGTTTAGCTCAGAGCATTCCATCTTATGTGGTGCACATATCTTCTACAATTTAGTCTAACTATACACCTCATGGATAGCAATAGAGTGTAATAAAGTGTTATGTGCGGCCATATTGCTGTCATTTTACCTTATTTTTATTCTCACCATAAAGGTTTTAAGGAATGAAATGGCAATAGGTGTGCAAAACTTGGATGGAGATTTTTTTTACAAAGAAGCAGTGAAACTGAAGACCATTGAAGTAGAGTATTGCAATGAAATTTTATACAGTGATTTCAGAATGAGAGGCGTTGATTACTTGGGGATGTTTTCTCAGCCTTTGTGACCAATATGGGCATTGACATCCCTCCTGATATGAAGGTATTAAAGGAGAAGCTACAAAGATGGAAGGTGAAAGAAACAAATGTTTATTTTAATATTCTATCTTTATATATTTACAACTTGACATTTTACCTAGGAGTTTAAGGCATTTAAGAGCCTCACAACCCATTTAACCCATCAGATGATAATCTTGAACATGCCAAACAATAATGAATAGCAGCTGTCCATCACAATGCTCTTGATTTGGTCAATATGTCAGTCAAAAAGGATATCATCAAACAGAACATATTAGCTGGTGAAATCAAACACTTGGTGAATTCACCTTGAACAATGTATTAAAAACTATTAATGACAGACTGAAACAAACTGAGTTTGAATTAACTGGAAGAAAAAAAGAAAAAAGGCAGCAAGAAATGTGAAGGATTATAATAAAATGAAAGGTTTTTTTTTTCTTTTGGGTTATGGAATGAAATGAATTCCCCTAACAGGAGGAGAGGAAATAGCATCAAACAGTGATGCTAAGGTCTGGGACATTCTATTAGGGAGGAATGAAGAAGCAGCGCATTCATGGAAGTAATAAGTATGAAAATCTGGACTGTGAGCAGAATATGACTCCATACGGACATAAATCATAAATACTTGAAAGGAGAACTCATAGAAATGATAAATTGTACTGTGAGGGGGAATTTGGTCATAAGAGAAGAAGAAACACCATGAGTGACGGGCAAACAGGCTAGAAGCAGCAACATAGTAAAAAAATACAAGAAAGCCTGAAGTAATGTTTGGAACTGTAAATGGTTTTACTAGTTTATTGTCTTCTTTGAATATTATCAAATTAGAACATTTTAATAAGTTTGAAACAGTGATAAGACTAATATTTCTGGGTATGATTTGACTTGCAATAAAATGTCAGTCCTTAAAGGGGTACTTACATTTATTTTTACTGAAATCCCTCAATTATATTAAATGAAAATTGAAGTGTTAAAACTGATGAGGAAATTGCAGGCCAGATTCCAAAGAAATGTGGTGGACAGGACATGCAAAGGTAGATTAGCAGTAGATGCTACTCCATAATGGACATAATGACAAGAGAAAGTAATAACTTATTTAGTGTAGGACAATTGTAAACTCTTCAAATGCCTGTCAGATTCCAAAGCACAACAGTTGCACCTAATGGCAACAAAATAAGACGGATTAATGTGCCAGCAATTTTAAGAAAGCACCAAGCAAAGGCCATATGTGCTAAACTTTTTGCCATAAAAAACTGATACTAATCTCAGCATTCCTGCAGATTATGCAGAACATTTCTAAAAAATGTCAAGCTGCATTTAATGCATTACAGTAGGCTGGGGTACAATAATCCATAAAACAGGACAATCTGCAAATGCATCCCTGAAGGCAGCCATCAAGGTACTGAGCTGAGCTACAGTTAAACCAGCTCTCTGATAAGGAAATAATAAATAGACACATGTTAGACAGAGAGTTGGTGCGCAGGCAGTGTGCAGGATGTGTGCAACCCCCCTCTTCATACAGTCTGTGGGGTAATCCAGTACTGGAATGAACAAATATGTGTCTGAACCAGGGTACACTGACCTCTGTGGCATTTCAGAGGCATATGGGTGATGTTGTAGGAGTTTTCAGACAGCTGACATTCGCATTATAGGACAGTTCCTGCCAGTAATGTGCAGGAAAGTGGATGAATTCATCCACTTCTCATCAACTGCCATGGAGTGCAGAACTGCCATGGAGCAGTTCTATACCATTTCCAATTTCTCCCATGCCCTCTTTGAAACTGATTGCACTCATGTCACAATCAAAATCCCAGTGGTACCAGATGCTGAATGTTACATTAACAGAAGGAGGTGGTCATTCATCTGTTGTCAGGTTTGTACTCTGCAGACAGCGTCTTTACCAATATAATGGCAACAAATCCCAATAGTTTGCATGATGCAGCAATATGGAAGCAAAGTAATCTGAGGACTGCTTTCCAACATGGTGAAATTCTTGTGGGGCTTCTACTCACTATGTACAGGACTACACCTATGATGTAAGAAGCATGCAGACCTGTCAGCAGTAAGCACGAGGTCTAAATATGCATTTTTTCTTCTTACAATCAGGTGACTGCAATTATTCACAGGAGCCTTTTGTTATGATGCCATACAGAGCCTCATGAATGCCTGCTGAGAATGCACTTTGTGACATGGAACACCACTGAGCATGTTTTTGGTGTGCTGAAAGCAAGCCTCAGATATCTGGACACCTACATAGGTGCACACCAATACACATGAAAATAGGTATCACAGATGATTACCATGTGTGCCATACTGCACAACATGCTAACATCAAAACACTGTAGCCTACCCCAAGAACAAAAAAAGAGGGTAGGTGCACCACAATTCTAAGTTTGTCTGATGCAAAACAAGTTAGCAAAAAGAAAATGAACAAACAACACAGCTGGTAAAAATGTTTAATAAACAAAGTAAATAAAAGGTGAGCACTTTTGTATATACAGTACTTCTTCAGATCAACTAAGTTGAGCTTCCTTCATGTGAATTCCCAGGACCATGACCCCATGGCATGCCACATTTGGGTGTGGACAACACACTCACTGATGGAACAGTGGAAGCACTGCCACTAAGGGAGTGTGATCAGGCATGGCCATTTTGGCTATCAGGAGATGTTGTGGCTGACCTACCACCCACAATGATGACGTTCCCCTCCCAGCAGATGTTCCATCACTGACACTGTTCATTCCATGACAGACACACCTCGGTCTATCACAGGCACCTCTCATTCCAGCAGGTCTTTCATCCAATCCAGTGAATCAGTAACACAGTGGAGGAAGTCATGCATGCCAGACTGTGCTTAATCCACAACTCTGAGCATTTGTCTGGAGCAGCTATGGGAACATGCCTGTGCCTCCATGATGGCCCTAAACATATGTAGAGTGACACAGGAAGTGACACCTGCACTAGGTGGAGGAAGGACAGCAGGGTCCCTCCAAGCACCCCTATCAATCCTCCTGCATCACAACTCACTCACACTTTAGTTACAGCCAAACTCAACAGGCAGCAAAGCTGCAGCAATCACACTTCCCTGATCAATGTCCTTGCCCTGCACCATACCTATCAACTGTACAGATTTTTGCAGAATGTCCAGATTTTTGCCTCATATTTTTGGTTCATTTCTCATATGATTGTGGTTTTCTAGCAAATCACTGGCAAATCACTCATGGATTAAGACAGAAAATAATGACAGACATTTCAGTTTCAGACTTCATGCCCTTCAGAAAATCTGTGCTAATGCAAAATCTGTTATTCTGTCAACTTTCCAAATTTGTAAGAGCAATATTCAAAAAGTGTCCTTATTTTTGGGACTCTGTCTCCCATTAGTCATGGCTTTGTCCAGATTTCTTGTTCTAAGAAGTTGAGAGGTATGCCCTCCATCTGTCCAGTATCTGTGGGTTCACTGGACTGGGTAGGCGTAGGCCTGCTGGCTGTGTGCAATGTAAATGCAGGGGATGGCTGAATGTCCACCTCTGTGTCAGATTCAATCTCTGTACTCCCCAACCATGCCTCAGGTTGGCCACCATCATCATCAGAGTCTGCCAAGACATTGAGATTAGGTGGCACAGGTACCACAGTTCTACTGTCAGATTCACCTGTGATAAAAACAATAAACACAGGAATACATTAATACTAGCACACTATAGTGCAATATATATGCTAATAAAATTACACTGCTGCCACTATTACATACAGTCCAGCAATACATACAACATGCCTGGGATCAATATCACACTACAATATTTGTTTGAATGTATCAGCAGTACTGAAATCAATCTAATTGGCTTACCAACTGCAGAAGGTAAGTGTTCCTGGATATCTGATGGTCCTGAAAGAAGGTAAGCAAAAGGTAAGGGCAACAACATCACAATCAACAGTAACACAGAGGTTAAAACATTTGCCCCTTTATAGCTGCAGTAAACAATATTTTAAACAAGAATGTGGCTGACAACTCCAAGCTAAGCTTATACCTGTAGCAATCTTCAACCCCCCCAAATCAAATAAATACATGTGACACAGAATTAACTTATTCATCTAAATTCTTTAACCATACAGCAGTGTTCAACTGTTCAAATAACAAGGCCTACTTGGAAGCTTCTCCTGGAATGTGATTAGTATGTCCGAAATGCTGGCTACCACATCCAGCACATGTTGGATGACAGTCTCCTCAGAGCTTGCTGTGTCTTATAGGTTGGCTAGAAACTGTTCACTGGGGATCAGAGGTGGTTCCCTAGGAGGGTTTCCACCTGTAATCAATAGGTCATGGGCTACTGCAGCTGCTCACCTTCTTGCAGAGGTGATCATATCAGTGACCCTGTGGTGCACCTGCTCATAACTTCGTCCATGGCTGCCCATGGAATTGACATCCACAACAATATGATGCCATATTTTCAACTAAATGCCCATATCTCTTCCTTCCCCTTTGAAGTAGAAAGGCACCATGTTGCCAAAAACCATAAATAATAACTTGTTTTTTTGGCATCTGTTAATGGTCTTTGGCATAGAAGGAGGCATCTCGCTGCCATTATTGTAGGTGCCCTAAAAGAAAACAGACATATAATGCACATAAGTATCACATAACTACAAAATATGTGTTTACAGATACAACATAAAAGGTATACAATCACTGTTACCTACTGGAGAAACATAAAACAGTCTACAGATGTTAAGTACTAACAGGCAGGATGCAAAAATGAAGAGAGTAAGAAGAGCAACATATCCTTGTTAGTGCCATAAGAGAAAGTCACCTTAGCTCCCCCACAAAAAAACAGGCAAATGATCCTTTTGGCTAATAAAACATCTTTGAAATGCTAAAAGTGCTATCAAAGGACCTGTCCCTGAAAGATTTATACTTGTTTCTCACACAGCATTCCTTGCCATGTATTTACATGTTTTGTCAATCATATCTACCTCTGAGATGGCTTGACAAACATGGCCTTGCCATTAGTACAGTTCTAAGTAATGCATATGTATAACAGTGTAAAAACAAATGCTTCAACTTATTGGTGAATACATTCCAGCATATTCAGTATGTAGGTGACAAAATGGAACCACACCTTCTGAGATACAACACTCCTCTGTACAGATATCCTGTAGTAAAAGCTTGCAATCACTGTTCTAAACATGTAGAACTCTCCTCAACATAAGTTTTCCAAGTTACAGGGTGGCCTTTTTATATGGTGTAGATTAATAATGGATTGCAGCTGTGAGTGATTACTTTTTGGGAGGAGGAAATCACAACAGCACTGTAAGCTGCCTTACTTCTACTAGGTGAGTTACCTTAGATCTAGAAAGTGTCTTTGGAGAGCCCACAGGCCTTTCTCATCAACATAATAAATGCTATAAACCATGTTATGGTGTTTGTGGATAGATTAAAAGCCATGTCATTGTAACCTGTCTGGTATAAGATGAGGTCATGTCTGCCTGGCCTCCAGCCCACTGTCTGACCACGCCCTGGTGGGATTGCTGCATATCCAAGACTACCATACAGTTGATGACATCAGCAGAGTTTGTTGAGGCCAGACTAAGTGTCCTACATGTTGGTGTAAAATACTCTCAGTAATGTCAAGCAACAGCTCTTACACACTCACAATTGACTGTAGTGAGAATAGAACCCATACCTATCTAAGTACACAGACTACAGGACACAGTACTTAACACAAGCACCACAGCTCAAGTCTTGCTTGGAGAGTGTCAGACAACACTTTATAGCTGATAGCATCATCGGTGTCTGTTAAGGACAAGATAACAGTGTCCCACATGCTGGTGTAAAATGCTCTTTGCAATGTCAAGCAACAGCTCACACATCCATACACACAACTGACTGCAGTGAGAGTAGAACCCCTACTTATCTATCTATCTACACAGACTATGGAACACAGTACTTACTATAAGCTTCATGGCACAAGTCTGTGTTATAAGGGAGTGCAGTTAAACTTATAGTAGAGGACATTAGCAGGACGTGTAGGAGACAAGAAGAGGTTGGGAGGCCTGTATGAAATTAATGTGTAGGCATGAGCAACTATCAAAAAACTGTCAATCCATGTATTTGGGGAAGTAACTGTAGGATACACACATCTGTTCTGCTATCTAGACACACACACACACACACACACACACACACACACACACACACACACACACACACACACACACACACACACACACTAACTACTGCAAAAATAGAATCCCTGCCTATCTGAGCACAAACTACAAAACACAGTACTTAACACAAGCACCACAACACAAGTCTGATTTATATAAGAGTGCAGGTGAACTTATAGTAGATGAAATTAACTGGCCATGTGGGAGACAAGAGGCTGGGAAAGCTGCATGAAATGGATGTGTAGGCTTGTGCAAGTATCAAATTGCTGGCAGTCCATGGCATTGGACATGTAACTGTAGGATATCACATCTACTCTGCTGACTACAGACACACCCGGTCAACTGAAGTGAGAACATAACCCCTAACTATGAAAGGTGCACAGACTACAGAACACTGTACTTAAAGCAAGTGCCACAACAGAAGTTTGATTTATGTAAGAGTGCAGGTGAACTTATAGTGGATGACATCAGCAGGTCATGTTTTAGACAAGAGGTTGGGAGGGCTACATAAAATGGATGTGTAGGCTTGTGCAAGTATCAAAATACTGGCAATCCATGCTATTGGAGATGCAACAGTAGGATAGCACATCTACTCTGCTGACTGAAGTCACACACGCACACACACACACACACACACACACACACACACACACACACACACACACACACACACACACGCACACACGCACACACGCACACACACACACACACTTGATTAAAGAAAGAACAGAACCCCTACCTAAGTGCACAGACAACAGAACGCAGTACTTAAAACAAGCACCATGACATGAGTCCGATTTACATAAGAGTGCAGGTGAGATTATAATAGATGGCATCAGCAGGCCACATGAGGAACAACGGCTTGAGTGACCTGCACTGGCACATAGATTCATTGCATCATATCAGGCTACTAGCCTAAAAGCACTAGCCTGTTTCAAAGCCTAGCTGTATATCTACACAAGTAGACTTTTTGAGCATAGTTGTATGTTTGAGTTTAGCACAGTGAGGTTGTGAGCATCACAAACTGGCCCTGTCCATGATGGGGCACATAACATTATAGTACACTTTGTAGTGAGGTTGATATATGTGTGGAAAAAGTACTGAGACACCAGGGTTGTAGTGCTTGTTGGGGGGCAACACATGTATATATTGCAAATATATGACGTATAGATTGAGCCCTTAGTTTGCAATGTTTCCACATGTAGTTTTATGTCATACAAAAGAAATAGACAATAAACGCCAAAAATAAAGCAGCGGGCAGTGGATTTGTAAGTTCATTAACAAAGTGTACACACATGCGAGATACACCTGCTTGAGGGTAGGTAAGCAGTGTACAAAAGCAAGCTGCATTGCTAACGTCTGACAGTAGTACCAAGCATATAGCTGCTAATTATCAGCACCACATTTGCACAACAGTGGCAAACACTGCAATTTCAGGGTTATTGCATGTACAGGTAGTTGTGTATGTGATGTTTGCAAAAGTGAAAACTGTGCCAGTCCAGATAGCAGGAATACATTTACTGGACTATCGTACGCAGTATACCTCCAGTCCTACATTTGATCATAAATCTGATAATATATACGTTACTAAATCAATAAAGGTAATACTGTATGGAATATGCTGCATTCGAACCCAGGACCAGGTGTAATGCACTCCTACACTTGCACCTGTTGCCACAAGAAGGTTGAAGACATAGCTGCTTATGTT
Organism: Protopterus annectens; assembly: GCF_019279795.1. NCBI lineage: Eukaryota > Metazoa > Chordata > Ceratodontiformes > Protopteridae > Protopterus > Protopterus annectens. The sequence continues at coordinate 546,273,796 of NC_056748.1, forward strand.
GCACTTCATTGCTATAAACTGCAATGTCATAGAAGTAAAACAAAGGTTACACACTCTGTAACAAAATCCAGTACCATCTGTAATCCAGGATGGGTTTTCACGATGATCAAGAGCATTAATTGAATGTATCCGGTTTCTATTTTTGGCTGTCTGCTTACTAGATAGTACGTTTTTCATGTTCTTACTATGCTGCACTTCATGCAAACCAGATAAGCACAGCCAAACCTGAAATTTATTTGTTATCCAGTTCCAATGTTTGCACTACATGGCACATCACACAAAAAGTGGAATTAAAAACAAGAAAATTAGAAAAAAAAATTAAAAAGGAGACATATGTGAAATGTGCAAAAGCAATGTATGACACACACAGTAGAAAGTGATAGCACACGAGATATTTCTACATTGGGATTTGAACTCTCACACCAATGCAGCTTCATAAAACAGGATGGATGCCTTATTCCTCTTTGCCACACATATCACTTTGCCTCAAAGAACTGAAGTCATTCTTCACACCACCAACTGCATCAGAATGGACACTGACATAGTTCACTTAGTGAAGACACAACCTGTTATGATTATGCTTGAAAATATATAGCTCTGTCTTACATGTATGTGATTCTTTGTAATTCATCACTTATTTAACCAGTAGTGTGACACATGCAGTGTAAAAATCATTCCATATTATTGGCCTTAAAATTTGTGAGGATATTAAGTGGAAGTAATGTGATATGCAGTTGTCAGAATCTGAAAGTCAGATAGGATGGCAAAAATAAGCATATGCTGTTGTTTTCGGTGGAGAATAAGTGAGTTACTGTTATGGTATTAAAAAGGGTATACTGCTCTTTTTGGGGGAAACAAAGCTCAGTTACTGTTATGGCACAAGCAAGCATAGCCTCTTCTTTTGGGGGAGCAAAGGTGAGTTACTGCTATGGCACAAACAAACAAGGATACGATGGTCATGTTACTCTCCTTCTTCTGCATCCTACTCGTTTAATCTTGGGAAGGGTTGTGAAGTCAGAAACTGCAATGTGTATCATTACTTTCAAACTTCTCTCCTTAATGATTTAGCAGTACAAACATATGGTGCTAAACTGTGACCATGCAGTGATCATCAATACTTTTGAGAGGTATGACTGTGTGGTTCTTTGATGCCTGAGGTCTACTGCTTACAAATGGACACGTATAAGTAAAATAGGTCTCTGCTGTCACATGTTAAGACACTTTCTGTACAAATCTACTATTATTTACATGATTACTGTACCAAGTTAAGAAATACAAGGATATGCCATAATATGAATGCACTCTAGGTTCAGGGCTTACTTTGCAAATGCAGCAGATGACACAGTTTTAGTTCAGGGCTGACTCTGTCTGATGCAAAAAGTGCACAGCCAATACATGGGGAGGTAAAGGTTGTGTGAGTTGCCTGGGATCAATCTTAATATATGTATGTGAGTAGGAGAAAGGTATTAGGCACCTAGGTGGGCAGTGAATGTGGTTTGCATTGTTTCTTGGCCAAAGCAAGGGCATACTGAGCATGCCTACATCTGCCTCCAGCCACAGCAGCTGGAGGTTCCCCCTTCGAGTCCTCCTCTGACAGTCACTGTGGTGACCTAGATGTCAGTGGGGGATGTGTGTCTCTTCCTCTTGTTGATCCTGCTGCAGCTGTTTCCATAGAATCAGACTGTTTAGTATAGCACATACTATGAAAATTTGTGTACATGTGCATGGATTATGCTGCAGGGCTCCAACAGATGTATCTAGGCACCATAACTGTGACTTCAGTAGCCCAAACACATGCTCTATGATGTTTCTGGTTTGAGCATGTGCCTGATTATGGCATTTGTCTGTGGCTGTATGTGCACTTCTAATGGGTTGTCATCAGCCACAGTTCCAGTGCACAGCCAACATCCCCCAGTAAATGGCCTCGTGGGATGTCCGTCCTAGCAAACATCTGGTACAGCTGTGATTTGTGCCAGATATGGGAGTCATGATAATGCCAGGGTTGCCAGTACACACATTCAAGATAATTCCCTCAGCTTTACATGTGACTTGACAGTAGATGGAGTGGTATCCCTTGTGGTTAGTGTAGATTCTACTCTGCTAACCAGGTGATGCCTTACTGTGTACATAAGTGCAATCTGTGGCACGCAGTACTTCAGGGTATTGTGCTACATAGTAGAATTGTTGCATATTGCTGGCCCTCTTCTCAGAACTGTGCGGAAAATGTGTTCTCACCAGTATGTATGAGCATAGCATCCAGGAATTGGTGGAAATTCCTAGATGCTGATGCCTGTGACGCACCCATCATGTCCCCAGTTGGTCTGTGAAAGGTACTTGTAACTAAGATTCTAAGGGATGGATTTGCCTATGTTGGCTCTGAGGTGAGGGTGGCAGAGGTCACAGAGTTCTTGTAGTGTGTCACTGTCCACCCTGTAGCGGTCTACAATCTCCAGGTCATGTAGCATCCGATAAGTTACCCGGAGCCTGACAACTATTCTCCTTCTCAGCCTACACTTATTGGGACCAGCAATGGCACCATTGACTTTAGCCTGTAGCACATACAGATGGATCAAAGCAGCAGCAACCCCTAGCACTAAGTCCCTGCAAAATTTCTGTGTCTCTACTTCAATAATATTGAAGTATGCAAGAAAAAGCAGTATGGTGTCTACAGGGATGCTTTATAACTTGTTGAATAACTCCACCATGTTGGATTCATTAATTAACATGCAATTCCTGTACTTATGCTGTAATTAGCATCTATTTAGCACACCTGCTGCTTGCTCATTAGAGCACTATGTGTACTGCCATAGAAATAAGATAAGCACAGGCAAAATTAGTATTACTTTCCTCCATTCCCACCCTGTACTAGAACCGAGGACCATCTATACTCTAGCTCTATGCATACACATGCTGACACAGGCATAGATACATGACGAGCACAGAGAAACCTGCCATTCATTCCTCCATTTCCTATGATTGCACTAAGAGCTGTCACACAAATAGTGACCAAAATAATAAAAAGCATACTTAAAGCAGAAAGAGACAACATATTTTGCCAACAAATGAAAAGGAAGTTGAATCTTAATGAAGCGGAACTTCTGAATTGTGCACTGCTTATGTGCATTTTCACCCTGCGGAGACCTACATGTCCAACTCTGTAAGTCTAACCTGAAACAACCTCCTGATTCAATCATTCACTGTTGACATCCATTGAAAACAAACAAACACTGAGGGATTGCCTACATGATGTGAACATTTTTTTTATTCAGCAATTCTAATGAGTTCAGACCTACCCTGAATCTATTTGGTTGCAATCATGTAGACAGGGAAACTGAGGGGGGATCCGAATGTTTAACACACAAGGGAGGGTATTACTTTGCAGTATATCTGCACAGAGGTGTGCTGATTTTGAGAAAATATATCTGTTTTTCATCAGCTGTATACTGCATATGCTTACATGCTACTAAGAATAGTCTGTTTCATGGGTTTTACACTTTTATCTGTCTGCATTAATTACAAGTGTATTCTTCATTTGGTGGGAGGGGAGTGAAGCTACATTTATGTCATGCCACTTAAAAAGGAATATGTTACTATTGTTACTCTCCTTCTGTTGCATTCACCCTGGAACTGGAATTATGCATCTCCTGTCACATGTTAAGGTCAATTCTGTACAAATCTAACAACTTTTACTTGCTCTTCTGTCCATGTAGACTTCTTTCCATGGCTGTATTTGAAAACTTTTCATATACATGGGGAACACCATCATGGAGCCTACATGGTTGCTTTAGAGCTTATTGAATAACTACATCATGTTGGTTTTCTTGATTAGCATACAGTTCAACTATGTATACTGTAATTAGCATACCACAGTAGTTACCTTGTTTGCTCATGAGTGTGTGCTGCTACATGGAATTTACTGAATCCAAAAATATTTGTGGAAATGTACGCATTGTGCTGCAATGCACACACAGTGAAAAATGACAGCCTAGGCTTTACTGAATCCCCCTGACAGACTATACTGTACCTAACATTTCTAGTCTAGAACATTTTTTGAAGATGAAAATGATTTTTTAGGTCACGAACATTTCCCCCCTTAATGCAGGTCAGCAAACATAGCACAGCAAGGACATTCATTGAATCAATTAAGAGAGGCCAATTCAACTACCAGTACAACACAGAAGAAGTGATGGAAAACGTATTACAGGAAGGGTACCAGCATGTAACAGATGATGCATCTGAGAAAATGGGATCCCCTTCCCTCATGTTGATTTTGGACCTACTGATTTATGTTTCCACTTACTGAGCCTCTGAACCTTTGTCTTAATGAGGATTTTAAGGGGGATTTTAATGTCAAGCTAATAGTGATAGTATTGTTCATGAATATCATGGTTTTAAATTTGTTAACTACAGTAGTATTGATATTGATGTCAGGTTTTTTGATCTTTTTTGGAGAGGGTATACTTTTTTGCCAAAACAGAGACTTTATTTAGCCATTACCCTCTTGGATTTAAAAATATTTGCTAGAAAGTTGAACTCAAATGTATTATTCAGGGAGGTATCTAATAGAGTTATGTCACCCAATGAATCTATTCATCCTAACACTTTCACTGTGTTGTGCAATACTCTAAATGGCACACTTTTATACATGTTATGTCTGTAAGTGTCTGTCCTAGTATTACTAAACAGTAACTGCATGTATGCATGTTTCTTGCACTGGGAATGAAGCAACCTAATTTTGTTTAGCTGCACTATGGGCAGATCTAAATGACAATAACATTTACTTTGACTTTGACTCTGACTTCAACCCCCCCTTTTACACCCTATACTGCAATTGTTTGAGAAGTTTTGTAAAAATGACATTAGGATAATGTTTCAACAGCAAAGAAAGCGTGTTAATTATAATTTGACTTCATGTGACAAATAGTTAATGGAAGAATTGATTGAGAAGAAAGCAGTTAGGGTTATGAAACCAGACAAGGAGGGTGGTATTGTTATAATGAATACTATAGATTATTCAACAAAGATGTACAAGTTATTAAAGAATGATCCCCAGTATGAAAGTTTATTGAGGAATGAAATAAACATAGCTTATTATGATTGATGTTGACCTGAAAGACTGGTTTGATCAAGGTTATTAGGAACCAAAATTAACAAACTCAGTGTAGGCATAGTGTACAGTCTACATGGAAAGTACTATGGCCGTGTATGCAGTTACCCCTCGGTAGCATGCCATGCATATTAATGATGGCACGTTGCTGAGGGAGAACCATGGAACATGATTATTCAATCAGTGTAGGGAGTGTGTTAATAACTGTGCCCACAGATGAGCAACACGCCCCCTGTACTGTCAAAGTGCATTATATCAATGTATGTATATCTATTAATTTTTTGTTGTTGTTGTTTGCATGGCATAGTGTGGCATGCAGCAATTGACATGTGCTAGACATCTAAAAATAGAAACTGGATGCATTTAATTATGAATTCAAAGGTCAGGTTTAAGCATAGCTGAGCGGGTTTGCACTGAGGGGCACAATGCTCAGCAGTGCTTAAATGTAGCTGAGAGGTATATGTAAAAGTATATCAGCATTCCACATATCTATGTAGCCAAGTGGATAGAGTTTCACACACTCCTGTGCAGTACATGTGGGGCTTGAATCCATGGAAGGGAACTCAAGCAATTATTTTTGCAATATACATTGTACAAATTATTTTCAAATCATGATGTGCTGAACTCAGCTAAGCTCTGTTAGCCTTTCTAAGCCATGAAAAGCACTGCTTAAACAATCTCTATTTAAGCACTACTTCACAGTGTTTAGCACCACTTGGCTGTACTTAGCTGGTTTGCAAACTGCTAAGCATTGCCAGTTTAAGCACTGCTCAGTTGAGCTGAGCTGGTTTGCATGCTGCTAAGCGATGCATCCCATTTTTAAATATTGGACAATGATGCATAAAGGTGGGATAAAGGGCTATATTAAGCCCAATAAGTGGGACTACACCATAATCCATTGGAGTTCTGTCTCTGAAGGATGCAATGGCAGGTGTTGGAAAGGGTTCACATTTTTGAGTGCAGTGGTGGGACATTGAGGAGTCCAGGGTCATGGTCGGACTCCTAGTAAAAAACCATGAAGACTGGATCATGCAGGGAGGTTACCGGGCTCGGAGAACAAAGCAGAGGCCTGGGACTGGCTGGCAAGGGACCTCACCAGTGCATCGAGTATCCCTGAAAAGAAGGAAGGGAGCACTCTTGGATGCTTGGGTCCAAGAATTCTGGGCGGGCAATGTCCCACATGTATGTAAGTATGTTTACCTGTGTTTCACCAATATTTAATTTTGAATGTTTGCTAAACTGATATGCATAATGGTGTGCTTCTCTCTCAGCAGCTGCAGAGGTGAGAGATCACAACATCAAGGTGCATGTAGGGTACCTGGCCAGGTTGCACTGTAAGTGTGGTGAATACAGTTGTATTATGCTATCTATAGTCAAATAAGACAGAAAAAGAGAATAGCATGAACCATTTATGTGCAAAACATTTGTGGTACAATAACTGTGGAATTACAACTGCATAATGCTGTTATGCAAGAAAAACTCTAAACTGTTCCAGTAACTGCATTAAGGTATTTGTAATAAACCGTTGTGCAATACTTGTGGAATTAGAGCTGATATTTCAACCCAGTAACAATATGTTGTGTACACCTGCATTTTATCTAGTAATGTATAGGTTACCTGGTATCCCTGTCATGATTGCATTACATACATGTGTGTTCAGCTGTCACTGCAGTGTACAATAACCCTGTAGTACTACTACCAGATCATATTTTGTTTCCAGTTGAGCTCTAGGTAAATATCAGTCAATCAGATTTCAACAGTAACTCAGTTTTTTTAAATACTGTGTGTGAAGTACATTTTTACACACACAGACCAGGGTTCAAATTCAGTGCTATGTACTAACAAATATTACTGATTCAGATATGTTATGATGACAGATATTCTCTCCACAAGGGCTACTGGTACATGGGTGAGGTAGCCTATATTATGTGTAAATAATTGTTTATTCAAATTTCACAGACTGTTAAAATCATTACTATGAATGTGCTAGTAATGCATAAAATATAGGAAATATGTGTAATAATAATACAATATATTAAAATAAATAAAATGTATACTCTTGGTATGGCTGTATGCCTGTTGTGACTTGGAAAGGTTGCAGTAGTTAATTACTACATGTGACACACATGTCCCTGCAGGCACTGCTATTGGGTTCTATCCCCATGCCTGCCAGAAATATTACAGTATCTGTCATGTATTGATTACAGATATCATTCTTTCCACAGGCACTGCAGGTAAATGAGTGGGATAGCTCATATCATTGTGTAAATAATTGTTTGTTCAGATGTCACATACTGTTGAAATCATTACCATCAATGTGCTATTAATGCATAAAACAAAGGGAATACATGAAATAACAGTAAAATATAACAAAATAAAAGAAAGAAATAAAATGTGTACTCTTGGTATGGCTGTATGCCTGGTGTGTCTTGGAAAATTTTCTGCTGTCAATTAATACATGTGATGCACATGTCCCCTGCAGTCACTGCTATTGTTTTTTATCCTCATGCATGCCAAGCAAGGCATGACAATTATGTGCTCTCTTTACTGTACACATGCATGTCTCTCAAGTGTCTCACTGCCACAGAATGTAATTACTGTTGCGTAGTTCATCTGTCACAGATGTATCATCGACATGGTTATATGTCAATAGCAAAGTAATAGCACATCAGCCCGCAGTACACCATGGTAGTTATATAGGTCCACCTGATGTGCAAGTGTTCTTTGTATTTGTGTACCTGCAGGTGTTACTGCTTGGCCCATAGTGTCTCATTTGAATAACTTGAGAGGTATGTACATGCTACAGCAGCTATTGAGCACATTTACACATAAAGAAAGGACAGACCTGTAGAGTAGATAGCATTCCTGTTGCCAAATATATAGCCCATGATGGTATTAATGTACCTGTATCTCTATCTCCCCACCCCTTATCTTCATAAATTTATTATTGTTATATATTGGTTATGGTTTACTATTAACATATGCTGTTCCATACACTTTATTTTGGGGCATATGTTTCATTAGTGTTATGTATTACTATGGCTGCATATTAACATACCTTGTTGAATTACCTATTCTTTTGGCCTAATGCTACAACTGTTACTGGTATGCTGTTATTATACTGACTGTTCTGTTATATATTGTGTTATACTTAATATGCATTGAACTGTCATGGGGTTATTTTCAATGTTCTAGCATGCTGTCATTACTAACAATGGTTTTGTTAATAACTCACCTATATGTATTGGTTTACCTGCATAACCACAGCATGTCAGGGTAGGCTGGTTCCTGCTGATCTGCCTACACTACTTCAGTCGGCTATGGCACTGGGTCCCAGCATGTCTGTGACCCAAGCCAGTGCTGTCCCCTCTGCACCATCTTCAGGTGGAACCACCACAGGGGATGGGGACCACCCCCTGAGAGTGGGGGTGGAGGGGGGGTTGTCACCCAGGATCAGCTACCAGTTATGGTGTGCAGGATTGTTCATACGAGCTAATAACAGTGCCTGCACTGGACTGAGGGCAGACTGGACAACCTGGTGGAGCCTGGTGGCCCCGGTGCCCAGCCTCCAGGACAGCCAACTTTGGGCAGTAAAGGAACAGTGCCGACTACCCATGAGTGGTGATCTCAGTCATGCTGCTGCCATCTGGGGGCACATGCACCTCAGATTCCACAACACCCTCCCCATACAAGGTGTTTACCCTCCCTCATGTGTCACACACCACCCCTGTCAACTGTCTTGTCTGTTTGCAAATGCAACCTCTCCTAGCCAACTTATCTCCATACATGTACCTATATTCCTCCCCCAACATTCCACTCTCTCCTTAAAAAAAAGTGGGAATCTGTCTCACAAAAAAAAAAATATCGCCCCATACATAACTCTCCATTTTGCACGAGTCCAATGGACAAAACTAATTATGCAAGTAATCAGTTAACATATTTATGTTGCCTTCACCCCTCTCTCTGGAGTGTGAGGCTCCAAATTCAAGTACAAATTAAGTAAAACTTGCACAGCTGTTGCTGAACAAGAAATGGAAAGCTATGGTCCTTTCTTACATCCTTCCTGCACAACCCTACCTGCCTTTCAGTATGTTTTCCCCCTGCTTGCCCCCATTTCACCACTGTCCTATCACCCCCTTTTTCTTTTCTTTGTTAATTTTAGCACGGGTATGCATGGAGCTAAGCAGTGGATAGCTATGTGGTGCAATGCGCAAACCTACTTAACAGCACTTAAAAGTGCCTTAATGGTCTCATGTGCTCCTCACAGTATTAGGCAAATCAGCAAAACAATTACCCATGCCATGTTTCAAACCCAGGCCCCTGCCAACTACAGCATTATACATTAGGCCACTAGGCCACTCAGCTCTGAATTAAAGCAGGTGTTTCCAGCTAAATGTACTGATTGCCACTGACAGAGTGCAAGTACATATAAAAGGAAAATGGGTGTGTAACCGGGTCTGTGATTATGATTATTTATTTTTTTATTATGTTACATTGGGTTACTGGGATAGTCTGACTGGGCTAGTAGCCCATTTTCAGTGCAGGCCAGGGAGAAAAGCTCCAGAGATAGTTACATAAGTAGTAATTAGAGTAATCAATTACACTAGATATAAAAATAAGTAGACCTTTGGTAGTAAAAGCCTAAGCAGTGTCATCAGATATATATTACACATACATTCAAATGACAACGGGTACATTACATTAACTTGGTACTTACATTAACTTGGTACTAGACATAGGCAAGTTACATATCAGTGAATCATAAGTATGAGTTGCTTGGTAACTAGAGGAAGACACTGATAGTGGATTAAGAGGTGAACAAGGAAAGAAAAAGAGAGGTGGAAGGAGTTTATCCTGGGGTGATACAAGTACAGAGCCAGTTATTGAAAAGATATTCTTTGAGTAGTAGTTTAAATCTAGCATTGCTGGGGGTGCTGAGTAAGTTTTGTTTAATATGGTTCCAGATTTTTGCAGTATGATTAGCAAATATGGAGTCACCAAGAGTTACAACATTTGTGGCTTTTTAGTAGTATATTATTGGATGGGTGAAGTGAATGGGAGGTGTTGTGAGGCTGGACTAGGTTTTATAGTGCAGGACAGACATTAAGTTGAGAAATTATGTTTTAAGCAATTGTAAGTTGGCTAACTGATAGAAGGTGTGGTAGTTCAAACAAGTGCAGTTGTTTCAGGGCAGAATAGTGATGTGCTGTGTTGTGGATGTTGGCAGTAAATCGAGCAATTTTCTGATAGCAAGTCTCTAGTTTGGAGAGTTCAGATTTTCTAAGGTTAGTGAAGATGGAGGAGGCATACAGTAATGTGGACAGAAGGTATGTTCAAGCTAGGGCCTGTTTGGTGAGAGAGGTGGGGAATGTTCTGGACCTATATAGATAGCCGAGTTTAATATGTATCTCCTTGATGGTAAGGGTTATGTGTTTGTCATATTTTAATGATCTATCTATTGTAACACCTAGAAGCTTAGTGTTATTTACTGGCTTGATTTTGGTTCTCTTGGAGGAAAAGATGTAAAGAAGGGAAGTTGGTTCCATGGATCTATCTTGTGAGAATATCATGAGCTTTGCTTTTTGGGAGTTTAATAAAAGTTGGTTCTCTTTGAGATACAGTTCTATATCTGAGAAGGCCTGCTGGGTTTTGAGTTGTAGTTCTGGGTAAGAGGGGACTGTATAGATAATTGGGGAGTCATCTGCATACTGCACTATAGTAGCATGTGGGGTAGCAGAAATTAGTTTATTTGTAATGATGTAGAAGAGTAGGGGCCCAAGTATCGAGCCTTGTGGGATGCCAACAGTAACTGGTAGTGGTGGTGATAAGTCATCAGCCCACTTGACAGCTTGCTGTCAGTTGGACAGGTAGCTATGCAACCAAGTGAGTGCTTAGAAAGAAATATGGATGGAAGATAGTTCTTGTAGTAGTTTCTGATGGGAAACAGTATCGAAAGCTTTAGACATATTCAAGAATATGTAAGAGATGAGGTTATTGTTATTTTTGTGGAAGTTGGTAGTATCTGTGGTGATTAATAGAGCAGTAGTGGTACTGTGTTTTGGTCTAAAGCCATGCTGAAAGGTGTTGAGTAGATTGCTTTGTAGTAGGTAGGTTGGAAGTTGAGAATGTATACATTTTTCTAACATTTTGCTAAGGGTTGAGAGTATGGCAATGAGTCTATAGCTGGATAGTTATGTGGAAGGCCCTACTTTATGCAGGGGAATGATGTGGGAGACTTTTCAGAGTACTAATACATATTGTTCAGTAATGGAACAATTGACTAGCAAAGATATTGGGTAGGAGATGGAGTTAGCTTCTATTTTAAGAAATTCATTTGGGAGTTGTTTGGCTGTGAGAGCAGTGGGTTTTAGTTGAAGAAGGAATTTTTTCATGTAACTAGTTTGGACGGGTTGAAATGAGAAGGTAAGGGAATGAAGGGCTGAGGCAATGGGAATGGTTAGAGGGGTATTGTTGCTGTTATTTAATAAGGTGTGGATGGAGCTGATGAAACGTAAGTTGAATTGGACTGCTATTGTTATGTTGGTATTTGGGATTGAAGAGGGGGGTAGTTTGGCCAGGGGATAAGAGTTGTTTCATGGCATGCCAGAATTTCTGTGGGGGATAATTTTTATGTTTTTGCTGGATCAGAGTGTAGTAAGATTTCTTGTCAGTATGAATTTGTTTTTTGGCTAGATTTTCCCCTTCTTAGTTGGTGGTAGTTCTGTAAGGAGGTTAGAGTCTTAGTAGATTTGTAGCTTAGCCACGCTATGTCTCTTTGTTTCATGATGTTAATTGTTTCCTTGGTTAGCCATTGAGTTGAAATGGTTTTGCAATGTTTTTTTCTGGTAGGGGCTAGTGAGTTTAGGATATTTAAACGTGAGTTATTGAAATATTCAATGGCCTCATCAAGGGGAAGGTGCCTTAAGGGGGACCAGTTGTGATGTTTTAGGAGGGGATTAAAAATTTCTGCAGAAAACATTTTTTGGAATGAAACTGTTTATAGATGGTGTTTTTGGTTGAGTTAGCTTTTTGATGCAAACATTACACTAGTACACAACCAAATAAATAATAATGGATGTATGTCAGGCCTGGGATAGCAGGCATACCTGTCAACTGTACAGATTGTTGCAGAATGTCCAGAGTTTTGCCCCCTAGTTTTGGCCCGGTTTCAGAATATCGTATTTTTCTGAAAAAGTACTGGCAAGTCATCAAAGACTGAGGTTACATCATGACAGACATTTGAGTTTCATACTTCATACCCTTCAGACAACACATGCTAATGCAGCACCTGTTATTCTATCAACATTCTATGTTTGAAAGAGCAATATGAAAAGAATGTCCCTATTTGTGGGTCTTTGTCCCACCTTTATTTATGGCTTTGTCCAGATGTCTTGCTCTAAGAGGTTGAAAGGTATCATAGCAGGTAAGTGTTAGCCTTTTATCAGCAACATCTTTAAACACACCTGCTAAGGCAATGGCAAAGCATATGTGGACAACTGGGACCTGCTGCACAATAACTGCTTTTGAAAGCAATGCACATACTGATGGATGCAGACATGTGTCACAGACTGTATGTATGCACATATATCTTGCAAATACAGCTGTGACAGCACTAACTCCATAACTCAGTCTATTAAATACCTGGCATGTATTATGTTTTGCCACCCACAGTCCTGGGTTTGAATCCAGTGTGTTGTACATCAGTTACATTCTTGTGAACACAGCAAGTAATGACTAAGTCATGCAATTTTAACCCACACAGGTTGCTGCTACTGCATTACTGCTATCCATGTTTGCAAGTCAAAGGCCTGTAGGTAGGGACACACTGCACATATGTGTATAGCCAAACTATATGCCGGCTACTACTCTGTGATTGGCACTGTTACATAACAACTCTTACCCTGGTTCTGCTGTGACGACACAACTGACACTGCTGCCTCAGTTGCACATACAGCTTGCTGATCTCCAAAGAGGCCCCACACCCCCCTATGTGTCCTAGACTAGAGCAACAGCTGCAGCCTGGAACATTCACAGCTGTATGTTAAACTAGCTGCTACAGACATACCATACCTCACAACCCCCTAGAGCAAGGGATCAAGACAACAACCTACATAAAAGGTGGGGATTGGCAAAGGTCCTGCGACAGCATGTTTCACAGTTTGCCCCTACAAAGATAGTGAGCTGATAGAGTAGCAGCTACTGCTTCAGCAAGTATAGTCTATTGGGTATGACTTCTACTACTCAGCAACAGCTCCTTGTGGTCCTGCAGAGTGGTGCTAGCAGCAGAGAAATGAAGAGTGTGACTGCTTTCAAGATTTAAGTATATTTTTTCTGTTTCTACCTGTGCGACCTTCCTTTCTCGCCAAAAAGTGAGTTTACACTGCTGATTTAACTGTTATAAGCTTGTTTTTGCGTTTTTTCATTTCCTGCACTTAATTTAAAAGTGTGTTTGTTGTAATTAACTGTTGAGGCTGCCCACTCAAGTGCGCTAGCCTGTACATTGAATATACTGCAATTTTCCTGCTGTTTTCTTGAAAAAAAAAAAATATATATATCCTTGTTTCCCGCCTTTCCTTAACTAGAATAGTCTCCTATACAGGCTTTGCTGTATTCTGGACTCTTGGATAGTTCCTGTGTTGCCCATTTCCTTATTTGGATAGAAGGAAGTTTCTTTGCTCACCAGTGGGAGTGGGGAGCCTTGAGCAGCCTATCTGTCCCTGAAGGAGTGACTTCAGCACAAAAATCTTGTAGTAATTGGCCGTTTTGGGCCATTTCTAGCTCTTTTAAGTTCGCTGCATAAAAGTCCGCTTCTGAGCGGCTTTGCTCGATTGTGCACATAGTGCAGTATTGGGCAGCGTTGCTTAATCGGGTTTAAACTATTCCTGGCTCCACAAGGTCTGCTCTTCACTTTTTCTCTTAGAACTACTCTATTTCTCAAATTAAACACCCTATTCTCAATCTAAGGCCCTGCACTTGCCCAAATAAGCAATCTTACAATCTAGCACTAATATACTAAAAGCACTACATCCTCATATACTCTCTACAATTACCCTGTCCCCTATTGGTCCTCTTTAATTAAGTGATAAAAGAGTCCCGTATACTACTCTAGCATGTCCAAAGGTCAGTTAATGGTTTCCTCTCCAGTCCAACTGGTGAATCTGGGAATCTTGAGGCAATGTTATAACTGAATCATGTGCATGGACAACCCTCTCCTCCTCCAAACAGGTTCAAACATATGTGAGAGATGCAACCATATAGCCAAACTGGAGGCCGAGCTCTCTCACCTCAAAATTGGTGTAACCAGTCAGGAAGAGAAGGTAACATCACACAACACTAATCCAGTCACACATAGTCCTACCAGAACAGCAATCCAAACATGCAAACACACAAAAACATACTCGAAAGCTCTAATTAAAAATCTACATAAACAGCAGAGACCTCCAAAGCAGACATCCAAACAAACGCTACCCCACAACAAAACACATGCAACACATAGCTCACAAAGTCAGTGTGCCAAACAGTCACAGCCCTTAAGGCAGAACAACGCACCTGACACACTTGTAATAGGTGATTCTATAGTCAGACACACTGACGTCCCACTCACCAGAGTGAACAAGGAGAAGATCACAGTGAGCTGGCTGTCGGGCGCTAGGATCCGCCACATAACGCAAACACTCAGGTCACTCCAAAGCAAGTACAAATATGACTTGGTCATAGTACATGCTGGTGTGAATGACCTGAGATGTACCTCCCTCGACTACATGAAAAGAGACATAAAGGAGCTCTATGATCATGTAGCCCAGGCCGGTATGACCCTGACCTTGAGCAGCATCTTACCCTCACCTAGAATGATGCCGCAGTATAAAGACAAACTGATCGATTTTAACAATTGGCTAAAATTTTGATGTCACTCAAAGGGGATCCAGTGCCTGTCAGCCTGGGATGACATGCTTGACAAGCCACGTTGCTTCACAAGGGACGGCTTGCACCTGTCACCCTTGGGCTTTTGGATACTGGCAAAGGCTCTTGCCACCCCCATAGTGCCTTTTTTAGGCAAGGCTCAAAAGACAAACCCACCTCCTTAGAAAACACAAAGAACAAGAAACTAAGGGTAATGCTGCTAAATGCCAGAAGTCTAAACCTCAAAATGCACACACTCGAATCTCTCCTCAGTATGGAGAACATCGATATCTGTGCAGTGACAGAAACCTGGTTCAAGGCTCCAGAGAGCACCCCAGCACTACTAGGTTATACCTCATACCATGCTTTTCAGCCACAAAACTCTGACCGAACCACAAAAGGAGGGGGAGTATCCATATTTATCAAGGATACCCACACCTCCAGGTTAGTGGCGTTGCACGAAGCATCAGAAACCATCCATGTGCAACTAACAGTGGGCAAAACTGCCTTTCAGTTTATAGCATGCTACAGACCACCGTCTCATAATCAGGAATCCCACTCGGCTTTCCTGAAAACATTGGAGAACATGAAGATCTCTCCAAACACCATTATACTGGGTGACTTCAACTACCCAAACATTGACTGGGAGCATTACTCAAGCCCCAACACCCTAGCCCAAAGGTTCCTGGAATTGATAAACTCAAATGCTATGGAACAACTAGTCAAAACTCCCACAAGAGGGGAAAGCATACTTGACCTGATCATCACCAACATGGGGACCCTATGCTCCACACCAGAAGTATTCCCCTCATTGGTAAGATCAGACCATAAATTAATTTCACTGGATATCCACAACCCGACCCCACCCCCAGCCCAGAAAACCACAGTGAAAAACTTCTCAAAAGTGAACTTCACACTTCTCAAATCTGAGGTGGAATCCTTCAAGGCACCAGGGCCAGTGGAAACTATGGCCCAAACCACAGAATCCTATATAAACGCATTCTATGGACACCTCCAGGAATGCATGGATCATGCTATCCCAAACAAAACCAAAACCCAAGCGTCCAAATGCAGGTGGCCAGTCTGGTGGACCCCAGCCATAAATAAGTTGTACAACAGAAGGAGGAAGCTACTACATGATAGAGAAAAATCCCTAAAAGGGAAGGCATCTCTGATCAGTACTAGCAAAAAATTATGATCCCTCATAAAATCCTCCAAGGCCAGCTTCGAGAGAAAAATTACACAGGACACTAAAGACAATCACAAGGCTTTCTTTAGCTATATTAGGAACCTGGGATGCAACTCCCAGATATGCTCAGAGTTGATTATAAATGACAAAAAATACACTGAACCCACAGACATTGCCAACATCCTGGCAGACAGGTTCAGTGAAAACACCCCCCCTTCCCCCCTAAAGAGCAAATATCTATCCCAATAGAGGGCAGCCTCCCTAACTACTCAGATGCTCAGGTGAAGGCCGCCCTCTCCAAGGCAAAAAACACTGCTTCAATGGGACCAGACTGTGTCCCGGGTTGCATCCTACATGAACTCCAAGAAGAACTAAACCCTCACGTAAAACTGCTGTACAATCTCAGCCTCACTATGGGATATGTACCCAAAGAATGGCGTACAGCAACAGTGGTCCCGCTCCACAAAGGTGGCACCTCAATGAACCCTGGTAACTATCACCCCATAAGCCTGACTAGCCTTATCTGTAAGGCCATGGAGAGGATCATCATGGAACTCATAAACAAAGACATTGGGGACCTACAGACACTGGATCCTACTCAGTTCGGCTTTGTCAAGGAGAGATCCTGCCTCATGAACATGGTTGACTTCTTCGAAACAGTCACCAAGGCCATAGATGAAGGGAAGGTAGTCCACACAGTCTATCTGGACCTCGCAAAGGCATTTGACACAATACCCCACTCGGGCATCATAGATAAGCTATCCAGCTTCAACACCAAACCCCTATGTCACATGCTACAGGACACACACAGAGTCAGAATTGCCCGGTCATGTCAGACTCAAAAACCAGTTACAAGGCATCCCCCAAGGCTCGGTCTGGGACCTCTCTTGTTTCGCATATATTTTTCCAAGGTACAGGCCAGCATGGGAGGGGATATGGCTGACCAAGTTCAAATGACTGACTGCACTGCACCCATAATCGCAGCTCTCCAGCTGACAGGACAAATCAAAAAAAGGTCTCACAGAGACGGTGCCAGAGCCATGGTCCAGGGTTAAAAAGCAAGCAAGAAGTGTGTCATACCCTTACCCAAAAAAAAAAAAACACCAATTACACCACATAGGTGGAAGGTGGTAAATACAGAAGAAGTAGAAGTAAATCTGGGATCTGGGTTAATAATCATCACTTTGACAACAACCACATTGCCCAAGTTGCCAACCTTAGACCTTCTACATGGCCATAGCCCATCGAATCATTACATCTAGACATCTAGAGTAAGGGTAAGCCTTTCCTCATCCCTCATCAGGCCCATCATATCAATACAGTGCCCCGACCCACCTTACCCATACTCTGCTGCAGCCTGCAAAAGTACCAAAAGAAAAGTAAAGTCACTCCAAAGGGAAGCCAACAGATGCCAACTGCTGCCAGGTTAAAAAAGGTTAAGTACTTTACTCTTTACTTACCAATACCACCACTTTCGACTCTGTTATGTCTACCCAAATTAATGTCCAACCCCCAATTAATGGACATGCTCCAATCCAAATCTAAGAACGCTCAGAAACTTGAACCTCGAGGAATTCAGCTTGAGAAACAAAGAAATAAATACATTTACAGATTCATAAGATTCAAGGCTCCTTCACTTGGAATAGAAACAGAATCCCATGTTAGGGTAGGCACGCAGAGCACCTCACTGACTGTCTTCAAGAGGAATCTTGATGAGTGGATGGGAGATCATAGGTTTACCCTGGGGATTACTTCTGTGTCACTACTAGACAGAGGCACAGTAAACTAACTTTAAAAAAAGGGCACAGCAAACTCAAATGTAAGGGTGGCGAAAACACACTTGGGCTAGGCATATAAATGCCCCAGGGCAGATAGCCTAGTATGAACCTATGAATCTATGAACCTATGAACATTCACATGTCTCCCTCTCTTACTGACCTCACCCTGCAGTGTTTACCACTGAACTGCCAGATAATCACAATGTCATGGGAAAATGGCCAAACATATCATGCAAAACTGTGGACATACCTTAGAAATCACAGCAGTGGACAGTATTTGTACCCATCCTCTGTGATGCTGTAGTCTCCACACCTCACTAATGTCCATCTCAAAGATTAAGAAAGGGGACAAGGTCTACATGAAGGCCTTAAATATTGCACTGTTGTGCCATGTCATATGCTAATGAAAGTACAACCCAGCTGCTTTGGATGCAATTAGCAAGTCTGAGACACAGATTGGTGCACAGGCAATTACTTGTTAATGAGCAGTACCTACAAAAGTCAATTAACTGCCTATGGGGAACAGGTCTGTATGTGGTTTTGCTCACACAGACAATGATTTTGAAAGCTATTTTCTGATGAACACTTCAAAAAGGAAGTACTGCACTCTACCAGGTATGTAATAGATGATCCCATGTAATTGGATGCAGATGGTAGGATGAGGTATTGGGAATAGGGATTACAACATTAGGCCTATCATACATCTATGTTATTGACATGTTGGTGATTCTCTGTGTCCAACAGCTACAGGCATGCCACACAGCTGTCCCTGCTCTGAGTCAAATCCCAGCTCTGTCCCTGACACTCCCTCCTGCAATGGCCGACTGTTGTAGGAAAGCTAGTGGAATCTGCATTGCACAATAGTGACAATACATAAGGGTGTACACTCTTGTAACATGACATGATGTGATGTCATTCACAACCTGTCAGGCTGTCAATGCCACACATAAATAGTGCTGACATTCTACAGGTGTCCATGACTGTCCTTGATGTACCCTGGCTAGGTCACTCTTTTGTTGACATTCATCCCTCTTTGGTTGAGAGCTATGGCTAACATACCTATCAACCCTCTACAGCAGGGATTCGGTCATAGCCATAAGTAATGGGGGTACACAAGTCCAACCTCAGTGACATGGGATACATATTGACCATACAACGTCAAACTATGATTACACTAAGAGATATTATTGTAGCATACGTGTTTTCTGAGGGGTCTGGTGTGTGACAACCAGATTACCTAGTGTCCATCAACAACCATCAATGAGTGACAAACCATTCCTCAGACAGCCACATGTTTGTGTGCAAAAGAACACATTCACGAGGCACACATTCGCAGTCCACAAGCATCTGTGTAGTGGGGAGGTGGGATGCATACAGGGAACATATACTACAGCAGGTTTGTATTGCTGTCTGTCATTGTGGCACACTGCTGTTGCTGGACTGTCCCCATATAGTTGTAATATCACACAACCATTTTTCTGACACTGGCTGAATGACATATTACTGGGAGCTTGCCTGTAGGGGACACACTACAGTAGACTGCAATGATGGTTGTAGACACATACAGCAGAGTCTCTCATGGCACACAGGGACATAACCAGTATTGCTACTATCCTGGTGATAGACACATGTGTAGTGTGATGATACACTGTAGGGTATGACATGTGAGGGAGCTGTGGATAGTGCAGGCTGTATTGGTCATGCAGGGTCTGTACATGGTGGATGTCCATTGTATCTGGACCTATAATGTGTCCCCCTCTTGTTGTCTTTCAGGAACAATGTATCACAGGAGGCATCCCTCATTCACAGCTGCTGAGAATACTGTTATCCTGGATGGCCTCAGACTGCATCATCACATTCTGCTGTCAAGGGGTTAACATCCTGACCCAGTGTGCAGCATTGTGGGGTGACCTTGTCAGGGCAATTAACCAAAGTGGACATGGAGATCAGGACAGGACCTATGAGTAAGTCTGACACAGGGCCACAGATATGCTCAATGCTGCATGTCAAAGGGCAGCTGCTGTGGCCAGAGATCATACTGCCACTGGTGGACAGCTTGCAACAAAACAACCACTCACCACCAGAGAGAAAGTCCTGGTAAACTTAGAATCAACCACCAGCTCCCAGACATCCATCACCCATACATCCTGGAGGTGGGTGCCACTGCCACAGCATCCACATCAGAGGAGTGTCCAGGTAAGCTTACTTTATTTAAGAGTGTAATGCTGTATCAGTTATTGTGTCAGGTTCTGCATACCAGTACATGGGTGTCAGGTCTTTCTGCATGGGGGTGGTTGTTTTAATGCGCAATTGAGCACATACTCAGAATATCAGCAATGTAGGCAGTATCACAGTAGGTACTGTACATGTGTAATATGCACATATAACCGTCTAACAGTGCAACATGTGGTATTGCTGAGAATCATACCTCTCAATTGTATAGATTTTTGCAGAACGTACAGGTTTTTGACTAATATTTTTGGCCTGTTCTTCATAATATTTGTGGTTTTCTGGTAAATCACTGGGATGATCGGAGGACTAAAATCACTAACTAATTACATACATTTAAGTTTCAGACTTCAAATCATTCAGAAAATGTATGCTAAAACAAACTTTTTTACTCTAGCAACTTTTTAAGTCTATAACAGCAATATTTAAAATATGTCCCTATTTTTTGGGCCTTTGTCCCCCCATTTTGTCAGGCTTTGTCCAGATGTCTAACACTGAGAGGTTGAGAGGTATGCTGACAATCCTTCTCGCTGACATTTCCATACCTACGTCAGATGTGCCCGGAGTCTGGGGTCCTGTATCTGGTAAGTGTGATACAATTGTTTTATGGCTTATATATACTATATGAACATTAAAGACTGACATTTAGCCCAAGGCACAGCTGATATGCTTAGCCAGAATGGTATAGTTATATGTTCCATATTGGAGCAGTTGACTGCAGTGCATGCAGTGGATAATCACAGCTGTATATTTGTACAAACACTAACACATTTGCAGATATAGTCATGAAGAAGTATACAGCCTGCTATACAGGAGGCAATGACCCCAGGATGCCTGTTCACTCACTATAAGGAGATGGTACATACCTGCGGCAGTGATACTACAGCAGGCATATCTTTCAATGAATAGGTGTGCTGCGTATTATGTGTAGTTCTATCACATACACTGTCATATTGCATACCCCACAGGTGTAGTGTACTGCCAACATTCACTG
Organism: Protopterus annectens; assembly: GCF_019279795.1. Lineage (NCBI taxonomy): Eukaryota > Metazoa > Chordata > Ceratodontiformes > Protopteridae > Protopterus > Protopterus annectens. The sequence continues at coordinate 546,294,993 of NC_056748.1, forward strand.
GATGTAGTTGACGTGCATGTTAGAAATGGCCTGTCTTGTCTTTGTATGTTGTGTGTTTGTGTGTTGTGCATGAGACCAGTGATGAAATGCATGACTGGTAATGCAGTTGTGGCTCCTCATCTGTATAAGTCTGTGTGGATTTCCATACATAATAGTGCAGATAATAATGCAATGAACTTGTCTTCCTCATGACAGGTGAATGGGGGGGTTGGAGTCTGTCTCTCTCACAACCTGATGTCAGTGTCCCATCAAGCTCTGATGATGATGTTGGACATAGTGAGGCACAGGTGGGTTTGTCGGGGGCTAAATCTGTCCCAGAGGTTGATGTCCCTCTTCTGCCCCATTGTCCCAGCACACAGTCAGTATGTCCACAAATAACCAGTCCCCAGATGCCACAGATATTGGGCAGTCACATGGTGTCGACATTGAACAGGACAGTGTGACAACTATGGCATCAGTGAGTATAGACATTAGTCATAGCCAGACAGCTGACGATGTCCCACACAGGCAGATTCACAGGGCTGCTCAAAGGGGGACTGCTTTCCATCCACCTCCTGTCACAGCTGTCAAATTACAGGTCACTCTCCACATGTTTCGGGCTATCATGCAGGCCCAGGCATGTACTGAATGCAACACCAGATGGATGCTCAGGGTCATGCATGCAGCACAGCTTGACATCCATGATTGCCCCCAATGCATTGGTGATGCCATGGATCATTTCACTGATGTAGTGGAGAGACAGTGGGCTGAGACAGTGTCTGTCTTTGCCTGCACATTGTGCTGGAACATCTGGTTGGAGCAGGGCATCAGGCACATGGATGTAGGCCAGAAACACCATCTGCTGAGAGACCACGTGTCTGTGCACATTCACAACCCAGTAGTGGTAGTACCTCCAGCACTACAGACGGAAGTGTGCTGTCCACACCATGACATTCAGGCCATGGACATGTGGTCCTGGGTGGTCCCATGGTGAAAATGGGTCCAGCAGACAGCAGTTATCATCAGGTACTAGCAACACATCTGACATTGGACGTGGTGGTGCCAGTGCCTCTCCTGACAGAGCAAGTCCCCATGTTCGTGGCTGGAGATGGTGAACTGTACTCTGCCGCATATGGTCCACAGCTGTCCAACATACACACCTGTAGGGCTAGCACTAGGCTTTACTGTGTACATGCACACCCTCAAACACCACTGTCACATGCAGGTCACCCACAGACACACATGGCACCTCTCCTCAGCACACATGACCAGCATGCCATCCTGACTCGCATATGCTGCCAACTGTATGGCACAGCCAAGGCCTCTGGCACACCAACACCACACCCTGTGCATATGATGATACCTGTGCCACATCCCTGCCATTCTGGTAGGGAAGGCAAATATGCGTCTGATGCACAGGGTGACTATATTACTGTCAATATAGTTGTGTAGTGAAGTATTGTTATGCCATTGCAGGTGTCATGGGCCACAACAGGTGCTGTGTGCTGGCATGTGTCATGACTATAGAGGAAAGTTTGTGTATCTGAAGTCCATGATGTCAGACTGGTGGTAGTGTGACAGAATGTCAGGTGTATCATGGACCTATGTATGTATTGGTTCCAGGGGTTTGAGTGGTTATTCTATGGACACATGATGGCAGTACAGTGGCACAGGATGGCATGGCAGCACAGCAGAAATATGATATCAGAAAGGTACAGTAGTATTTGTGCATGTTTCCCTAGGTGCATATATGTAGAAGGTCATGTTTGGGACAATGGGGTCTGCCAGCATAATTATGAATCCATACTTTATGAGAAGGTCTCCTACCTTTTATATGTCACCTGGATTTTCTGACAGTACAAACCTAGATGTTGGCAGACATCAGTGATGCCTATATAGGACCTGGAGCTTGTCACAGGGCTGTAAAATGCATAAGCATTGCACAGAAATAGCCCAGAGTAATACTTGTGGAAATATCTGCAACCACACACATGGACATGCACACACACACACACACACACACACACACACACACACACACACACACACACACACACACACACACACACACACACACATTTGGCTGGTGGGAGACTAGAACTTCTACCTTTGTATTATTACACACTGCAGCTTGCTGTAGTCATTGCACATGTCACAGAGTTTCTCTGAGTTTGCACTGTCAGCTACTACTCTTAAGATGGATGACATTAGCAGTCCTCGTAAGGGAGGGCATTTAGAGGACAGCAGCTAGTCTTAGGCCTATAAAATGCATACCCATTGCATAGAGATTGCCCATATGGGCTTGTCCATAGTGCTGCAAATGGATACCTGGATACACACACAGACACAGAGCTAGCTTTTGTGAGATTAGAACCCCTAACTATCTAGGAGTACACACTACAAGCTTGTAGCACTTATCACAGAGATTACATGAAAGTACACTGTCAGTCAGTGCTGATAAGGTGGATGACATCACCAGGCTTTGTAAAGGAGGCCAATGTAGATGCCATCAGGTACTCAAAGGGCCTGAAAATGTACAACCATTGCTTAGAGATAGGTATGTCTGCACTGCTGCAAGGGGTGATACTTCCACACACACTCACTATATATATATATATATATATATATATATATATATATATATATATATATATATATGTGTGTGTGTGTGTGTGGATGTCATCTTAGCTCTTGCTGTGTGTGTGTTATGTATATGTGTTATTTAGATAGATATGTGTGGAGAGTCTATATCAGTCCACACATTATATGTATATATATATATATATATATATATATATCTATATATATATATATATATATATATATATATATATATATATATATATATATATATATAGATATAGATATATATATGACACATACTGATAGCTAGGGCAATCATGTGTAAGGGGGATAGGGGGAGGCATACATAGCTGTCTGTATGTACAGACATATTTCCACATAGCTGTTCTTTGGATTGAAGAGGCATGAGACATGGGTTCAAGTTAGCTAAGTGTAGGTGCATGCGAAGAGTGACTGTCAGTGCTTACAAGGTGACTCCAGGCCAGACCTACCTGTACTCCTGTCCGTGATTTTGTGTGCTGCAGACCAATGACTGCTTCACCTGTTTCCACACTCGAGCACCTCCCTGATATTTTGTCAAAGGCATTCCCCGGCTGTTTGCTGAATGTAATATGTGACTCTTACCTATCAACTGTACATATTTGCACAGCATGTCCAGATATTTGCCTCATATCTTTGGTCCATGTTGCATAATACTGTGGTTTTCTGGCACATTAGTGAAAAATCATTAAGGAGTGACATTAGGAAATAATGACGGACATTTGAGATTCAGACTGCAGACACTACAGGAGATTAATGGTAATGCAAGACCTGTTATTCTATCTAGTCTTTACATTTGTAAGTGCACTATTTAACACTTGCCTCTATTTTGGGGCCTTTATCCCACTTATATTCATGGCTTTGGCCAGATTTGTTGTTGTAAGAGGTTGAGAGGTTTGATGTACTGGGGTACATGCTGTAACACCACATACAGGGTGACAGTTTGCATACCTCTCCCTTTACATGTTTTTCCAGAATGTCCAGCCTATTGCCCCATATATCTGGTCTGTTCCCTCATACAGTTGTTGTAACTACTGAGACATTTAAGTGATGGCCTTTACATCCTGCAACTTATCTGACCTGTTGCAACCTGCTGTTATGCTTGCCACCTTCTAGGTTACTCAGACCATGAATAATGTCTATCTGTAGGTTTGACCCTCTGCCCCCCCCCCCATTTTCTCTGGCTTTGTCCAGCTGACTTGCAGTCACAGACTGTGGCATTAAGACAGTCTGTGAGACTCCTACTATATGAGTAACTTATATGCAAAAGTTGTAGATGCTGCCCGCGTTGAACTATCAACATCATCACCCATGCTAATATCCTTAGCCCAGTGAGCCACACCAGGCACCAGCAAGAGAGAGAGGTTTAATTCTTCACACTATCAGCAGTATACAGACATACACTGACCCCTGCATTTTGTGGGTAAAATATGTAGGCAGGTTGCATGTCACAGCCCAGGAAATTTGTGGTCTGCTGATATATCCTTGCAAACATACTCTGTTACTGCAATTGTATGGGAACACAGATGTTTTGGGGGTAGGGGACTCTGGCATTGACAGTTGTGTGTCTTCCCTGTGATCCCACTGTTTGGCATTTCCCTTGCATAATGCAGTGGGGTTTCCAGCTTTGTGGCCTAATGAATATTATGGGTCACTCAGTACTGGACAGAATACCTGTTGTCCCAAGTGGCTGTTAGATCTCTGCAAGTTGTCCAGTAGTCCACTTTATTCCCTTGCATACATCCAGGAGGTCCACGCATATACTACTATAGTCTAGTACCCCATACATTTCTTGCATTGCAGAGTGACTTGCCGTGTTAACACAGCAGTTGAGAGCCTATTTCAGGGCAGACTCTGTCTGATGCATTAAATACACAGCCAATACATAGTTAGGTACAGGTTGTGTGGTGTGGCTGGCATCCTTTTAACTATGTATGCAAGTCAGAGTAAGGTGTCAGTCCATAGGACCCTAGTTTGTCAGTACACGTGCTATGCGTTGCCTCTTGGCCAAAGCCAGAGCATACTGGGAATGCCTACATCTGCCTACAGGGACAGCCTCAGGGGGTTCCTCTTCTGAGTTACCCTGTGGATGTGGCTGTGGGGGCCTAGACACTGGTGATGGGTTGTGTGTCCCTTCCCTGTGATGATCCTACTACAGCTGTTTCCACAGGATCATATTGTGTAGCATGGCACATATTGTGAATATCTGTGCACATGTGACTGGAGATTACTGAAGGGGTCCACCAGATATATCGAGGCACCAGAACTGTGACTTCAGCAGCCCAAACCACACTCAATGTTACTAGTTTGTGTGTGTGCCTCATTATGGCATTCTTCAGTAGGTGTGTGTGCATTTCTGATGGGTGTCATCATCCATGGTTCCAGTGCATAGCCAGCATCCCCCAGTAGAAGGCCATACTAGATGTCCCCCCTGGAAAAAATCTGGTACAGCTGTGATGCATGCCAGATATGGTAGTCATGATAACATCCAGGGCTTCCAGCACACACATTCATGATAATGTCCTGGGCATTGCACGTGACATGGCAGTTGTTGGAGTGATGCTCCCTGCGGTTGATGTAGACTCAGCCCTCCTCACTGGGTGGTGCTTTGATGAGGACATGAGTGCAGGCTATGGCACCCAGTACTTCAGGGTAGTGTGCTACATGGTAGAAGAGACACATACTGCTGGCCCTCTGCTCAGGGGTGTGGGGTATATAAATGTGCTCACTGGCATGTGTTTGCATGGCATCCAGGAACTGGTGGAGCACCCTGGACGCTGATGTCTATGAGACCCTGTATCATGTCCCCAGCTGGTCTTTGAAAAGTATCTGTAGCTACTATCCTAAGGACTACACATACCTTTGTTTCCACTGAGATGGGTTCCCCTCTGTTGGCCCTGGGTCTGAGTAGAAGGAGGCACAGCTTGGAGAGTTGTTATAGTATGTCCCTGTCCACCCTATGGTGCTCTACAATCTACAGCTCATGTAGCTCCTGGAAGGATACCCTGGGCCTGAACACTCTTCTCCTTCTCAGTCTAGGCCTATTGTCAGCAGCAGCATCAGCAGTGATCTCAGCATCTAGCACATACAGATGTAGCAGACCTGTAACAGCCCCTAGCATTCTCTCAATTAAAATTCCCAAGTTTGTACTCTAATGGTGCAGTGTATGGGGGGAAATCAGATTGTAGGGTGTCTGCATACTTTATAGTGCTCTGCTGCAGATGCAGCCTGTGTGATTGGCTAACTATGATGCATTCCACCTGCCAAGTACATCACTGAGGGGTTGGAATGGCCCAGTTCTGGTGGAACATAGGTCATCAGTCATTTATATATGATTGGCTTTCTCTGCCAATTTCTTTTTTTTTTCTTTTTTTGACAGCCTTCATTGCTAAGCACTGCAGTGTGGAATGCAAACCCACGCCACAGGTATAAACTGTGCTCAGCAGTCATTAGACATACCCCCATGAACAGGCATGCTCAGCATAGCTCAAAAACATGCATCCCAAGGCTAAACAAAGCTTAGATGGTACTGGACACACCACCCCTGCTCAGCTCAGCTCAGCTCAGCAGCATACAAACAGGCACTGCTGAGCTCCAATGTGCTTAAAGAAATTAAGACACACCCCCTTTTGATGTCAGCTACCTCTTCTGTGGACACCAACATGATTCTGGGGCTGAACGGGTTTCATCCGTCGGCACAAATGCCCATTTTTGCTATTCAGTAACCCCAGCTCATTTGCGTACGGATCAGTGTACAGAACCTGGATACTACACTATTCCAGACCATGCCTCCATAGCAACCACAGATATCTACCATTGTACATACTCCATGCAAGGCCCTATAATGCATTATTGTCACATATTTTTTTTCCCTTTTACACTTTTAAATATTTTTTGCATAATGCCATGTTTGCGCACTGCTGCGCTTTGTGCAAACATAATATGGGTATTAACAAAAATTATTTTAAATATTTTGTCATTTCATTTTGGACACACAGGGCATAGTTTTGCACATATATGTGTCTACATTGCTATTTCTGACCTTCTCACAAGCCTTTTACAGCCCCTGTTCACTTTCTGATTTAATGTACACCGAACATTTCCATGTACATTTCTGACAACAACATGGGATATGCACGATTGTCTATCTGCATGCTGGACCACTCTACACCCTAATGTGCATGCAGTTCACCTGCTTATGAGGTGATTTGCATGCCACAGACACTTCCATGTTGGCATGCTCATGCACGCCCCTCAGCTCTGTTTACTGGATCAGCCACTCACTGCTTACTTCCATGTAAGCTCCACGCCACTATGCCTACATGGAAAATTAATCCTCATAGGCTTTATTGAATTCCTCTGCTGGTCTGTTTGCCATTTTCAAGGTGCACAAGTGCAGCATTAATCCACCTCTATGCCCTATAGTGGCTGCAGCTGATTCCAAACCCCACCCGCTGGCATTGAATGTGGAGAGTAAACTGAAAAAATTTTTGACAAATGCCATTATGTCCTAAGGGACTCATGGGACTTTTTAGAGCATATTCAACAGAAACTTTATACTGAAAATTGTATTCTTTTGTCAGTATCAATGTGGTGGATCTATTCTCCTGTATCCCAGACAGGACAGGTATTGCTTGGTTTAGGCATATCCTTTTAGCTTGTGATTTTTTAGTCATCAATGAAATTAATATATTGGGAGATTTTATAGAAATCATTCTCCATAACAATTATATTTGTTTTGAAGTAGAATATTTAAGCGACTAACAGGAGTAGTAATGGGAGCATCTTGTGTCCCTTTATATGCCAACTTTGTGTTATGGTACTGGGAACTCAGTTTTGTTTTCAAATCTAAATATATGGAAAATGTTGCTGGTTTTTTTTCCCATTTTGTGGTAATTACTTCTGTGATTTGGAGAGGTAACTTACAATATTTAAAAGAAGTATTGCATTTTTAAATAATACAACTGAAATTTTAAGATAATTCTTCTGATACTATCATAAATTATTTGGATTTAGAGAATTGTAGAATTGTAGACTGCAACCTGATTGAAGAACAAATATTCTCCTGCAAGGTGTTAATCTACAGGTACTGCCCTTGAAAAATATCAAGCTGCCATGGAACTCGGACTGAAAATAATCTAACTGCTGCCATTATTTTACACTTACTAAGCAGCACTTCCGCTGTTTAGCGAGTGTAAAATATAAAAATAAAAGGGCAGAACATTTTAAAAATGTGTATGCATGTATGTGTGAGTGCATGCCTACATGTCAGTGAAAGCAAGAGTGATCAAGTCATTATTTTACACTCGATAAGCAGTGCTTTTGCTGTTTAGTGAGTGTGAAAACTAAATAAAACAGAAAAAGGGCATGTCTCTTGATGTGTGTGTGTGTGTGTGTGTGTGTGTGTGTGTGTGTGTGTGTATGTGCACGTGTGCATGTGTGTATGTCTTTGTGGCTCTGTCTGTGTGTGTGTGTGTGTGTGTGTGTGTGTGTGTGTGTGTGTGTGTGTGTGTGTGTGTGTGTGTGTGTATGCATGCTTGCATGCATGAAAGTGAGGTGTGTGTGAGTGAGAGAGAGAGTGAAAGAGGTTTGCGTACCTCTCGACCTCTTAGGTCAAGATATCTGGATAAAGGCTAAAATAAAGGGTAAACACAGGTTCAAAACAGAAACGTATTTTAAATACTCAATCACAAAGTTGCTAGAATAATAGGTGTAGTAGTATGCATTTTCTGAAGTGCAGGTGTGTGTGTGTGTGTGTGTGTGTGTGTGTGTGTGTGTGTGTGTGTGTGTGTGTGTGTGTGTGTGTGTGTGTGTTTATTTAGCTCAATAAATCTGGATAAAGCCTGAAATAAAGAGGGAAACAAAGGCTCAAAAATAGGAATAGATTTTAAATGTTGTTCTTATAAAATTATAAAGTAGCATGAATAAAAGGATTTGTGTTAACATGAATTTTCTGAAGGAAATAAAAGTATGAGTCAAATGTATACCATTATTTACCGACTTCAGTCCCCAGTCACTGGCACCAAACTACATATTTAGGAGTAAGGGACCAAAAATAAAGTAAATATCTAGAATTTTTTTAATGATATATTTTGAATGTAAAATGCTTCCCCAACACTATTCACATATACAACAACAACTTTGAAACATTAGGAGGAGGAACTATTTTACATCAAAAATATATAAAAATATAATAATAGTAATAAAAAATAAATAAGTAAAACACAACAATTTTATGGACAGCCCATTCTCTAAGTGCAATAATACCACCCTTCCAGGGATGTAGAGGTACTCCACCTGTGGTGCCGGGCCTCAGAACACCCCTGAATGGGCATTATTTCCACAATAATGCACACCCTGTTGGGCATTATTGCTTGCACAATAATTATTAAAGATCATTTATGTCAGAAATTTGTATCTAAAGTTTATAGAAACTCCACATTTTCCAATAATTTTCTACATTTTACTACTAATCCCCCATTTCAGCAGAAAAAAGGAGTTGGATAAAAGACAAATGATTAAGATATCTAGAATCAAATTGGAGGATGAACATTTTATAATAGAGATTGAAAAACTTACTGACATGTTTAGAGTCAGAGATTATCCTGAGGCGATGTTATTAGAAGTTAAAAGGGAAGTACTAATCAAGATACATGACTATTTTCTGCCCTGTTAGGTAAATATTGTCATGGAACAGGTATTCAGCAGGATAAGGACGTTAATGATGGTTTTAAAGATGATTCAATTTGGGAATGAAAATAAAAGTATCAAACAGATAATTAAGAAAAAACGGAAGGTTATTCGAGACGATAATAATATTGCCAATATTTTAGGTAAGCAACCTCAATTTGTTTGCAAAGGGATTGTAACTTCAAGGAAATTATTGAGAGTGGTTGTGCTAAAAGGTATCAATATAAGATCACGGGACAGCTTGTAGAAATGAGAAAGTGTGAGGCATGCCAGTATTGTAGATATTTATATGAAGGTGCATATTTGAAATCAACCACCTGCAATTTGGAGTTTAAACTTGATAATCACTCCAATTGCAACACTAAAGGAATGGTATATTTCTCTTTCTGTGACTTTTGTCACAGTTATTATATGGGGAAAACATAGAGTGCCCTAAAGAAAAGAATATATGAACATTGGTACAATACTACTAATGGTAATATGAATAATACATTATCTAAACATAAGGTGATTTGTGGGAATTGTAAAAAATGTTTGATGGAATTCAATAAAGCCTACATGGTGGTTTTCTGCACTGGCATGAAAAAATTTAAATTCAGTAAGTGCTGTGTAGAGGTGTGCACCCCTGAGCAATCAAATAATCACTGTGGCATGCTAATTACTGCATAAGCAGCTGAACTGCATGTTAATTAACCAAAGCAACATGTTGGAGCTATTCCACAAGCTATAAAGCAACCATGTAGACTTCGTGCTGGTGTTCCCCATCAATTCCAAAACTTTTGGAATACCGTCAAGGAAAGGAGTCTACGTGGACAGAATAAAAAGTAAAATGTGTGCGATTTGTACAGAACTGAACTTAACATGTGACAGTAGGCTAGATGCAACAAAAGGAGAGTAACGATAGCAACATAAAATCCTTTTTTGTGCAATAACACAAATATAGCCTTACTCCACCACCCCAAATGAACAGTACACTTGTAATGCAGACAGGATGTAAAGGTGTGTGCTAATCAAAATAATTATAAAAAACATTAAACAGACTATTCATAGTTACATGTCAGAATATGCAATATGTAGCTGAAGAAATGCATGCATGTCATGTTAAAATCCGCACTCCTCTGTGTTCAACACATAAACAATTCAGCTCCCCTTCAGTTATCCTAGCTACAGAGTTGCTTTCAGGTGTAGATTCAGAGTTGTCAGCATGGTGAATATGCAAATGAGGTCTGAACTCATTAGAATAGCTGAATATCAAAAAATTGGATCTGTGTAGAGATGTAAATATAGTGCAGGCACTCCCTCAATATTTTTGTTTAATGGATGGCAATTGTGAATGCTTACATCACGTGGGTGTGTCAGGTTAGACTTACAAAGTGTTAGATGTACATCTGTTAAGGTTTGAAATGCAAGTAAGCGGCTCAGAATTCATAAGTTCTGTTTCATTAACATCCAACCCTTTTCATTCATGTGCAAATTGTGTTTTTTTCTGTCAGTTTTTTATTATTATTATATAATTTTTGCCAATGTTTGCGTGATGTGGCACTTAGTGCAATCATGGGTAGCAGTGGGATGTATGTAAGATTTGGTTGTACTTATCTTGTTTGTGTGGTGTTGCACGATGGACAAAAGGAAGACCTTAAAAATTACTAGTACATAAGGGAATATCATGTAACTCTTCCATTGGCAGCATTGCTTAACAATGACAGTTTGCATTGAGTCTGCGGAATACACCTGCTCCTTAACTGATTCTGGCAACAGGTGTTAAGGCAATGATACATTCCTTTTGGGGTCAGATGGTACTGGGTTTGAATACAGCTGTATATAATACTTTTAACTACTTTTAAAATGCTGTAAGAGTCGTAGGAAGACTTGCAAACGATAGTTATAGAAAAGATTTTATTAACGCTCTTCACGATAACATACAAAAACATTCGTTTTCGTCCCTCTCCACCAGGACTTCATCAGACAACTAATTAATAAAACATTTCCATTTTTATACTTTAATCAAACCTAATTTTCCAATAAAATCAACCTTCCAATTAAAAATAAAATTCAAATGCACCAATCCTATTTCACAGCTCATGAATATTTAACAAAACTAATACATATTCATGTCACCAGACTTCCAACATCATACATAGACTCATTGTGAAACAACACCATCTGGTGTACAAACCCTGCTATAACATACCAAATTTCATTATAGCAATACAAAAATAGTGACAATTATAAAGTTAATTCATCCATCTATAACTTTGTATAACATAGTAAATATTATTGAATTGATTATAAATAATTGAATAAATAAATAAATAAATAAGTAAATTGAATTTATCCATATTTTGTGATGATCTAATTAGTATGTTTAAAATATGTTCAAACAGTTAAAAAATCTATTAAAATATTATGTTATTAAAATATGATAGTTATTATTCAAGATCAATAATTGTAAAAGCTTCATTAATTTCATACTTTGTTAGCTTTTAACTTTAATACAGGTTTCACAGAAACCGTATCATTAAGACCCGGTTTCCTACTTGCATCTAATCTCACTTGCCACCACAGTTCTTTGTTCTCCAGAATATCCTCCCATTCAATTAATGCTATTGCCTGTGGCAGCAGGTATATGTGTAGGGCTGGAATACAGATGAATCTGGGTTCTGGTACCGGGTAGACAACCTTTGTTTTACTGTTGTGACATTACAGTTTGCAGCAATGAGATGAAACATGAACAACTATTTCATCTCTCTTGTGGCAACAAGTGTTAGTGTAGGACTGTCATGCACATGACCCTGGGTTTAAATACAACATATTCCATGCAATTTTACTGTTGTTACACTTCCCATTATAGTCACTCTCACTTATAACACTTGACATAGTGCAGCTGATATTAATTATATGTATGTGCGCTGACACACTAATATTTTGTCAGTTACTTCTTTATTTATCTATGTGTTATCACTTTTATTATCAAATGCATGACTGTGGCTATACTGTGTACTATGTTTCTGTAAGCATATTTCTGCTCTCTGGACTGGTATGGCCTTAACATTTGACTAACATGGTTACACAAGAGCCTGTACATTAAATAACCTGGAAATTGCATTGCTTGCCACAGTTGCTCACTGATTATCATCACGCACCCCAGAGTACCGTGTTTGCGAGATGGTGAGCGGTGAGCAACATCTTCAAACACTGTGCACATTCCCAGTAAACACGATAACTGGAACTGGCAGGAAACCATCATTCTTTATTACTCTTGATCTGTGATAGACATGGCAGGTGTTTGTGGAGTGGGTGAGAGATTTAGGCCTCAGAGATGGGGTGTCCAAGAGTCCAAAATTGTAGTGAAACACCACAGTCCCAGGTTGATGCAGGGGGCTATTCTGGATCCCAGTATACGTCAGAGGCTTGGAAAAGGTTGTCCCAGGCTTTGACCAGTGCCATTGGCATCCCCCACACTGGTGACCAATGCAGGCACCACTCTAGTGATCTACGTCAGAGGAAGAGGGTAACCCTTAATGCTTAGGTCAAGGAGTTTAGAATACAGGACATTCCACACATGTGTAAGTATCAACTACAGAGAGTACTTGTAAGGCTTAAATGCTGAATATAGGCGACTGGTATTCATAGTGGTATTCTTTTCTGTTCTGTTCTGTTTTTTTCCACAGCTGCCATGGAGAGAAGAGTGCAATGTTAGGACCCATATCACTAGATTGGTGAGGATGATAGAGGATGTGTTATGTATGCAGCAGAACAGTAGTGCTACTGTAGCATTAAAAGTTAAAGATAGCTTTTTTGGTACTTTATACAGTTGTATCAAATTGATCATGCATATCTCAACTGTAAAATCAAGTATGCATGCATTAGTCTGTAGCACAAATATAGCTTGTTTGTTTTTTTATACAGTTGTATCAAATTGAACATGCGTAGTCCAACTGTAAAAGCAAGTATGCATGCATTAGTCTGTAGCACAAAGATAGCTTGTTTGGTATTTTATACAGTTGTATCAAATTGAACATGCATATTCCAACTGTAAAAGCAAGTATGCATGCATTGGTCTGTAGCACAAACCAATAGTACAATATTGAACTTTAGTCAGATGTGGTGGGTTCAAATATCACACTTCTCAACTATACAATGTTAATTCTTCAATTATGTGTAATTTAAAGGTTTAAAGTAAAATCTCTATACCAGTGGCACACATGCCCTGCTGTAAACTGTAATCTGGATACTGGAACATGCATATGTGCAATATATGCAAATGTAAAGCAGCACTTGCAATCTTTAGTATAATGTGCATATGTTAGGAGCTGCTAAACTTAAAAGTAATAAATTATCTGTTGGGGGTGGTAGTCTTAGGAGTAAAGATTAAGATAATGGTGTCAAATAATTGTATTAATGAATTGAATGTTACATATGAAGGTATTAATCTTATTTACTTTTTTCTCTCACACAAACCCTTATCTCTTCTTTTTTCTTTTCTTTTTTTTTTTGTTTCATTATTTTATTGTATCATCAAAATGTGTCCATGTCATCACAAAATGCTCCGTAGCACAGCAGAGTAGGCCTGTCCCAACAGGCTCCACCTTCCCCCACTCCACCGCCCCTGGCACCGTTGCCCAGTACATCTGGGAGCTGACCTGGTAGCAACACCTCTGCTGCCCCTGTGCTGCCTGCTCCTTCAGGTAGTTTTGCCCTGGAGGATAGACCAGTGGTTCCCTCCAGGAGCAGTGGCAGGAGTGGTGAGTTTATCAAAAACACTGAACTGCCAGGAATGGAGCATAGGGTTGTGTTCTGCACTGTTAATGCATGCCTATGCTGGGCTGCTGTCCCTCATTTTATGTAGGACCAGTAGGAGGAGGAGACATTGACAGCTCCAGCCAGTGGCAGAGTGAGGGGACAGTGATGACAGTCTTGTGGGTGAGGACTCAATTCTCACTGTCAACCAGCTTGATGTCCATGTGTCCTGGATACCCCCACCATCATCCCATCCATGATGTCTACTGACCTCTTGTGTCCATCATCATCCCTGTTTCTTGTCTTGTTTGCCTTGTCTGTCTGCAATTGCTTCCTCACCTACCCAACTTACCAGACTCAGATATATCTAAGTCCCTTCATCAACATTTCTCTCTCTCTCCAAAAAAAATTGCACCTGTCCCAAAAACAAAACTGACCCATACATATCTCTCCATTTCACACATGTATCTTCTTGACACACTTGATTCAGTCCAATTGGCTATACAACATGATTGTCTTGTGCTCACCCCTCTCTCTGGAGGTGACAGTCCAAATTCAGCTAGTATTCTGCATATATTATCAGTTTTTATCCTCCTGCTTGACCCCCATTTCACCACTTATTATCTCCATTTATTTTCTTTAGTGCTTTACTGCACGATGGTTCACATGTGCAGCAACAGTAATACAAAAGTACTTAAAAGTGTTAGAGTCAGTTGTATTCAAATCCAATACCATCTGGCCACAAAACGGAATGTATGATTGCAGTAACACAAGTTGCCGCAGAGTCATTTAAGTAACAGGTATATTTCAGAGACTCAATACTAAGTGTCAGACTTTAGCATCCCCATTTCACTACTGTTCTGTCTCCCCCATTTCTTTTCTCTAATGCATTATTCTGCGATGGTGCACATCGCACACTGATGGTAAAGCAAAAAAGGTTAACAGTATTAGATACAGCTGTATTCCAACCCAATATCACCTGGCCCCCAAAAAGAATGTATGTATTACAACCCAGTATCATCTAGCCACAAAAAGGAATGAATCAGTGCATTAGCACCTGCTGTCCCAGAGTCAGATAAGTAACAGGTGTATTCTAAAGGCTCAATACTAACTGCCAGACTTTAGCAATGCTGCTTTCATTTGCACAGTGGTTAGAATTGCCCAGACCTGTGTATCTCGCATGTGTATACACTTTGCTAACTGTTGTGCAAACCCGCTGCTCCTCGCACTATGGAAATGTATATATTATGCTGTGTTTCTTATGTTTACTGTCCACTTCCTTTGTATGACATGAAAGTACATGTGGAAACATTACAAACTGAGGGCCTTATCTAACTGTATGTCATATATTTAAAATACAGCCATGTGTTGGCACCTCCCAAGCACTACAACCCTGGGTTCTCAGTACTTTTTCCACACATATCAGCCACACTACTAAATGTAATATCACATGTTGTGTGCTATGTAATGCACATCAGTCTGGCAATATGCAAAACTACAACTACTGACCAATATACTTAAAATCCCTGATCTTCATCACAACTGCAGGAAGCAGCATGGACCATATCCACAAGGAAACATGTGGCCTTCAACACACTTGACCCTACCCATTTTGAGTTTGGCAAGTGTAGATCTTGCTTATTGAGCTTTGTGGACTTCTTATATACTGAAAAACAAGAATGATACCTGCCAAGTAAAGCACCCTCGATACCAAACAAGTATATAATCCAAAAGTAAAAGGATGCAACCGGCTGTAAATAAATGTCCACCAGATTTCCAAATGTACTATCATTTAATAGAGAAAACAAGGACAGACAAAAATGTTTAAAAGGTAAGCGCTTTCACGTCAGTATAACGCTTCATCAGACCTTGGAGAAACAAAGTAGCACATCTCATTATATACCATAATACATTGCAGCATAATTAGAATTCATCATTAGTATAATTAATACAATTAATATAACTATATAATTAAAGGCACATGTATTACTGATCAACCCTATATATTAAAAACAATTCAAACCAAACAAAAAACATTTATAGCAAGACATATATAAAAAAGTATATATACTGTGTTCCATATTAAGGAAGTATATATAATTACAGAATAAAAATGTGTACTAATAAAATAAAATAAGATATGTACACACATATGTAAAAATGTATGTGGATATATATATACATACATGCATAAGTATTGACAATATATCTTCAGTAATAGTCAATGGTTAAGCGGTCTACTAGCCAAAAAAGGTTTGAGAGATATTTTATCATTAAGCCCATATTTATGGGCCTGTAACCTTAAAATCCACTTGCTCTCTATTTCTTCCGTGTGGCATTTTATATTCCCTAATCTACTGGATCCTATAACTAATTCAAGAGCCATAAACTTAAAGCTATGTGAAGATCCTTTATCTAAAACATGTCGTGCTAGCGCATTGGTCATATTCTGTTTCTCTATAGCATATATATGCTCTCTTATGCACTCACGTAATGTTCTATTTGTTTTGCCAATGTAGAAAAGATTACAGTTTTGACACTGAGCAAGGTATATAATATCCCTTGTTTTACAGTCTGCATAACCCTTGAAAATATACTTACGTCCTGTATATGGATGTGTGAATGTGTCATTGACAGCTATGTACTTAAATTGCTTACATGCATGACATGCAAACGTACCTGTCCTCTGTGACTGAATCTTACTCTTACATGTATTTTCATAACATAAAATTCTATCCAATGACTTCATGTTTCTGTAAGATATATTAGGTTTGTCATCAACTAAATCTCTTATTTTTTGATCCATCATTAATAATTTCCAATTGTCTCCTATAACTCGCCTGATATGAGTATTTTTGTTGGTGAATGGAATAATAAGTCTATTCACTGTCGAAGGTTTGGTGTCTGTATTCAAACCTTCATTCTCAACATCTCTAGCTATAAATGGAGTTCCTTTGCCTGTCCTATGTGTGTCACCATGAACGATGGCATTCTGTACATCTGCCTCTTTATACCGGTTATATGCTTTTTCCTGTGTTGTTAATCTCGAAGCCCTTAGCACTTGGTTTTTTACTATGTTAGTATGTATGTGTTTAGGATGCATACTGCTACGGTGTAACAAATTGTTTCTCCAACATGACTTCCTGTGTAGTTCTGTGTCTATGCCATCAGGCCCCTTACTTAACTTAACATCCAGAAACACAATCTCAAACAAGGAGTAAGTACAGTCAAAAGTTAAGAAATCAGTCGTGGCATTGAGATAACTGACAAAATCTGTCAATTGTGTCTCTGACCCTCCCCACACAATAAACACATCGTCAACAAACCTACTATAATGTTTGAGGTATTTAGAAAAAGCAGTATTGTTAAGTACATAAGTTTTCTCCCAGTAGGCCAACACCAAATTAGCGTAGGTGTTGGCGCAGGGGGTTCCCATAGCTACCCCCTTTTTCTGCAGATAATAATTGTCACCATATAGCAGAACATTGTTCTCAGGAACTAACTCTAACAATGCCATCCATTTCATGGTGTCTACATTGGTGACACCATGTTCTAATAAGAACTGGCGCACATAGTCAATACCAATATTGTTCGGTATAGAAGTAAACAGTGATGTCACATCAAGCGTCACAAAGACATCATCACTAGTAATTGACGAAAATCTGTTTAAACTGGATAATTTCTCCAAAAACTGTTGGGTATCCCTTAAAATTTGCTTGACGTTAGCTACAATGGGTTTAAACATCTTATCTAGATAAATTGAAAGGGGTTCTGTAAGCCACCCCTTGCTAGAGACTATAGGTCTTAGAGGGGGGTCATATAGTTCTTTGTGAACTTTGGGGAGACCCCTAAATGTAGGAACCAGAGGATTCTCAACAATGAAATAGTTATAGAGATCTATATCTATACTTTTACATAGCAACAAATCATACAAAGTACTATGTACCCCTTTAATTAAGTTGCTAAGTGTGTTCCAATCAAGAGAATGGTATGTATCATCATCCATCAGCATTTGCTCCATTTTATTAATATACATGCTCTTGTCCATTATAACAATAGCACCCCCTTTATCAGCTTTATGTATGATAATATCATTGTTGTTCTGTAAGCTTTGGCTAGCCTCCCTTTCCTTTGGTGTTAAATTAAAAAACTCTGGCTTCATTGTATTGTTATTACATAGTTCAAAAAGATCGTTTTCACATGCCTTCTCGAAGGCCTCCAAAAGCGGGTGCTGTTGTGGTACAAATATAGATGTTTTTTTAAAAACATTAGGAGCTTTCGTATTGGCGTTCAAGTTACACTGCCCATACAATAATTTCAATCCTAGATTTCTCGTAAATAATTTAATATCTACAACAATATCAGCAAAGTCTGTAGAACAAGAGGGTATGAAGCTCAAACCCTTGTTCAATATCATTATTTCATAGTTATTGAGTTCATACCTTGAGATATTTATTACTCAACCATGTTGGTGGAGTTCATCGCTTTCTTCTGGTGTTGAAAAAATTCTTCTGTGCTCTTCCTCTTTTTCACTCTGTTGAACGGGGACCATGTCCTTCTTTAGAACAGCTTGATCGGTAAAGGAAAAGAAGGAAACCCTTCACCTTTAGCAAATACCTCCTCTTCAGGGCCTCCCATGAAAGAATCCAATGTTAACTGTTTCCTACGCCCTTCTTTGCCTGCAAGATCACTCGGCAAGCCGAGCGCTACTTGTGCCTCCCTGTTGCCTTGATTGTCCATGTGTATCATGGCTTCGATAATAATTTGCTTAGGTTTTTCTGTTATTGGTTTAGTAGTAGAAACATTCGTAGTGGTAGTAGTTGGGGTTGAAGTACAAATAGATTCTATACCCTCCTCCATCGACGTCACCATATGGGCGGTCTTCTGTTCTGGTTTTCCGCTTTTGGCTCCCGGCTTAGGTTGAACATTGATGGCACCATTGTTCTGCCGGTTAACAGATTGATGTGTTTTATCCCTTGGCCAGGAAAAGACTTGGCCTTTTTGAAAATCAAAGAAATCTCTCTCCAATTTTCTTTTTTTATCTTGTTGTAGTTTATTGTCTAATGTCGACAGCATGAGATTGAGATCGTTGTAAAGAACATCCAACTCATTACCACCAAGTAACTTCGCTAGCTCACTTTCAGCAGCATTAATGTCTGTTGTTAAGCCCTTCTCTACAAGGCAATACTGCTCAATAAGAATGTTAATATATGAAAAGCTAGTATCCAGATTTAATTTCTGCCATTGTGACATTGTTTTTAATATATAGGGTTGATCAGTAATACATGTGCCTTTAATTTAACTTGTTAATTTAGTTTAACTTGCCAAACTCAAAATGGGTAGGGTCAAGTGTGTTGAAGGCCACATGTTTCCTTGTGGATATGGTCCATGCTGCTTCCTGCAGTTGTGATGAAGATCAGGGATTTTAAGTATATTGGTCAGTAGTTGTAGTTTTGCATATTGCCAGACTGATGTGCATTACATAGCACACAACATGTGATATTACATTTAGTAGTGTGGCTGATATGTGTGGAAAAAGTACTGAGAACCCAGGGTTCAACAACAGAACACACACTCTCAAAGTTGAGCGGCACCTCCACCACTAGACCACTCACCAGTGGAATACCACAGGGATCTGTGCTGGGCCCTCAACTGTTTGGAAAATACTTCCATGAAGTACAGGGAAGAGTAGTTGTCCTGTGGTTTACCAAGTCTGCAGATGATTGTTAACTGGATGCACTCATATAGCATCCCCCAGTGATGGTAACATATTACAGTAGGAGCTAACATTGATTATTGGTGACAAACTCATGGACTGAACTTTAAGCATACAATGACTCTTAGTCACCTTTGTCAATGAATTACCCCTACTAATTATGATATACATAGCACCCCCTAAACTCAAACATAGTGTTGTGAGACTTAGGAACACATGTTAATAGCAAACTACATTTTCATCACTATGTGCCCATAGTGGTGACACAAAATTTGCATTGCACACATCATACATATGGGCATCATACCCAAGACCAGGGCAGTCACACCTCTGCTGTACTCTACCCTTGTCACACCAATAATGGAGTACAATGCTCACATCTCTCTGTGCCTCACCAAACACCTGCAGCAATTGGAGAGAACGCATGGTTGTGCCTGGGAGACTACCATGCCTCCAAACATGACATACATGGAAAGACTCAGATACTTGCCACTGTACTTGGTATCATGCAAGCTGCTGAGAGTTGACCTATTACTGCCCTGCAGAGCAGTCTCAGACCCTAGCCTTCTGTAAATGATGAACATCTGCAATTCAAATGGGACAACTATAATTTGCCCCAAGGTTCTCACCCTAGCCTGTGACATAAACAGAACAAGCTGGGGAGACAGATATATCCCACAATGATTAGCATTCCTCTGTGATAGGTTCCCACTGCATGTGAAACAGTGCTCCTCAATGGCACTGTTCAAGTGCAACCTTGATTACTGGTTGGGTGTTTGTAAAGTCACCTCTGGGCTGGCACTTATATCTCTCATGGAAAGGGCCAGTTGGCTGTTCACAAACACACTCTGCTAAAAACTACTATCCAACTATGCTCAATAATTGTACTTCAGTTTTTACACAGCTAGGCTTCTAAAGACCCTAGTGCTATTAGGCTAGTAGCCTCGTATGAACCTATGAATATATGTGCTTATACAGGCCTCAGAACCTGTCAACCACATGGCCTGCTGATGTCATCTACTGTAAGTTCACCTGCACTCTTATATAAAGCACACACATGTTGTGGAGCTTGCCTAATGTACTGTGCTTTGTAGTCTGTGTACTTAGGTAGGGGTTCTGTTCTCACTGCAGTATTTGTATACTTGGTCTACTTTAATATCTTCTCTTTAATATAATTAAGCTCTACTTTAATATCTTCCCTTAAAATATGTTGTATACTAACACTTTTTCCTCTCTTAATTCACTGTTTCCTAAAAACACCATTCTTTTTTGTTATTCTGTATTCATAAATATTTTTGTGTATATATTACTACTTTTGTCTGTACAACTCTGGAGCTTTTCTCCTTGGGTCTCCACTGAAAATGGGCTTCTGGCTCAGTTGGACCAAACTGGTTAACAAATGATGAATAAATACATGAATAAATAAATAAATAAATTGCTCAAGGCTACACAACAATTTCATTACAGGCCTCCCAAACTCTTCTCACCCACATGGCCTGTTGATGTTATCTACTTTAAATTCACATGCGCTCTGGTATAAACCAGACTTCTGTTGTGGTGCTTGCATAACATACTGCATTCTGTAGTCTGTATAGTTACATAGGTAGGGGGTTTACAGTCAAGTGTGTGTGTGTGTGTGTGTGTGTGTGTGTGTGTGTGTGTGTGTGTGTGTGTGTGTGTGTGTGTGTGTGCTGTTGCATTATCTTCTGCTGGACAAACACTGCTGATGTCATCAGCTATAATCACATTTTTGGATATGCAGTACTCCCACCAGGACAGGATCAGGCAAAAGTCACTTCATCCTATATAATAAAGTTTACAGTGACATGGCTTTCAATCTTTCCACATATATTATGGCACGGTTTGTAGGTCCTGTGTTATCTTGCTGAGAAAGCCCTGTGGTCCCTCCAGTTGCTACATGTGATGGTGTGGTACATGTAAAAAAGGGCATTATACTCTTAATGCTGTAATGAGGTTTGACTACAGTGCTGTCATGCAGTCCTAAGATGTCAGTGTGATGGCATGACTTAGGATGTGTACAAAATAAGCTTTCAATAGCAGTGTGGACAGTTGATGGTCAAAGTTCAGATTGCCATCTAAATGTGTTACCAGTACTTGTATCACTAGCTTTCTGCATAGCAGGACTGTTGTCAATGCTGTGATTAACATGGAACATTACAAACACACATTCCTGCATTTATTTCTAGATCATGTGCCCTTGTCACCATTCAGTTGTGTGTTAGCTCCTCCTGTACTATTTATCACCATTCATGGACTCAATGATTGCACACAATATGCAAGAATCAGCAAACTTGGTAAGGTAAAGGCCATATACTTTAGCCTGAACTGTGAAGAAATATAATTCAAACAGTGAAGAGCCAAGCAGAGATCCCTGAGATTTGCCAGTGGTGACAGCTCTACTGGTACAGGTTGATTCACCAATGTTCACATAATGTGTTATGTCAGTGAGCCAACTGTTTACCCATCAACTGATGTGAGGTTTAATCCCCAGCTTGTTTTTTTTTCTCAATGATATCTGCATGTGTGATTGTTTTGAAACCTAGGCCAGATCACAATAGGCCATATGCACTGTCTTCCTTTCATCCAGGCCATCACTCGGAATCATTGTGCTGTGACAACAGCACAGATCACCTGTGGTATGACCCAGCACATACCCCTTCCTGATACGGTTGAATACACAATTCAACACACCCTCCACATGGCCTAAGTTCCCATACAAGGGTGTACATCTACATGCATCCACCTGAGTTGGGGGAACAACACCTGGTGTGTGCATGTATAGAGATACACTAACTTTCCTCCACTGTGAGGTAGACCAACCGACGTGTCATCATGGACCTCCTCTACATGTACACTAGTAATATTACAGGTGTGTGCATCAGACTTGTGTGAGTTGTTACTGCTACATCAGGTCCATTACATCTGATAGATTTCCTCAAAATAGTTTATTGAGGGCATGCATGATGACAACAGTATCATCATGTGGAACTTGAAAAGGTCAAGGCATTTGACAAAAATCAACACTGAGGTATTCAATCAACACTGTCATATGTGGCCATAAACAACTATATCACCAAATGGGTAGACCAGTGTATGACATATGTGGCATCTCACTATGTTGAAATGTGTGATGTGACATATTTCAGGTCCAGTGATTCGGTCGGTACATCATGGGTGTCTGCTAGACCCTTCCTAAACATTAGTTCAGTGATGAACATCACAGATGATATACACCTGCTGTGTCCAAACAGCCACTTTATGGACTACAGCTTGTGTGCAGTCATTGACTCCAGCTGTGATATTACTATAACACAGACAGTATCAACACATACCAGAGACTGCTGCTACAGGGATGACAACACCTGCATTGGTGAGACATGTGGAGGGATTTGTTGAATCAGGAAACAGACACCGCCCAAGTATAATGTGGCATCACACCCTATAATTAGACCTATAGGTACATCCACCAGTATGTGGTCACAGTACTGACTACTCCCTTGAATATAACACAAGTACTGAGTATGTCAAGAACATACTAACTTGGTTCCCAGACTTCATCATACCAATGACTGTGTACAATGCACCCTTCTTCATGTACCTCCCTACACATCTTCCAGTAATGTGTAACTAAAATGTACCATCTTTATCACAGTGAACTGTCATACAGCGTATTGGTCATACCTAGGTATTCTTTCTTGGAATATATATGACTGTCTAATGGTGCAGAACAGCAACAGATTCATAGGTGTTTACTAGGCTAATGACCAGAAGGCACTTTTTAAGCCTAGCAATACATCCCAAATCTCTGAGAAGTTCTGCTACCCTTGATAAGTGTAAGCAGGGGTTTGGGAAATGATCCATTTACAGGTCACCTGTGTTCATTTGAGACATAGTGCCAAACTAAGAATGAATTTCCTGTTCCACATCCAATTGTCCAAGTTACATTTGGATTGTGGTAGGGAGGAACTCTGCTTCACATGGATGGGGAGCCTGTTCCAGAGATGGGGTAGTCTCTGCAATACATGCCTGTTTCTCCAGCAGGTCCTATTAATATCACAGGCAAGGTTTAAGTCTTTAGAATGGGAAATTCTGGTGATATTTGCTTTGTGGATATGCAGGAGGTTGCCTGGCAATATCCTGTATGCCAGGCATAGATCTTCCCTCAAGAGCCTGTAGAAGACAGAATACAGGGATAGCGCCTTCAGGCAATCTGCATAGAACATTTTACTTATGCCTGGCATTCGTTTAATGAGGAATTTCTGTGGAAATGTGTTGGATATGCCTGGTTAGGTACATACCAAAGCAGACACTGTACTCAATAATAGGTCTTATGAATGTGGACTACAGTTGAACAATGAGTTCCTTGGACCTAGATGCTATACCTTTGTTTATAAGTTCCACAACATAGAATGTTTTCCTCACTACTGTAGGGATGTGATGGTCAAAGGCTAGATTACTGTCTATATGTGTCCATAACTACTGGGTGAACTCTAAGGGATGTGTTGTCGATATGATAGTTACCAGGGGTTGATGATTTCCTAACAGATACTATTATGCATTTCTTGTCATTTAGTTTTAGTCCATTTCTCTGATACCAGTTGTTTGTCTGTGTCAGCCCTTCTTGGAGAACATTTGTGCCAGTGTAGGATTTAATGATAGCTCCTAATTTGCAATCATATGCAAATGCAGTCAGCCAGAGACCATTGGAATTGACTTTGACTTCAGAGAAGTAAGGGACAAAAAGGAGTGGTACTAGGACAGATCCCTGAGGGACTCCACTTGTGACTGATCTCTTTGTAGAGTTAGACTCCCCAATTCTAATTTAATGAGTCTTGTCTGTGAGGCAGTTGGCTATCAACCGAGTGATACACAAATCTGTTCCTAACCTTTTGAGTTTGTTAACAATGCTCGAGTGGGGTATTGCATCAAATGCTTTGGCCAGGTGAAGGTAGACAGTGTGACCCATTTTGCCTTCATCCATTGCTTTGGTGATCTTTTCAAAGATGTCCACCAGGATGAGTAAGTATGCCCTGCCCTTGAAGAGAACTAACCAGGGATAGATCCAATTTCTCAAGGTTTACTATATCACTATTGATCATTTCCATGATAATTTTTTCCATGGCTTTACATATAAGACTAGTGAGACTTATTGGTCTCTAATTTCCGGGGTGTATAGATAGGCCACCTTTATGCAGAGGGATGACTGTTGCTGTTCTCCATTCATAAGGTATGAAGCCTTTTTGGAGACTACAGTTAAATAGCAATTCCAGAGGCCGATAGGTCATGTTTCATGCCATTTAGATGGCATCCTGGTATATTGTCTGAGCCCAATGATGCAGTGTTTTTGGCCTTAGAGAGTTATCTCCAAAACAGGTATCAGCACTCGAACAAACAAGTAAATGAAAAAACAGTGCCTGCAAACGTTCGAAATCCGTCCCAGCAGTTTATTAAACCATTGATGTAGACAAATCGAAATCAAACACAAATTCTGTTGTTAACGCTTTTTTAAAAAAACTAGAATCAACCTGCGTTTTCGTCCTTACATATAGGACTTCATCAGACAATACTTTAATTAATTGATACCTTTATATACTAAAAAAATTCAATCTGCTTATATAAATTATCCATTCACCTTGCTTAATTATTTAAAACCTCCTATCACATTGGGGAATCTCATAAATATTAATGCCATTCAGGGAAATACGTAGAAACAACAAATACATGAAATGTTTGCTCACTTTTTCACTGATCAAACTAAATTAAAACATGCTCGTGAAAAATTTATAAAAATACAATAATTAATTCATTCATCCATTAATAAATAATAATATAAATATTTATTTAAATATTATTTAAAAACATATCTGTATATAAAAACAAGCTTCCTAAAAACATACTATTCACTTTATGTGTATATAAATAATAAGTGGTTTATTTGATGAAATAATGCCCTCTAGTGTCAGTTTTAAACATTACAACAATTTTATCTATAACTTATTAGCTCTTATTTTTAATAGTGGTGTTATGGTAAGGAAATCATTTAAACCAGGTTTAGTGTTGGAATCCAAATAAACCTGCCACCATAATTCTTTTGATTCTAATATTTCCTCCCATAACCCACCCCTAATATCTGGTAAAATTTGATCAAGTACAAAAAATTGGAACCTATATTCGGGACATGTGGTTGTGTGTTTATATAAGGCATTTGTACTCTTCGCTTTCAGTATGTCATAATTATGCTCATAAATTCTTCTTTTCAAACAGCGTTCCGTTTTACCTATGTAAAACGACTGACATTTCTGACAAATAGCCACATAAACAATGCCCTTACTTTCACAGTTATAATAATTTCCACTTTTGAGCCATTTATCTCTACTTACTATCTGTATTGTTTGTTTATTAATAATGTATGGGCACTGTTGGCATCTACCACATCTATATGTCCCATTCCTTCGTTGGTTTCCCTTAGATAATCTACCACTACCTCTTTCCAATATTTTGCCTATATTTGGTGGATTTTTGTACACTATTTTAGGTGCCATCTTAGTTATTTCTTCAATATCTGTTAATAAACTAAAATTATTCCATTCTTTTTTAAAAATTTCTCTCAATTTATTATTTGACTTATTATATTCCACTATCAGGCTCCCTGAGTAGTTAACTTGTTCCACCTTGTTACTCACCATTTCTTGATTAGTCATTTCTATATTCCTCTGGGGACCCTCATTTGTATCTAAAATAGGTCTAAACCTATCTAACCTACCCAGCTCAACCTCTTTTCTTAAATTCTCTATGAAACTCATGGGATATCCTCGTTCTAGAAACATATTTGTAAGAGTCTTACATTCTTCTTGAAAGTCCTTCTCATCTGATGTCATCCTTGAGCCTCTTACAAATTGTCCCTTCACTATATTTTTCTTACTAGAGAGGGGGTGTGCACTTTCATAATGTAAATAGGAATTTACATATGTGTCTTTTCTATAAACCTTACTTTGAAATTTACCCTTTTCTTTATATATTTCTATATCTAAATATTTCAACTTTTCTTTGTTTACAGTATACGTAAATTTCAAAAATGTTGTATACTAACACTTTTCCTCTCTTAATTCACTGTTTCCTAAAAACACCATTCTTTTTTGTTATTCTGTATTCATAAATATTTTTGTGTATATATTACTACTTTTGTCTGTACAACTCTGGAGCTTTTCTCCTTGGGTCTCCACTGAAAATGGGCTTCTGGCTCAGTTGGACCAAACTGGTTAACAAATGATGAATAAATACATGAATAAATAAATAAATAAATTGCTCAAGGCTACACAACAATTTCATTACAGGCCTCCCAAACTCTTCTCACCCACATGGCCTGTTGATGTTATCTACTTTAAATTCACATGCGCTCTGGTATAAACCAGACTTCTGTTGTGGTGCTTGCATAACATACTGCATTCTGTAGTCTGTATAGTTACATAGGTAGGGGGTTTACAGTCAAGTGTGTGTGTATGTGTGTGTGTGTGTGTGTGTGTGTGTGTGTGTGTGTGTGTGTGTGTGTGTGTGTGTGTGTGTGTGTGTGTGTGTGTGCTGTTGCATTATCTTCTGCTGGACAAACACTGCTGATGTCATCAGCTATAATCACATTTTTGGATATGCAGTACTCCCACCAGGACAGGATCAGGCAAAAGTCACTTCATCCTATATAATAAAGTTTACAGTGACATGGCTTTCAATCTTTCCACATATATTATGGCACGGTTTGTAGGTCCTGTGTTATCTTGCTGAGAAAGCCCTGTGGTCTCTCCAGTTGCTACATGTGATGGTGTGGTACATGTAAAAAAGGGCATTATACTCTTAATGCTGTAATGAGGTTTGACTACAGTGCTGTCATGCAGTCCTAAGATGTCAGTGTGATGGCATGACTTAGGATGTGTACAAAATACGCTTTCAACAGCAGTGTGGACAGTTGATGGTCAAAGTTCAGATTGCCATCTAAATGTGTTACCAGTACTTGCATCACTAGCTTTCTGCATAGCAGGACTGTTGTCAATGCTGTGATTAACATGGAACATTACAAACACACATTCCTGCATTTATTTCTAGATCATGTGCCCTTGTCACCATTCAGTTGTGTGTTAGCTCCTCCTGTACTATTTATCACCATTCATGGACTCAATGATTGCACACAATATGCAAGAATCAGCAAACCTGGTAAGGTAAAGGCCATATACTTTAGCCTGAACTGTGAAGAAATATAATTCAAACAGTGAAGAGCCAAGCAGAGATCCCTGAGATTTGCCAGTGGTGACAGCTCTACTGGTACAGGTTGATTCACCAATGTTCACATAATGTGTTATGTCAGTGAGTCAACTGTTTACCCATCAACTGATGTGAGGTTTAATCCCCAGCTTGTTTTTTTTCTCAATGATATCTGCATGTGTGATTGTTTTGAAACCTAGGCCAGATCACAATAGGCCATATGCACTGTCTTCCTTTCATCCAGGCCATCACTTGGAATCATTGTGCTGTGACAACAGCACAGATCACCTGTGGTATGACCCAGCACATACCCCTTCCTGATACGGTTGAATACACAATTCAACACACCCTCCACATGGCCTAAGTTCCCATACAAGGGTGTACATCAACATGCATCCACCTGAGTTGGGGGAACAACACCTGGTGTGTGCATGTATAGAGATACACTAACTTTCCTCCACTGTGAGGTAGACCAACCGACGTGTCATCATGGACCTCCTCTACATGTACACTAGTAATATTACAGGTGTGTGCATCAGACCTGTGTGAGTTGTTACTGCTACATCAGGTCCATTACATCTGATAGATTTCCTCAAAATAGTTTATTGAGGGCATGCATGATGACAACAGTATCATCATGTGGAACTTGAAAAGGTCAAGGCATTTGACAAAAATCAACACTGAGGTATTCAATCAACACTGTCATATGTGGCCATAAACAACTATATCACCAAATGGGTAGACCAGTGTATGACATATGTGGCATCTCACTATGTTGAAATGTGTGATGTGACATATTTCAGGTCCAGTGATTCGGTCGGTACATCATGGGTGTCTGCTAGACCCTTCCTGAACATTAGTTCAGTGATGAACATCACAGATGATATACACCTGCTGTGTCCAAACAGCCACTTTATGGACTACAGCTTGTGTGCAGTCATTGACTCCAGCTGTGATATTACTATAACACAGACAGTATCAACACATACCAGAGACTGCTGCTACAGGGATGACAACACCTGCATTGGTGAGACATGTGGAGGATTTGTTGAATCAGGAAACAGACACCGCCCAAGTATAATGTGGCATCACACCCTATAATTAGACCTATAGGTACATCCACCAGTATGTGGTCACAGTACTGACTACTCCCTTGAATATAACACAAGTACTGAGTATGTCAAGAACATACTAACTTGGTTCCCAGACTTCATCATACCAATGACTGTGTACAATGCACCCTTCTTCATGTACCTCCCTACACATCTTCCAGTAATGTGTAACTAAAATGTACCATCTTTATCACAGTGAACTGTCATACAGCCGTATTGGTCATACCTAGGTATTCTTTCTTGGAATATATATGACTGTCTAATGGTGCAGAACAGCAACAGATTCATAGGTGTTTACTAGGCTAATGACCAGAAGGCACTTTTTAAGCCTAGCAATACATCCCAAATCTCTGAGAAGTTCTGCTACCCTTGATAAGTGTAAGCAGGGGTTTGGGAAATTATCCATTTACAGGTCACCTGTGTTCATTTGAGACATAGTGCCAAACTAAGAATGAATTTCCTGTTCCACATCCAATTGTCCAAGTTACATTTGGATTGTGGTAGGGAGGAACTCTGCTTCACATGGATGGGGAGCCTGTTCCAGAGATGGGGTAGTCTCTGCAATACATGCCTGTTTCTCCAGCAGGTCCTATTAATATCACAGGCAAGGTTTAAGTCTTTAGAATGGGAAATTCTGGTGCTATTTGCTTTGTGGATATGCAGGAGGTTGCCTGGCAATATCCTGTATGCCAGGCATAGATCTTCCCTCAAGAGCCTGTAGAAGACAGAATACAGGGATAGCGCCTTCAGGCAGTCTGCATAGAACATTTTACTTATGCCTGGCATTCGTTTAATGAGGAATTTCTGTGGAAATGTGTTGGATATGCCTGGTTAGGTACATACCAAAGCAGACACTGTACTCAATAATAGGTCTTATGAATGTGGACTACAGTGGAACAATGAGTTCCTTGGACCTAGATGCTATACCTTTGTTTATAAGTTCCACAACCTAGAATGATTTCCTCACTACTGTAGGGATGTGATAGTCAAAGGCTAGATTACTGTCTATGTGTGTCCATAACTAAGGGGTGTGTTGTCAATATGATAGTTACCAGGGGTTGATGATTTCCTAACAGATACTATTATGCATTTCCTGTCATTTAGTTTTAGTCCATTTCGCTGATACCAGTTGTTTGTCGGTGTCAGCCCTTCTTGGAGAACATTTGTGCCAGTGTAGGATTTAATGATAGCTCCTAATTTGCAATCATATGCAAATGCAGTCAGCCAGAGACCATTGGAATTGACTTTGACTTCAGAGAAGTAAGGGACAAAAAGGAGTGGTCCTAGGACAGATCCCTGAGGGACTCCACTTGTGACTGATCTCTTTGTAGAGTTAGACTACCCAATTCTAATTTAATGAGTCTTGTCTGTGAGGCAGTTGGCTATCAACCGAGTGATACACAAGTTTGTTCCTAACCTTTTGAGTTTGTTAACAATGCTCGAGTGGGGTATTGCATCAAATGCTTTGGCCAGGTGAAGGT
Source organism: Protopterus annectens (assembly GCF_019279795.1). Classification (NCBI taxonomy): domain Eukaryota; kingdom Metazoa; phylum Chordata; order Ceratodontiformes; family Protopteridae; genus Protopterus; species Protopterus annectens. Next base: position 546,325,604 of record NC_056748.1, read on the forward strand.
AGACAGTGTGACCCATTTTGCCTTCATCCATTGCTTTGGTGATCTTTTCAAAGATGTCCACCAGGATGAGTAAGTATGTCCTGCCCTTGAAGAGAGCTAACCAGGGATAGATCCAATTTCTCAAGGTTTACTATATCACTACTGATCATTTCCATGATAATTTTTTCCATGGCTTTACGTATAAGACTAGTGAGACTTATTGGTCTCTAATTTCCGGGGTGTGTAGATAGGCCACCTTTTTGCAGAGGGATGACTGTTGCTGTTCTCCATTCATAAGGCATGAAGTCTTTTTGGAGACTACAGTTAAATAGCAATTCCAGAGGCCGATAGGTCATGTTTCATGCCATTTAGATGGCATCCTGGTATATTGTCTGAGCCCAATGATGCAGTGTTTTTGGCCTTAGAGAGTTGTTACACCAAATGCATGTGTGTTACCTGTTCAGCTTATGCACACATTGCATACATAGGTGTTTTACCACATTAATGGCATGTATATCATTCCTGACAGTGTGTATTGTGCCATAGATATATACCATATACACAAGCAAGTAGCCTGTATTGACCATACTGTCACATACAGATATAGCAGTGTCCCTCCTAACACCTCCTGAAGACATTTTAGTACAAGGACAGTGTACATGGTTACCCTCATAGAGTGGATATGTATCATAATATTTGTCAAGCGTGTGTGTGTGTGTGTGTGTGTGTGTGTGTGTTTGTGTGTGTGTGTTTGTATAGGCTCATCTGTTATCCCTCCACATCACATATGTTAAGTTAGAGGCATGGGATTAGTGGTGGTATTATTCTGATATTGTCCATGATGTGGGTTGGTTCTTGTAATGTTTACCATGATCCTTTACCTGTACCCACCTTGCTGGAGACCACTGCTGAGAGTACACTCATATCAAGGTATATCATTTTGTACAGCTTTTCAATATGCACCCTACCCAAATGTATGTCAGATCCCTGATAGGTGTCCTCTGCATTATTCATGTAAGGATGCTTATCTCACACAGCCATCCTCTCCATTGTAATGTCACCATGTGTGATAGTCCCATAGTACACATTTTTGCTGTACAGTTCATACTGTACCATAAAGATATGTGGTTGGTGTTGCTGCTACAACCATCATCCATTGACATGCCTCCTCTGCTGTACATGCAGTAGTTTCACCTGTAGTCTTTCCCTGTGTTCATTCCTACAATTCATCAGTGTGTGCCTATTCAATACACACACTTCCCCGGGGTGATCATTTTATATGGGAGTCCCATTTCCTGTTACAGATCATTAACATAGCTTCAGTGCAGAATGTCAGGAATGGGATATCACATTACTCTGCACTGTAAGTGCACTATCCTGTACTGTGTTTAGACCATATACTTCACTTTCATACCTCGCAACTGTACAGATATTCCCAGGATGTCCAGATGTTTTCCTTATCAAATATGTGGCTTCCTGCCATATCACAGGGATGATCTCTGGACAGATGTGACTTAATATTACATACATTTGAGTGCATACCTCTCAACTTCCTTGGTCAGTACAGAATGTCCACTTTTTGTCTCATATTTGTGATCTTTTCCTCATAACATTTTTTTTCTGGCAAATTATTGACATGTCATTGCAAAGTGCAGTTAGAAACTGATGATTGTCATGTGAGTTTCAAACGTCATGCTCTTCAGAAAGTTCATGCTAATGTACAACCTATATATTGTATCAACTTCCTAAGTTTGTCAGTGCAATATTAAAATCTGTCCCTATTTCTGGCTCTTTATCCCCCCATTATTATGGCTTTGTCCACATTTGTCCCTGTAAGCAATAGTGAGTGTTACATTCTAACACATTTCTATGTGACATCTATGTCAAACTACTACTGGTTATTTCTTCTCTCATTAAGTTGTCCTCTGTGCAGATGTGTTGCAGTAACACAATGACAGCTATTTCTAAAACCCCTAATAACCATTGTGGCATCACATACAAATTCATGCACCATGGGTGCTCTTCCTTACATGGAATTGCTATCTGCATTCACTGGCAAAGTTTCGCTATATGTAAAGCCTTAGTGATCACTGTGGCATTCTGCACAAATCTGCGCACTGTAGATGCTCTCCTTTACATGGAATTGCTATCTGTGTTTGGTTATGAGATTTCTTATCCAGCAACACTGTTGCAAACCACAAAACATAGCATAGGCACACCTCTCCTCAATAATATGCATTACACACCGCTGCACACCATGCACCATCACGTAAACATGTAAACTTTATGCAGGCTGTGAGTGAAGCCTACATGGAGTTCATTGAATTCTGGGGGTTATATTTTCATTCTTGAACAAATACCTTTCAATCCAAGAGGGGGTCCATGGGAAAATAGACTTGAATACAGAAAATGACTCTGTTAAGTTAAATTTAATGCATCTACATACCCAGGCTTGAATGATACTATCTATTTAAGTCCTTTGTTATAACTCAGAGCAGCTAAATTATGAATTGTTAGAATATTTATTGTTGCAAGCTTATTTAAGATAAGGAAATAAAACTGTATTATTATGGTAATAATATTTATTTCACTGTTAGTTTTTTAGTTAGTGAATAGTTTTAATTGACATGTATTAAATAATAATTGTATGGACTATTTGATTGGTTATGGAGCCACATGTGATTTTTTTTTTTGAATTTGCTATTTATTGTTTGTTCTGACAAGGGTGCAAAAGTTCTGCTGAAGTCCATATGTTAATTTGGATAAAAGCACTTAACTTTTTGTCACTCTAGTGTGATTTATTTAATAAATATTTTGGTATTATCTGAATCTCATTTTTGTTCACCACTAAGGACTGGGTAGCTGCTTGCTGGAATTTCCTTCTGGTTCTTGGTTCACTTATTGAGGTTTCTTTTTCTCATTACTTAGCATGTGAAGATAACAGTATAACTACCATCATTGCTATAAATGTAGGATTATACACGGGGAGGTATGTACAGTAACCACCAAAACCTAACTGCAGATGTTGTACTGAGATGCATCACATGTCATAGGGATGTGTAACACCATAATATACCACCGTCTGCAGCTGACAGCAGCAGCAGCAATACTGACAATGTATCATTGATTGACATCAAAGCGACATACCTAACATGCCATGTACAAGTATTACAGGACATGATTGACCTGGAATGTCACACATAAGGCAACACTATAATGCACAGGTGAGTGCTACAAAAACATGAGTGTGCCAGACAAATATTTGCAATCCAACAAAGCATCAATAATAGACATTACACATCAGCCATGGAACCTACATTATTGTGTTGGATATGGAGTGTGTGTGTGTGCATGTGTGTGTGTGTGTGTGTGTGTGTGTGTGTGTGTGTGTGTGTGTACGCATGTGCTTGTGTGTGTGCATGAATGTGTAAGCAGGAAGATAGTGAAAGGCACGCATGGGAAGCTTTATATCCATTAGATGGTGCAGCTGCATTATTTGGTGATGTTTGCATACCTTGCTACCTATTGTAATTACATACTGTTTATGCACTTGTGATACCTCTGACTATAGTACTCCTGGGCATTTGAATTACACACAAAGATATTAAGTTGCTCTTGTGTGTATTTGCTCCTTGACATGCCATTTTATATGCTGTTCTAGCATGTCAACTGATGTCTCCTAGCTCTGTTCTGTTACACTTCCATTATGCATTATTACTGACTGGATTTCTTAATCACTTTTGGTAGTAGCAGACAAAAAAGTCACACAATGTTTATGATTTGTGTTCCTAAGGAATGAGGTAATGATATTGTCCAACCAAATTATTCAGTTGACTAACTGCATTACATATGACATGGATGTATTGCAACCATGTTGCCTTTAATAATCAGGCTGACATAACAGACAAGTGCCTAATATGTTAGGGTTGGATATATTGCACTTTATGATAAAAAACATAATGGGCTGGATTTATGAAGGCTTGCACGGAGTCTAAGATTAGTGTAAGATGGCAGACAGCCAATATGTCTGCCGAGCGATCCAGCAAAAGCCGGCAGGGGAGTGCATGAGAGCTCCTAAAGCTACTCTTGCACGGACAGTGTTATGGTATGCAAATTACCTCATTTGCTGCTAAAAGCTATGCAAATGAGGTAAATTTGTGATCCAGGAAACACTACCCTGTCCGTGTAAGAGTAGTGTTATTTGCAGAAATGTACTCCATTGGTAACGGAGTACCGTTCTGCAAATAGCTAAACGGAGCTATGAAAGCTCCAAATAAAGGATGCATCTAGTTGAGGAAGCATGCCAATGGCCAAATATAAGGCCATTGGCATTTGCAAATGTTGTAAATCCTTAAAATCCATTTTTTCCCGATCTCTGATGTTTAAGCGTAGCGCAGTGCCGCTCAAATGTGCGGCACTTTAAATAAAATGAAAAAAATTGAAAAATAGCCAAAAATGGGCAATTTTACTAAAAAGCTTGTTCTGCCATGCAGGTGAATGGCAGGCTGAAAACAACATGGCCATTGAGTAGTGGTTGCTAAGGGGGGAAGCTCAGTGTGATAGATGTAACCAAGCATTAGTAGGCAATCCTATGCAAATGAGGATAAGGATAGTGAATCCCAATTTTCCCCGGCATGTGATCCATGTCCCTAGAGTGTAAGTGCAGAAGTAGGGGAGTAGTAGAGTAGAGGATAGGTGACATCATGAGAGGGTATGTCTGAAAGACTGTAAGCTTATTGGAGCACAGTGGTTTGTGTTTGCCCTGAGTTGCTCAGGATTGCAAGAGGTGTGTCTACAGTTGTCCTAGCTGAAAACAAGAAACCAAAGGGGTACGCCGTGGATATATTTGAAATTTCTTGCAAATGGGCACACAGCGTGTGCACGCGTGTGCACCCGTGTGGGCATGTTTGAGCTTGTTTGCACGGCGCTGCTCTGGGCAGAAACAGAAAGGGAAAAGGAAGGAAAAGAAGTAATAGGAAGTTAACCAAGGAGAACTAGCAGAGCTTCCAGGTGAAATATATCAGAATCAGCCAGTTACACAGCAGTAGACTAGCCCAGCCCAGCCCAGCACTTTAAACTCTGCAAACAGCAGTCTACCCTGTTTTTCCCAAGAACTCTGCAACTCTGCAGTATACAAAGAGTGAAAACTTAAAAATCTTATGTCAGACAAAATGTTATGGGCTGCTATTGCAATCATAAACCAACATGTGCAAGATGCTGAGGGTGGTGATGTTGTGAATGCTGCTGAGCAACCCACAGTGAGGAGACGGAGAAGAGTGTACAGACCCAGGGTAACCTACCAGGGGCTACATGAGCTGGAGATAGTGGAGCACTATAGAGTAGACAGAGACCTCCTGCAGCAAATTGTTGAGCTGTGCCGGCCACGCCTCACACACAGAACCAACAGAGGGGAACCCATCCCAGTGGAAACCAAGGTATGTGTTGGCCTATGAATACTAGCTACAGGTACCTTCCAGAGACCAACTGGTGATATGATGGGGGTTTCACAGGCATCAGCATCCAGGGTACTGCACCAGTTCCTGGATGCCATGTCAGCACATGTCGGTGACCGCGTATATTTCCCCAATTCCCTGTGAGGCACTGGCCAGCAATATTCTTTTCCACCAAATAGCAGAATACCCTGAGGTAGTGGGTGCAATAGACTGCATGCACATACACATCAAAGCACCACCCAGTGAGCGTGGTAGGATCTACATCAACCGCAAGTGCTTCCCCTCCATCAACTGCCAGGTTGTGTGCGATGCCCAGGGCATAATAATGAATGTGTGTGCTGGCTTCCCTGGAAGCTATAACGATTTCCACATCTGGCATCTGATGCAGCTGTACCAGAGATTTGCCAATGGGGACATCCCTGACGGTCACCTAGTGGGGGATGCTGGATACACACTGGAGCCGTGGCTGATGACACCCATCAGAAATGCACACTCACCCGAATAAGAACTCTGTAATGATGCACATGCACAAACATGCAACATTATTGAGCGTGTGTTTGGGATGCTCAAGTCATGGTTCTGGTGCCTGGACACATCTGGTGGAGCCTTGCAGTGCTCACCAACTACATGTCATGGTATGTGCCATGCTACACAATATGATCTTGTGAAAACAGCTGCAGTGGGAACAGCATGGGGCAGGGCCAAACATCTTCCCACCATTGTCAAGGCCTGCACATGCATAGTGTGACTCAGAGGAGGAACAACCTGAGCCTGCCCCAGTAGGCAGAAGGAGATGTGCCAGTATGCCTTGGTCTTGGCAAAGAGGCAACACATAGCACATACACTGACTCAGTAGGAACCCTGGAAATGACACCTCTGTCTGACTCGCACATACAATAAAAGGGATGCCTAACTTGACACTACCTGTTTTCAAACATGTATAGGGGGTGTACTATGTGCATCCGATATAGGCAGCCCTGCAGCACCACCTGAAGCATGATTGCCCTATTTTCAGCAATATAAAGCAGTGATAAGCACGTTTTACCACTATTTAGCATATTTAAACACAATCGCGTGGAGCTGCGCACCACATTAACTGGCACAATTTTGGGCAATGTTGGGCAATTTTGAGCAAAGTCGGGCAAGGTTGGGCAAAGTTGAGCAAAGTCAGGTAAACATGGTCACACCTGCTTTACTGTTCCTTAAGCAGTCTGGTCTGCCCAGCAGGAAAATAAAAAGCAGTGACAGGGCTCGAACTCAGGATAGTGTGCACTATAGTCACAGTACTGAACCACTAAGCCATGACAGCATTTCACTGGCACAGACACAGCAGGACAATTGTAGACTAACGCAAACACAAACAAATGCTATATCATGCCCTCTGAAGAGGCATACGAGTAACTTCCCCCCAGGCCTATGGAGACAGATAACAGCAGACCAGGCAGTGTGATGTGGGTTGGGTAGGCTATGAAGTCACAAACTAATATACGTGAAATTGGAAGCTAAGATCTGTAGTACAGTAGTATGCCTCAAGCCAGTACAATAGGCAACAGTACAGACTGAAATGGAGTACCTGACATAGCAGTGCAGGCCTAGCAAATGTGTATGTGTCAGGTGAACCCCTCATCCTATGTACACCCACAGTAACAATCAGGTGTGCCCCCAAGGTAGAAATGTACATGGCTCTGTATGTTAGGCAGAGTGTGCCTCTGAGTAGGCGGTACACAACGAAGAACAGATTTAGTTTTACCACTTGTGTTGTATAACACAACTGTTTAAGGCCAGTAATCCTCTTGGTGAGGTACCTATGTGTTCTCTACAGCTGCTGGATATGCAAAGTCGAGTACATCCAAAATGGTGCACTGTACTCAATGATGGGTCTGATGACATAACAGTAGAGTGCCAACACTATCTCTTTGGATCCTGATGCAAACCCTTTGTTGATTAGGTGGGCCACATAGGATCTCCCAATTACTTTGGCAACATGGTTGTTAAAGGAATGATGACTATCTACTTGTGTCCCCAGATCCCTTATCACCTTGTCATTTTTAAGGGGGTAACACCTATGTGGTAGTTTGTGGGTATTTTGTTTTCAACAAAGAGGATCACTATGCATTCCTCCACAGTGAGCTTGAGGCCATGATTCTGACACCACACATCTGTCTCATAGAGTCCCTTCTGGAGAATATGTCTGTCTTCCGGGGATTCTATTATGGCAAACACTTTACAGTTCCTAGCAAACTTAGTCAACCACAACTCTCCTGTGTTGGCATGTACATTTGAGAAGTCTATGCCAAACAGGAGGGACCCCGGGACTGAACCCTGGGGGACACGAGTCATTACCGATGTAGAGTCTGACATGTAGCCAGCAACTCTTAATGTGTGGGATCCATCCGTGAGCCAGTTTTCAATCCATCTTGTGATGTATGGATTCATGGCCAGGTTGGTGAGTTCATCTATGATACCTGACTGGGGAATGGTATCAAGGGCCTTAGCGAGGTATAGGTAGGCTGTGTTGAGCTAATTTCAATCATCTGTAGCCTGGGTAACTGACAAATAAATCCTCCCATTTCAGGAGGCATGGCCTGCATTTGACGAAACCAAACTGGGTGTGCTCAACTGTGTGAAGCTTCCCAATCTCTGTATTGTTGACTTCCATTATGATTGGCTCTTGCAGAACACACTCATCAGGCTCATAGAGCATGAATGCCAAGGGGTTTTTGTTGCCCCACCCCTGTGGAGTGTGAAGAAACTGTGCAACATTCTATGGGTACATATCCTGTAGAGAGCATGTAGAGAGACGTGTAGGTATCCTTGATGAATATGGATACATCCTCACCCTATGTGCTATGATTCAGGTTCTGATGCTGGAAGGTATGGAATGAGTAGTATCCTGGTAGTGCTGGTGTGCTGTCTGGAGCCTTGAGCTAGGTTTCTGTTACTGCACAGATATCAATATTCTCCATAATGAGTGTGTGCATCTGAAGGCTGAGACTTCTGGCAATGAGTATCATTGAGCTCACTTTGTGGTTATTTGTGTTGGTTACAGGGTTTGGTTTGTCCTGCGTGACCGGTGTTCCACACCTGAAGTCAGCGCCTCATTGGTCCCATCTGACCATAAGCTAATTACCCTATATATCCACATTCTGGGCCCACACCCCCATTAAGGAAACCATGTTAAAAAATGTCTCCAAAGCCAACGTCATGCTTCTTAAGACAGAAGTGCTGAACTGCAGGACACCCATGCAGATGGACAATACAGTTACGACTACTGAATCCTTCACAATTGCACTTTATAAGCACTTACATGACTGCATGCATCGTGCTTTCCCAAACAGAACCAAAATGCTATCCTCCAAGAAAAGGAAGCCGATCTGGTGTTCCCCTGCCATAAACAAACTGCACAACAGAAGGAAGAAACTGTTGCAAAAGAGGGTAAAATCCCATGAGTGGAGGAGCTCCATGGTCAACATCAGTAAGAAGCTGTGATCCCTGATAAAATCCTCCAAAGCTAGTTATGAAAACAAAATCGACACTGATTCTAAAGACAACCACAAAGCATTCTATAGCTATGTCAAGAATCTCAATGGCAACAGCCAGATCTGCTCTGAGTTACAGCACAAGGGCACTAAATATACAGACCCAACTGATATTGCCAACATCCTGGCAGATAGAATCAGTGCTAACTTTACCCCCCTCTCACCCCTGAAAGAGCACATCTCAATAACAGAAGACTGCAAAGTTGCTGTAATCACTGCTGCACAGGTAAAAAACACTCTCCAAAGCCAGGAACACAGCATCCATGGGGCCAGATAACATCCCAGGCTGTGTTCTACACAAACTACAGAACAAACAGGCACCACACCTACGTACCATGTTCAGTCATTGCCTCACCTCAGGCTTTGTGCCTGCTGAATGGCGCACAGTGATGGTTATCCACTACACAAGGGGGGAGCCACCACAGACCCCAGGAACTAGTGCCTCATTATCCTGATGAGCCTGCTCTGCAAGGCCATGAAATGTATCATCATATAACTTATAATAAAAGACATTGGTAATCTCCAAACTCTGGACCATGACCATGTTGGGTTTGGAAAAGGCAGATCATGTCTCCTAAACCTGATAGACGTTATTGAAGCAGTCACCAGAACTGTAGACAAGGGTAAGGTGGTTCACACAGCCTATGTAAATCTTGCCATGGCTTTCAACACCATCCCCCACTCTGGAATTATAGATAAACCCACTAAACTAGGCATAAATCGCCATGAACTACAACATAGGCAGTAGTATACTTAACACTGAAAGTGTGATAAGAGACCTTGGGTCACAGGTGGACAGTGAACACACCTGTGATAATCACATCCCCACAGTAGTCAGGAACTCCTTCTACGTGGCACACCTCATCACAAAAGGTGTCTCATGCAGAATAGAAGAGGAGATTTTTCCCCTCTACTCATCACTTACTAGATCCATAATAGAGTACAATGCCCCTTTTACTATGTACCTCACAAGACATCTAAAACAACTTGAAAGCCTGCAGAAATACCTCACAAAGAGGATTAGTGGCCTGAAATACATGCCATACACAGACCGTCTCAAAATGCTCCAGCTGTACTCTCTCCATATCACCTACTCAGGGGTGATCTCTGCCTAGCATACAAAGCCATGTCAAACACAGAGCTGTAAAACACTCACAATCCCTCTGATCTTTGGCCCCAAAACCCAGAGTGAAATGCAAAAGGAAGGCGTGTATCCATTTACCTTATGGATACCCACACCTTCAGGTTAGTGGCATAGCATGAGGCCTTGGAGCCCATACAAGTGCAACTAACATTGGGCAAAGCTGCTTATCAGATTGTAGCCTGCTACAGATCACCTACCTTGTCTCAGGAACCTCACTCAGTATTCCTGAGAACACTGGAAAATATAAAGGTCCTACCAAACACCATTATATGAGGAGTTTACAACTACCCAAAAATTGACTGGGAGAATTACTCGTGTACAATATCCTTTGCCCAATGCTTCCTAGAGTTTAAAAACTCAAACACCCTGGAACAGCTGGTCACCATGCCCACTAGAGGTGACAACATACTGGACCTGATCATCACCAAAATGGGGTACCAGTGTTCCACATCAGAGATAAACCCCTCGCTGGTAATATCAGACCATAAAGTAATCACAATGGACATCCACATCCCACCTCCCCACCCCAGTCAAGTAAACCACTGTGAAGAAATTTTCAAAAAGCAAACTGCACACTTCTTAAGACCAAAGTGGAAAGTTCCAAAGCCCCCTTGCTATAAGATAATTCTATACAATCTGCAGAATAATTTACAAGTGCATTCTATGAGCATCTACAGGGATGCATGGATCGAGACATCCCAAATAAAAACAAGACGCACTCCTCCAAAAGGAAGAAACCAATCTGGTGGTCGTTGCCTATAAATAAGCTGTACGTCAGGAGGAAACTAACACATGATAGAGCAAACTTCACAAGAGGAAAGGCATCACTGATCATTATTAGGAAGAAACAATGATCACTCATAAAATAATCCAAGGCCAGTTTCTAAAGACAAATCGCCAAGGAATCTAAAAATAACAACCACAAAGCCTTTGTTAGCTATACCAAACATTTAGGTGGCAACTCTCAAATATGCTGACAGCTACTGCAAAATAGCAAAATATACACTGAACCAACTGACATTGCCCACATCCTGGTGGACAAGTTCAGCACAAACTTCACCCCCTCACCCCCAAAAGGGCCTGTGTCCATCCCAGAAGAATGCAGAGCCCCAGACTTCATGGACATGCAGGTAAAAACAGCCCTCTCCAAAGCTAAGAACACAGCATCAATGGGACTGGATGGTGTCCCAGGCTGCATCTTACACCAGTCCCAAAAGGAACTACACCCTCACCTACATTCACTGTCTAGACTCAACCTTACCACAGGCTATGTACCCAAAGAATGGCATACAGCAACAGTCATCCAGCTCCACAAAGGTGGTGCCATAACAGAACCTGGAAACTATTGCCCTATAGGCCTACTCAGCCTGGTATGAAAAGTTATGGAGCAAATTATCATGGAACCCATAAACAGAGACATTGGGAACCTTCAGACACTGAACTCTACCCAATTTGGCTTTGTTAAAGGCAGATCCTGCCTCCTAAACCTAGTTGACTTCTTTGAAACAGTTACCAAGGACATAGATGGAGGTGAAAGTAGTCCACACAGCCCACCTGCACCTCACTAAGGTCTTTGGCACCATTCCTCACTCTGGCATCATGGACAAGCTTACCAGCTTGAACATTAACCCCTATGTCACAGGATGGGTGGCCAACTGGCTCACAGATCAAACACACATGGCCAGAGTTGCGGGTGCCATGTCTGACTCTAAACCAGTCACAAGTGGCACCCCACAGGTCTTGTTCCTGGGACCCTACCTGTTCAGTAGATACTGCTCAGAGGTACAGGCAAGCATGGGAGGAGTATGGCTGACCAAGTTTGCAGATGACTGCTAACTGTGGTCCATAATAGACTCTACAGCTGACACAGATACCTGGTGTCAAAACAATGCCCTCAAGCAGAATGCCAAAAAATGCATAGTCATCCCTTTTGGATAAAACAAAGTGGCTACAAATTACCACATAGGTGGTAATCCAGTATGTACGGAGAATGTAATTATGGGCCTGGGGACCCAGGTAGATAGTAAACTCTCCTTTGATGATCACATTGCCAAAGTGTTTAGAAATTCCTTCTATGTAGCCCACCTAACGTCACCTAACATAACCCACTTTGTCAAGTCTGATGATGTCACCATTCTACAAATATACCTGTGGAAAGGAGAATTTCCACTAATGTGTGTAGTGTGTTGTGTAAATGCATACTGCTGTAGTATCATAAAGTAGTTAGATAGGGGGTTGAATCCTGTACTTGCCAACTGTGTGTGTGTGTCTCCTTGGATAAGAGCAATCTTTTTGGAGACTACTGAAACACCTTAAAAGTGGTATACTCATCTTTGTCAAGTCTGATGATGTCACCATCCTACAAATATACCTGTGGAAAGGAGACCTCCCGGTAATGTGTATAGTGCATTGTGTAAATGCATACTGCTGTAATATCGTACAGTAGTTAGAAAGGGGTTTGAATCCTACACTTGCCAACTGTGTGTGTGTGTCTCTTTGGAGAGGAGCAATCTTTTTGGACAGTACTGAAACACCTTAAAAGTGGTATACTCATCTTTGTCAAGTCTGATGATGTCACCATCCTACAAACATACCTGTGGAAAGGAGAACTCCCAGTAATTTGTACAGAGCATTGTGTAAAGGTGTACTGCTGTAATCTCATAAAGTAGTTAGGTAGGGTTTTGAATCCTGCACTTGGTGACTGTGTGTGTGTGACACTGTTGGTCTATGTGTCATGGGTTTTGCTTTTACTACTGTATGACATATCTCAATGACAACAGTATGTGCATTACATGTCAGGTAGCTGTGTGGCAACTACATATACAAACATGTGACCTCGATTATTTCATAGGTGGGAACCCTGCTTTCTCCATGAACACATCTGTTATCTTTGCCAAAGTGTGCTGCTGCTTTCCAGACCTTAGGTCACATCTGTATGCTTGTGACAAGCCTAGCCACTGCAGTGATCCCTGGCCTACATCATCCATTTCACATACACTCATTACAGTTTCTATTGAATAGTGTGAGTGAGGGTTTATGCCTGGTGTATATTTGAAACCTGTTCAAAAGCAGCAAAGTCTGTCAAAGATGGCTATTTATTATAGATGTGCAACAACCTTTGTGGATATGCATGCAGACCCCTTATTGCTTATATGATCCACAGAGGGATTTCCAAAACCCTTTGGAAATGTGATTATCAAAGGAGAGATGACTTAACACATGGTTCTATGTATACATCGGTACCTGTTCCACATTTTGGGGGCTACTACCTATGTGGTACTCTGAGGATACTATGTTTTGTAAATGTGGATGACTATGCTTTATTTGGCTTATAGGTTTAACATGGGTTTGACACTAGGTATCTGTCTGTATGATACCCTTTTGGAGGATGTGTGTGTCAGCTGGAGAATGCATTATAGCCCGCAGTATGCATTGCCAAATGTGGCCAGACATATCCCTACTGTGTTTTCTTGCACCTAAGAAAGCTATATGCCAAACAGGAGTGGTCTCAGGACTGAGTGCAGGTGAATACCACTTGTTACTGGCATAGAATAGTACTTGAAGGCTGCAAATGTTACTGTGTGTCCTACATCTGTGTGTCAGTTGTCAAGCCATCATCTAACAATTGTTTATGGGCAGGCTGTTGAGGTTATGTATACTACCAGAATGCAAACCAATGACAGATAGTAACAACAGTATCACCCACAGCACAGTGTCAAACCGTGTCATACACACACGTGTACTCACATTCCAAAATGTGTGTAGTACAATGCATACTGGCCACGAATAGAAGCTATGGAGTGTTAACACTGTCTAATACAGGACATGTAACCCTGCCCATGTGTCCAATATGCACGTACATGCAGAAAGTGCACCTCAACGATGTTCACAAATGTACACCTGCAAATCTGTGCTGCACACATCCCACACTTACTGTCCACTCTATAACACATGCTGACAAAACTACACACATCAGCCAAGTGGCACATGGACAGACAATACACAACTGGAATAAACACTGGGGTAAACAATACTACTTTGATAATTATAGCTTTAATGCATCATGCTTGCTCAGCTACACCTTCAAGGATATCATTACACTTTACTGCTGACAACATGCTACACATTAAAACATTGCTATACTGTAATAAAGTCACCCTGTGAATCAGCACCATGTTAGCCTGTTCCTGCATCAATGTTACAGATGACAGGAGGTGGCACAGGTTTCATCATATGCATAGGGTGTGTTCTTGGTTTGCCAGAAGCCTACACTGAGCCATACAATCGACATGTGTGTGAGAGTGTGCGTGTGAGGGCCAAGAGTACTGTTATGGGCCAATGTGAATGTAATATGTGCGGGTATGTGTTTGCCCTAGGTGTCTGGTTTATGTGTGTGTGTCTCTGCATGCACACAGTTCCACCATGTGGCTGCCATATATGGGGATTTGTGGGACAGCTACAAACTGTACCTGGCAGGCTTTACAGATCACCATCTCTGGCCACAAATATGGGACTTGTGCCTGGCAGGGGTGCTACAGACAGTATCAGGTACTAATCCAGACTGGGTACTATCCTCAGAGGTTGACATGTGTCCACTGGATCCAGATCCCTGCTGGGACTGGCCAGAGCCACATGCACGTGGTCTTCTAGGATGGTCTATGGACAGCCCCCCCAACATTGCTGGGACTGGTACTGGCACTATGGGAGCGGCTATGACTTAATGGATGTCCACGGCGACTGCCAGCTGACGATGTTGCTGGCATATGTCCACGTCAACGTGTCAACCATCCTGCACTGTTCTGACACATGGACATGACATTGTGGAGGACATCTAATGTCTCACCCCAACGTCTATCAATGACCTCAGTTTAATTATGTATGGCACCTGCTAGGTCATGGATACTGTCATTTACAGAGGTGTTATGAGCCCTCTGTGCCCTTAGTCCCTGCCTGGTGTACCGCTCCATGACAGCTTGGAACATGCATGTGGTTGAAAGAGTTGTGGCACATCTGCCAGGGGCATGATGACCAGCAGTGCTCTGACGAGAACCCCTGGGCATCTGCCTATGTGGTACCATTCCAGACATCTGGCTATGGCTGCTGTGTCCTGATGCATGTGCCATAGATACCACACTGTCCTGGCCAGTGCCGACTGTACATTGTCCCTCTGCTAAGGGCATTTGTGATGATGGATGTACAGGCATTATGACTGTGTGCATGGATGGGGTGGAGACTTGTGTACTGTCAATTGGTGGCCCAACAACAGACCCTGACAAACCTGCCTGTGCCTCAACACACCTATCCTCATATCACTGTCTGTGTCAGTGACATCAGGTTCCCTGCTGCACTGAACCAGCCCCACCTCAGCACCTGTGAGAGGAAAACAGGAAACACACTTTGACCAGTACATGATGTCAGACCACATGCACACATGCACATGCACACATGTACATGCACACATGCACATGCACACATGCACATGCACACATGTACATGCACACATGCACATATGCACATGCACACATGCACATGCACACATGCACACACACAGATACACTCCTCACTAAAGCAGACACACACACACACACCACCAGCAATCTCAGAACATACTCAATAGCAGTTGATGGTGGGGTACAGTATCACAAGCAAAACAGTCATATCACACATGTCAGTATGCAGAACATGTGTTGCTCAACAGCATGCAGTGCAAGTGTAGACAGTCCTCGTTACTAACAGAATACATGGCTTTGATGCATGTGTTTTCTTTTTCGGTGATTGGCCTCCCCCTGGAACGCAATGCATACATGGATACAACATTGCTGTGCAAGTATTCAAAACTCTGTAATGTACTGTGCACCATCACTCACAGGTCTACATACCATGGCTGGATGTGGATCTGTGTGTCACATAGATATCAAATTCTGATTAGAGCCTCTGTGTCTTTAGCAAATAATTGTGGACACAGTTTTAGCTCATGCATGATGTGTATGCACACAAGATCAGTGGTGCATGTATAACTGATGGAATACCATTGGTCCACATACCCAATGTACAGTAGTTATGGTGAGTGTAGATCATATTGTGGATATGCCAGTGTCATCCATGACATGGCAAGCTAAAACACAACTGCAAAATTAAACATCACACATACCCAATGTGTGTCATCTGACCTAGCCACTCAATAGCATCACAAGACATATATGTGTCAGTTGTGCAAATGGTGATTGGTATGCATATTGTTTAGAGGTGCATATTTTTGCACACACACAACATTGAGGTGTATAGCAATGAAAGCTATGTGTAGTACTGTGCTTACAATAACTGGATGGGGTGTAGTACCATAAACCATCATCATGAAGCATCATGTGGTCACTCAAGGCTACAAATGTGTCCCAAACCAGAACCTATCATGCTGTACCGGAGCTGCACTACCATGTGAACATTCACCATTACACAACCAGTTTCATGGCTCTGTAAGGAGGCCAATAAGGAGCATTCCGTAACATGAATGTGTTGTGTGTTGCAAAGTGTTTCATTGCCCCATGATAGGCCTCAACCCCTCAGGTATATTATGTGTGCTGTGTGGATGACATTTGGGATACTGGAGTGTGACTTTACAGAGGGTTTGTGAATCCTTCATGTGTTGCATGTTAACATGTTCTGTGTATGACATTGTTGTATATGTTATGTGCATGTTGTGTATCGACTCTGCCTATCCAATGGTCACTACAGTGTAGCCACATTTGTTTGAGATGGTCTGTGTATTGCATGTGTTTGAGGCAGCTAATCACATTAGTGAGATGTGCGTGGTCTCACAGCAAACATGCACAGCATGCATTACGGGTAGGTGTGCTACATGTGTACATGGCCTACACCTTAACTATGACATGCACTTTTTATTTGCAATAATAAATGTAGAGCACACTCACCAGCATCTGTCCGCTGCCTTGCTGTCACACCAGAGGGACCTACATAGATATGAGACAGTTTGTCAGTGGCGACAACTGTGGTATTGCTACTGTGGGTTTGCAATCTTACAGTAGAACAACAGTTTACATTCACAGGCCTACAGATTATGTTCCAAATGATCAGTATTGCACAGCAACAGGCTCCACATCTTCTAACTACACAGTACACATCTCACATATGCATGATATACCAATAGAGGTAACAGTAGTCTACAGATATGCCATGTTACCTGCATGCTCCACCATGTGTTCTTGCTGGGTGGCTCCAACCTCCATCATGGTGTTGTTGTTGGGCAGGTGCCACCAGGCTCAGGAGCAGCTCCTCCACTCTGGTGAGGGGGGGATGAATGCTAACCCCACCACCTGTTGCAAGCTGTTGTCTCCGTACATCAGAAGCACGCTGACGGACATATCTAAGTAGATCACTGCAGTGGTGGCGTACCTGCTCATATGTCCGATTATGCAGGCCTACCTCATTTAGCCTCCGGACAACATCTTGCCACATTGCAGTACACTCCTGCTGTTCTTGGCTGGTTCTGGAGAATAGTAGGCTGTAGTGCTGAATCACACAGCTGGTAAGAATCTCATCTTCAGCACTACTGTAGCTAGGATTTCTATGGTGTGCCATGATCCCTGGAAGACATAAATAAAAGATATGTATGAGCAAGTCATATGGCACATTTAACATTATACAGTACAGATATCACTGAACTGCCATATATAGCAACCTATTAGCTGACTGAGATTAAACATTTTCACTACCACTTATTAGTGCTCACCCCACAACTGCTTGAAAGTGCCTGGAATGTTCTATATAATAAACCATGTTCTGCACAGCAACAAAATAAAATCACTATATAAGACTATACAAGAGTACCTAGCACACTGTATGCAACACAATGCACCACCTAGCCACAGCAGATATTGATCAAGCCAATGCATAAAGAAATATGTCATCCATTACAATGTTTGTAAGGTTCAGTTACAGTATTACCATTATACCACACAACTTGTTGATGGCAAACCCGTGGCCAAAATATGTGCATAATTGTGAATATAGGTGGCATACTGCTGTAGTAAACTATAAATGTTGCTAGATACACAGTTATTTGTTTTAACACACATATGACATAGGACATGTTACAGGCATACCCACACACACATCAGACATAATTACAAGACACAAAGGTATGTCAACCCAGGTAAGCTTTACATGTGTACCATACAGTACTGTGTGTCAGTACTTACAAAACCTTACGCTTGGGGAATGTAATCTGTGATGACTACAGGGACCAGACAAAACAGTGGTTCCAAGCAATGTGGACATACACCATACTTTGCTGTTTAGGCCCAGAGCTTCAAGTAGTACTACAGTACATACAGGATTTGGATTCAACATCAGTACTAATCAATAAGTATACATGTAGTGCTTTAGCCTCCAATGACACACCCCAGTTAACACCAAGGGACTACAGACTGTATGCCATAGTGCTTTATCTGCCTAGCAACAGCATACACAGCTTTTGCTGGGACCAAAGCAAGGACCCATAATACCATGACAGAAACAGTTTCCCACTAAGCTATCCCACAAATACACATCTTTGACATATTCACCAACACATTGACCGTCACCCTCAGTCAACTTTACATAGAATCTATTGCAACAAGTAGATGTGGGTGTGTATGAGTATATATGTCCCTCTCTCTCTCTGTGTATACACATATGTATATATATATATATATATATATATATATATATATATATATATACACACATACATATACACATCCATTGGTGTACATATACATATACATATAGGCACATATACAGTCCACCTTTCATGGTGGGAATATCAATTATACAAAGGATGTGAGGTGTACAGTAATGTAATAATATCGCCCAGTCTTGTGAAAAATGCATTGAAAGTGTTCACAGCCCACGTAGCTTTAGCAGGCCTCGCTGGCTGCAACATTGCAAACTGAACAAAACACCCACAGTGTTTAACCACCACATGTCATATACCAGCACTGTATGCTGTCTTGTTTGTCACACACTAAAACCTACATACAAATATGCACATAACAACCTTCACCAACATATATATTTCCACCCTTCACAAACAGTTGCAATATGTTCCTTCATCTATGCACATATACAGATGTTAATATATATGACACATATATATCTCTCCGTATGTGTGTGCCATACACACACAAGGTCCACACTGTTGTAAGTCCCTGGACCTCACAGCTGAACTGTTGGGCCTTGCTGCAACATGAACAGGTGTCACATGTGAACACACAGTAACATTAGAGGGGGTATATATAGCTCCAAATGCTAGATTAGCATACTAGCCTTGTACAGCAGTTGCCTGTGCTAAGCTACACTTTAATATGACTATCATGCATGTGTTACTCTGTCACACCCATGTTTATATAAATGTTTGTGCTAATCCCCCAAAAAGCCATTGGCCACACTACTGTACAGAACACAGATAACATGGATCAGATGTTTGACATTTAATGCTGAGGTACACATTTCAGAATTATGTCCCACTGCCCACAGATACACACTGAATTGTCCATGGCAGTAGTTAAGCAGGGCATCTGTGCATAGATACGTACTATATGAATGGTTCACATTATGTAGAGTACTCTTCAAAAACATCTACTACATGCCAGTAAATACATATCTGTTACATACGTTTCCTTTGTATGAGTTGGTATTATTTCTTTTTCTTTTTCCTTTTGCTTTTCACTGTCTCTCTCTCTCTCTCTCTCTCTCTCTCTCTCTCTCTCTCTCTCTCTCTCTCTCTCTCTCTCTGTCAGTCTCTGCAATAGAGTGATTGAGTTTGTTGGCAGCAATTACAGCTTGCTTTTATAGGTATTTGCACATGTGCATGTGATGGCCTCTGCACCAATCGGTGGCCACCATTTGCTAATTGCGTGCAGCCTGCTATGTGGTAATTGCAGTAATCACTGTCATAGAAACCCAATGCTATAAATTGCTAACTCAGGTAGGCATGGCCCTTTCAGCTTTCCAAGATGGGGATCATGCTTGTTTGCTGTGGACATCATTGTTTATGGCAGAAGGTTGGTATAGTTGTTATATCTGAAGCCAGGGGTGTAGCCAGTGATTTAAATGTTGTACTCAGACCTGAATGTTGCTGCTTCCAGTACACACTTGTCAGTGTAGAATTGTACTCACCCCTCAAAATGCTAACCCAAGACACATGGGAGTATGTACTTTCTTTTCTAATTGTACAATTGCCATACAAAACTAGTTATTGAGATGTATTCCTTTGGCACATGAATTGTTTGAGAACTGCTATACTGTGAATATTAATTTACTAACTTCTGAACAGTTTGTGCTTTTTTAGTGTTGACATTAGCACAGGCTGCTCAAGAAAACTGGACAAATTACAGTACTGAGTATGTCTACCTACATCCTTGGTAGACCCTGAACACACAGGTATATTCTTCATTTGGGTAGGGGTGCAGAAGTACAGAGAGCATTATGTATTATCGTGTGAATTTTATCTTGCTGGACTTCAAGGGTTGCTGCATACTTATTAGTTTATCAAGGCAAGTGATCTGTCTGCTTAGCTCCCAACTGTGGAGCTATCCACATGGTAGCCAGAGGTTAGCCTGTTATTCTTTGTCTGTGCACCACACCAGTCTTTTCAGCACTGGAACAATGGCATTGTTACAGTTGGTTGCTACCAGTACATGGCTACATCCTTTTGTATTTCAGTGTTGTACTCCTACGTAAGGGTATGCTTCTGGAACTCCTTCCAAAGCTATTTGCACAGTATGTAACAGCAGAAAAGCTGATATGCCTGTGTGTTTCTGCCTCTGCCAGGCCTCTCAAACACTCAGGTACATATTTGAACAGACTCAGGGAAAAGTAGGGAAAAATGAGGTACACCTTTAATATATTAGTGCCATTAAGTTGAGACTTTGAGAGAACCAGAGCATATGGATTGATAAACCTTTTATGAAGTACAAGCAGTGTCTAACTCTTACTTACTGTCATTATTCATCAAGTGTAATTCACCACCTTTCTGGCCAACGTGAGTACTTTTCATAGGGATTCAGAGGGACACAGCTAAAATTTGTTTCAAAATCAGGAACATCCCTGAAAATTAGGCACAGTTGGGGGGTATGGCCTCTGCCCTAATCAGATATGCCAGTATTTGTCCTGCTATGATACTGTGTGGGGGTTGTAAAGTGCTGCTGTAACATTATTTCCTGCTAGAATGGCTGGTTCTCTTATCACAGTCATGTAATGCAATTCCACAACAACTGCTGGTAAAGATCCATAGAACAAGTTGTGTGTTATGGCATTCCTATTTTTCCATTACATTCACTCACTCTGATGCATGATACATTTATTTCAGCACCAACTTGTTGTATATCTACCGTGGCTTAGTGGTACTTCATGCAGTGTAGTATGTACAAGGTCCCAGGTTTGAGACTGACAGAGGCGTTTTATTTTGCTGCTGAGCAGAAAAAGGACCCTCACATACAGAGTGACTAAGGCACTTTTAAGCAATTGTGAGCGGGTTTGCGTGGGTTTGTGTGATGCTTAGCAATGCTTAGCTAAACGCAAACAAGCGCACACTTGCGCAAACCTGCTAACTACTGCTAAAAAGTGCTTACTCCCGCTAACCCCCACGCTCATTTCTTTGAAAGAAAAGAAAATGGGGAGATAGGAAAGTGTTGAAAAAGGGGCACAAAGAGGGAAAGACAGTAGGGAAAACAGCTCAGGATGTGCAGGACAGGTGTAGGGAAGGTCCATAACTGCCCATTTCTTTAACAGCAACAGCTGTGTATATGCAATACATTTGGAGGGAAATATGAAATCTTCCACCCCTGAGAGAAGGGTGAGGACAGCAAAGTATGTTGTATGACCAGTTAAATTACATTTTATGTGTCCAGCAGGCATGGGTGCAAAATGGGCAGCTATGTATGGGGCTTATATTTTTTTTGGGAGCAGATTGCCTTTTTTTTTTCAGGTGACAGTGGAATGTCGGGTAGGGGAACTAGGTATATTTGGGGAGGTAGGTTGGGGAGGTAAACAGACAAGACAACCAAGACGCATACAGGGGCAAAATATGACACATGTGGTGGGTGAACACCATTGACGGGGAAGGATGTTTGGAAATCACAAGCCCATGAGCCCACAGATGGCAACAGTGGAACTGAGATCCCCACCCATGGGCAGTCACCACTGCACCTTCACAGCCCAGAGGGTGGCTGTGCTGGGGGCTGCATAGGAGGGGCAGGCTCACCCGTGAGTCACCCCACTCATGCCTCAAGCTGGCATAGAGGATCAGTGACAGAATGCTTGATCTCTCTATGCACCACAGCCCAGACCATTCAGAGGGTGAAAGGTGGCCCTCCTCTGCCCACGCTTGCACGGGGGACAAGCCTCATCCCCTGCAGCGCTTCCACCTGAAGGTGGCACAGGGCCAATGGAGGAGGAGGTCGCAGGCTGGGCACTGGACCTGCTGGTGCCAGGTGCCATCGCCAGCTGAGGTGGGATAGGTGGGTCCGCTGGGACCGGCCTTCCAATACGTTCTATGTTTTGGAGGATTTAATGAAAATATGGGTTAATAACAGTCAACAGGACTCCCAATTAGTTATAGCAGCATGCAGAAGTATTCTCATTAACCCAACACACCAGAGTTCCAACAGTTGAACAGCAAGCATAACACATGCATGTATAGAACAACAGTGGACATTACAATAGCATGCAGGTTTAATTGATGGCAACAGGCCACAAATATTGTGGTATCTGAACAGGGCATATGCATCAAAATAAATGCAGATATTTATAAACCAATAGGACATATGTCCCAACAAATGTTTTGAGATTAGACATACCCATTGAGGTGTGGAATTGCATTTTTATGCACATACAGTAGGGTGGAAAAAGATAGCTCCATTAACAACTTATATATCCTTCTAGTTTACACTGCATTCCTATTAACTGCAGTTATATGTCCCCTACATGTATTATTACACTACCCAATTGTCCTTAAATTGTGAAATGGGTTTTGCTAGATCTTTATATACATGAGCTGTATCTGACATACAAACTGTCCAGGATGCAGATGTTACTGCTACATATTTTGTGAGTTGCTCAGACACACTACTGCTGAGATGGTACACTGACAGCTGTACTTTTCTATAATTATCTAGATATGTTCAGGTGAAATTATCAGTTATATTTTAACAGCTCCCTACATTTCTAGCAGCAAACTGATATTTTTGGGGAACACAATACCAAGCTACTCATGTGCCAGATTAACCTGTACATGCAGGGCATGAACCAGCAGTTGAGGACTGTAAATATGCTTAAAAGCTACTGGCTCTCCCTTCATCCACTTTATATGGGCCTACCCAAGTGTGGGTTAACAGTGCTTAATACAACAGTACTATTTCTATAATGCAAGAGTACAACAACATATCAAAGAAAATGACACAGACACACTCCAGGAATTATACCTTTATTAAAGACTTAAAACACTTTTCTAGAGGCTCTCTCATTTATTTTATATAACAGTACATGCAGAATAATTATTAAAGAATTATTATACCTTTATTGGGTTAAAACACTTTTTTTTCAGGCTCTCTCATTTATTTTATATAACAGTACATGCAGAATGATTACTAGCCTGGCTGGTGACGTAGCCTTAGCAGCCTATCTGCAGAGGAGTGCTGGTTTGCAGTGCAGACACCTGCAGCTGTGAAGTAAATGAAGTGATATTGAGACATACCTATCCATAGTATAGACTAGAATAGCAATTCTTACATACTTAATTCCATGGCTACTTACTCAGTAGTGGGGCATTTTCCATCCCACGGGCCTTCTGGATCCACTAGTCCAGTTGATCCTCCTTGCGTCTCTTCAGGTCTGCGTGGTGGTGTCTGACCTGCTCACCAGTCCGAGGGACACCGGTGGCATTGGTGAGGTCATGAGCTAGACGGCTCCAGGCTTCCGCTTTTTATTGGGTGCCCTGGTACTGACCCCACAGGAGTCTATCCTCATGATTATAGACAAGGAGCCAAACCATTACTTTTGACTCCTCAATGCCCCAACATTGCGCTCGAAATCGAGAGCCCTCTCCAGCACAGGCCATGCTGACTGCAGATGGGAGCTACAACCAGTTATGACAAGTATTCCTGCCTATGGAGCTTAAATATGCCTCATTTACCACACTTATTTGTGATTGGCCAGTTTTGAAAAAACTCTGCTAAAGGCACACCTGCTTAGCAATGGGTAAACTTCCATTGATATGTGTGTGTGCTGAAAGTCCATGGTTGTGAAATGCTGTCATAGCTTAGTGGTTCAGTACTGTGATTATGGTGCACAGTATCCTGGGTTCGAGCCCTGTCATTGCTTTTTATTTTACTACTGGCCAGACCGGCTAGGAAGTGTGGCTGTGTTTAGCCAACTTTGCTCAACTTTGCCCGACGTTGCTCTACGTTGCTCCATGTTGCTCTACGGTGCTCTACATTACTCGGCGTTTCCTGATATTGCGCTAGTTAGCGCGGTGCACAGCTACGGGCAATTACATTTAAATATGCTTAATACTGGTAAACTTTGCTTAGCCATGCTTCACATTGCTTAAGATACGTTACTCATGCATCCATCAGTATGCATAACCATTTCACCTTCTTATATATATATATATATATATATATATATAAAATTCATTCACTACTACATAGGTCATTTCAATGCTTTTTACAAAAAATGTAAATGATAAATGTCAGGAATTATTTTTATATACAGATTTCCAACAGAAAATAGAGGGGGGAGTGGTGGGATTTGAACCGGGAATGCCTCCTCTTTGTGCAAAGGCTCTACCACTACACTATCGCTATTTTGCTTAATTTGCATAAAAGTTTCTTATTATCCTCTACGGTGTCTAAACTGCTAACTGTAGCTATGCAGTGGGCAAACCCATGCAAACACGCGCAAATACAGGCAGCTATATCGGAAATAATAAAAAAAAAATAATTTTTACATTTTATAATTGTACAGGGGTTTAGAATGTGGGGGAGTGTAGTGTTGGGTATGTACACATTTGAGCAGACTCGCTCATGTAAGTAGACATTTCCCGAGTGTCGGACTTGCAGGGTGTGGATTTTTGGACTGCTCGGCAGTCCGACACACCCCCTTCACTCGTGCACGCTCTGTGTTAGCCTTACAGTTGAGGCAGCGCACCCTCATTAATATGCATGGCACGCTGCCTTCTTACTCTTAGACTGGCTCTTCCATGTAAGACTAATCTAGTCTTACATGGAGGATTAGTGAATCCTGGGGAATGGATTAATGCTCACCATAGAGACGTATCACATGAATAATATATCACTACCGTACACAGTCTATGAATCTGTTATATCATTGTATTTATTGTTATTATCTTTTACCATTGATGCCGTTGTATGACTAAATTGGTGATTTAAACTTATTGCCATGCTACAGAGCCAGAAACCTGTGCCAGTCCACCCATACACCACAGAAGATAACATACCTGACCTCTTCCAGCAGACCGTGATTCTGAGGGCTAGGGGAACATCCAGATGATGACAATGAAGAGGGACTGGAACCAGCATGGGCCATCATTCCTGCAGACTGACAATGATGGCAGCCTCCACCATGCCAGTCTGAAGACCTGAGAGACCACACACATTAAGTTTTCAAGATGCAAATGAAAGACATGATGGGGATATTCTTCCAAGTCATGGCACAGGCCATGCCTCATTCTTTTTGGGAGATCACTAGGGAGATAATTTGAGATATCTGATCCCATCAAGGAGGGAACTTTGGACCAGGAGTATTGTCTAGGTATTCCGTCATGTTATGCTATCACCATAGTGTATTTCTAGATGGTAATCATTCATTACTAACAGCACCTTTGTGCACACATTCCATACTGCAGTCATGCTTGAAATATACACCTTGTAATGCACACTTCACAATCCAGATCATATGGGGCTATATAATTCTGTTGCATTATAACACATGTTCAAGTATGTCTTTTAATTATCACCATTGTGTCATGTGAACTTCATATGCTGTCATTTATGCTGACAGTGTTAAAAACAATGAGGTAAGTTATTCCTGTACTCTATATATGGCCTGCCTCATCTGCATACAGTAGTCTATTAGATTGTTATGTCTAATCCAGTCAACCTTGTATGTGCCAGATAGGTCTAAAGCATTTTGTAGACTGCCAGTGTCACACACTTGTCCTGTTGACAGTGCTCATGTGACTATGTGGAAAGGTGATGACATATCACCATATGGTTTCAACATGGCAATTTAATATTATATCTCATTGGTGGGGTTATGTGTACTGTGCATTCTATATGTTCAGCTTGTTTGATATCATGGTATATCACATATCTAAACTGCATAACTGAACACCATCTGTGTTGCCTCTGGCGTGTGATGCCTACTTTGACATCAGTATCCCATTTACTCTTTCATACTATGTTTTGTGTATAGTTAGTGGTTTATTACACAGCCACATTACTCTTTTGCTGTAGTACTGCTACTTGGCACTGTGCATACTTGCTTGCCTGTTACATGCAAGATTGAAGGTTCTAATCTGACCTCAGCTGTTCTGCTCTTACATTTCCATTGCAGGATTTGCTCAGCCTTGCTGTTGCTCAGCTTATACTTGCACTGCCAACAGCATATTGGATTATGATGTCTGATATTCACTGGGTATTTTAATGCTGATAATCCCCACTTAGTGGTCTGTGTCATATGCCTTCCATCAGTTGTACTCCTTTTGCTGTGACTATCTACAGTTTTCAACATCTCATCACTGATTTTTGGATCGGTACATAATGTATTATTGGGGTGTACCATGGTCGTTATGCATCCCTACCTGATTTGTCATCTTTCCTAAACCCATGTTTTACAGTCAACATATGTGCAATATGTGTGACCTTTGTACATCCTGTACTGTGCTATTTGCATACCTCTCATTCTCTTAGGACAAAACATTTGGACAAAGCCAGACAAAATGGGGGGACAAAGGGCCAAAAATAGGGACAGATTTTAAATATTGCTCTTACAAACTTAGAAAATTGCTAGAGTAACATGGTTTGTTTTGACATACATTTTCTGAAGGATTTGAAGTCTGAAACTCAAATGTATATCATTATTTAGTGACTTCATTCCTCATATCATCCCAGTGATTTAGCAGAAAACCACACGTTATGAGGAACAAATCAAAAATATGAGCCAGAAATCTGGACATTCTGTGGAAATTTACTGGCTACTTGGTATATGTTTGTACCAACCCTTTCCCCCACCTCCTCTTTCCACAGCTTTTCCTTACATTATATTCCAGAATAGAAGTAGAAACAAAGTAAGGAGTCCTTAGATTTCAAGCAAAATATATATATATATATATATATATAGATAGAGAAATGCGGAGTCTTCTTCTTTACCAAATAGTAGCATTTATTAAACCATTCCTTCTGACAGAGGAGCTTTTGTTATCTTACAATTCAATATTTCCTTTCTTGTTTATACATGGGTTAACAATCTTGCATTGTAATCCATATTGGCATAATAACAAAAGGAGTGTTATCGGATATGTCTGAGGGGACAAGGGTCTAACATTATATTCTCCACAAAAGAAGGACCTATTCCAACCAAAAAATAAAACAACTGCCCCTCCAATTCATCATTTGGCCTTCCTATGCTATCATTTCTCTTGTGTACCCCTCTTCTTCCCGCTTACCCTACATCTGCTTTACTATCACCCTGTTTCATAGGGTGCGTGCATTACTTTTCTTCCTACACATGCCCCATACCTATTGTTAGCTGCAGTTAGCACTGGTGGTGATGTGGGCATGCATGCCACTTCACCTTAATTCCATTTTTCTATTTAATTTTTTTGTAGATTACAACAGATTCAGCAAATAAAAATGTGTGTGTGTGTGTGTGTGTGTGTGTGTGTGTGTGTGTGTGTGTGTGTGTGTGTGTGTGTGTGTGTGTGTGTGTGTGTGTGTGTCATTGTTTTGCAATATCAACAAAATATCACAAATATTGGTGGTTTTACAGGACTATTGTTGGACATTTCTTTCTCTCGGTGTTTTCTGTATATTAATAACATGCTCCGGTAGCGTTGTTGCCTCACAGCAAGAGGTTCTCCCGTTCGATTCTCGGCTAGAGTGCGGGGAGTGCCTTCTGTGTGGAGTTTGCATGTCCTCCCCACAGTTGGGTGTGCGTTCAAAAGACATGCGTAAATGGGCGTGCCTTCGTTGAAGGTTGAACGTCGAGCTGTCACCTCGGCGTCCGTGAAAATCTACTGCCAATCATTTCCGGACCGGAGTTCCACTGTGGTGACCCCTAACTGGGAAAAGCCGAAAGACAAACAATGACATGTTCAGTTGATTTTGACTATTTGTCACACATATGCATTGTGAATGGAATCTATCCTCTTACGGGCATATTTTCTTAGGAATACAATTTTGCAATACATGACTGTAGTTATGCTGCCATCACTGGTTATTTGTTTTGTTTGCATTGCACTGAGATACAGTCATTAGATCAGGACACATTTGCATATTACTGGATATCCTGTAAATTTTGCGAGGAACTTGTGACACTCTGACAAGTTCATGAAACCTTTTTTAATCTGGCCCTATGTTTGCTATATTATTTTGCAGATAAGAAATACAACAGTACTAATGTATATAATCAGATGGAAAGATCATCTGAAATAAATAATGTTTTTTTTTTTAGTTGATGAAGAAACTTCTTCTCATGTTGCTCTAATGAAAATGATGTTATTAATTTTTATTGCAGCTTGGATTTGTATAACTTTAATATTAAATAATGTTATAACCCCTGCCCTTTGAATGAAATGATAAAAGAATTCTCCAGCATGGTTAAATTAAACCTACAGAATTGGTATACAGACTATAAGAGTAGCAAAAATTATTTATATAATTTAACTAGGGGTGAATGGTGTGCATTGCAGGGTTCAAGTAATAATACAGATATAGTTATTAAACCCTTGGACAAGGGAAATAATAGTGTAATGAATTTCAAACAAAGTGTACCAATGTGCATGGAACATTTTAAAGGTGACACAAGCACAATGCATGAAAGTGTTTGACAAAATGGTTATGAAATTGCTTTGAAAAAGTTTGAGGACCTTTTGAAGAATGAGTGAGACTTGATTACTTTCAAAGTAATAGAAAAGAAAAGAAGTTAATGTAAAAGGTGCAAAACTGATTACATTTCATTGTTTGCCCGAGGCACATAAATAGCCACTAGACAGTTATTTGCAAAGTCTGGGACCGTTTTATATAGTTAGTTATTTACAGAAATATGCAATATAATTAAATACTTACATTGGATACTCGTGTAATTTTATAAATAAGCTTAAGGGAATATAATGGAAACAGTACATGGACTAGTTAATAGTTTATATACTAACATCAAACATTATCATGGAGTTGAGGTTCTTAATTACATTACGGGTCATTCCCCTGTGAATAACTACATTATAGATCTAGTGGTGGTTTGTGTCCAGAATCATCTCTTTGCCTTGGATAAAAGCATGTACAGGCAATGGAAGGGCATGATAATGGAGGTACCTTTTTCGCCTACGCCAACTTGTCAGTAGGATTGCTTGAAGATGAGTATGTTTATTTGAATGAATTTTATAAGTATCATGTTAGACATTTTTTATTTAGTGATGAATTGGTAATTTTATGTGATTGGTGATTTTATTTCAGACCTATCCAATAACAGACTAGGTTTTAAATTTGATACCAGTGTGTGTGTGTATTTGTCTGTAAACTTTTTTTGATATAATATTGAGTGGCAGGAATAGTAAAATTATAACTGATCAGTATCACAAGAAATCTATGGCTTGCAGAAGAATATCTACATGGCCGTAGTTTTTACCCCATTCCCACATTTGTTAATTTCCCTCCCTCTCCAACACACCCTGCTATTTATATATTCTAGTTCCAAGATTGCACAATCCCCAGGATAAAGGGTATATTCTCTTACAAGGTGATTGTCGATCTCACACACCACTCAACAATCTGTTCAGTTGGATCTACTTTAGAACAGCAAATGATCAGATGATCGAATGCTGTTACATCGACCCCTAAACGTCGAACCGGCAAAATAGTGAATGGCCAGAACAGTGATTTTTTTTTTCCAGGGGAAAAAAATTGCTGGGCCATTGTCCGGGGTTGTGCCATTTCCTCTACTGTAGTGCATTCTCAGAGTTGGTATATTTAAGTAGGGGGGAGTGGAGGCACAGTCCCCACTTTTAGTGTTTAGTGCTCTTGTATTTTTTTCTGGGACCAGCGATTTCTTTCCATGGGAAAAAAAATCGCAGTTCCGGCCATTCACTGTTTTGGCAATTCGATGTTTAGGGGTCAGTATAACAGTGTTTGATCATTTGATCATTCGTTGTTATAATATAGAACCTGTTTAGTTGACCAAATTGTGTCAATTAAACAGATATCAACAAAAGTACCATTTGACAAAGTTACCAGGACCCATACATCCCCCTTCGCCTCCTCCCTCTCCCTCCCCCTCCCTCTCACATACTCTCTCTCTCTCTCAATATATATATATATATATATATATATATATATATATATATATATATATATATATATACATACATAATCATCAAGGGAAGTCCTCTGTCTTTAGGAAAAAAAATGTTTTATTATGGTGAAAAATGTCTGTCTGTCTTGCTGTCTTGCCTGGCTCCATGCTATATGATGGAGCCCTGACTGTAGCCCAGGTGGCAGAAGATATTAATGTTCCGGCACTGGAGGAGGCAGGTAGGGAAAGAAAGGAATGAAGGGATGTGGCCCTTCTCACCTCAACCTGTGTAGAGGAGGATTGAATGTGATCAGGGAACACTGGGGAAGTGTGATTTCCAGTATCTTACCTACAAGGTTGATTGTGTCACAATTTTGGAATAAAGAAATTCTCAATTACAGGGAATCAATCTCTCGCTAGCTAAAATGTTAATGAGCGCAAGGTGAAAAAGCAAATTATCAGCCTCAGCGGTGTTATGTGAGCCTCAGCATCCATTGAGGAAGTGAGGGATGATCAGTGTGGATAGACCATTGCACGTACCCCTTCAGTTGTTTTCCTAGGCATGCGTTTGGATTATTAGCATTATAAGGGAAATCCTCAAACTGCCCCTAATGGCTGTCTGAAAAGTGGTCCCTGTCAGTCAGTACTCACCCCAGTGATGGGGAATGAATGTTTACTGGCCAGGAGGGTAGACTGACAATTGGCAGACAGTGAGGAACAATAAAATACAAATACAAAAAAAAAAAAAAACAGACACACGAAGTGAGAAAGAAAAGAAAAATAACAAAAATCTTAGCTGATATCTTTATCTCTAATGCTTTCAAATGTGTGGATCTATAAATGTCAAAAAGCAATTTATCTTAGCCTAGCTCTTGCAAGAGGATTACACTTACTATTATGGATGACACCAGGAAATATTTTGTAGTCTAAGCTTCTTTCTAAATTCAAATAGCAAGAAGAGCAACTTTTTTGGTAACAGTGGTATTTCCCAAAGAGTCTTTTTCTTTTTCTTAAAAGTGTTAGTCCTTCTCTGGTAAATGCACATTATTGTTGGCATCCCTGTAATTAAAGTATTTTCTTTTGCATATGCAGCCCTATTGTATTGGGTGGCACAGTGGTGCAGTGGTAGTGTTGTTGCCTCACAGCAAGGGGTTCTTTGGTTTGATTCTTGGCTGGGGTACCTTCTTTGGAGAGTCCGCATGTCCTCCCTGCATTCTTGTGGGTTTGCTCTGCTTTCCTGACATGTTTGGAGCATGTCTCCCTGGGCCTCTGCTGAAAAATTGGCTTTGTTCCAAGTCGGACTTTCCTGGTAAACAAATGATAAAAAAAAATCGTGTAACCAGTGTTATGCCTAAGCTATTATGCTTCCTTCTGCTGAGGGACAGTATTCTGTTTTAAATTATGCAGTTCAACATAATTGTGAATTCAAAGGTTATCACATCTGGTGTTGCAGCTTTTCCTGCAGGAGCAGTGTAAAGGACCTACTTTGATTTGATGCCAGGCTTCCACAACATAGTTGCGGTTGGTAATTTGTTTTTCCATCTTGTGCTTATTAACATTTTAGCTACTGAGAGATTGATTTCCTGCAATTGAGAATTTCCATATTCCAAAACGGTGACACCACAAACCTTAAAGGCACAGATACTGCTCTCTCTCTCTCTCTCTCTCTGTCTCTCTGTCTCTCTCTCTCATAGAACTGTTCCCTACTTAGACAGTTCTTTTTACTTTATATTGGATGGAAGGTGGTCTGGACTGGATCTTACATGTCTGAATTCCTATGCACCTAAAAATCTAATGAATTCCAGACTTTGGTATTGTAGACTTTTTCAATGTTTACAAAATCAGGTATCCCCTATCTCAAGCATTTTGTCTTTCATGTACTAATCACACTTGCAGGTAGATTAGACACTCTAAATTGGCTCTAGGTGTGAGTGTGTGTGTGTGTGTCTGTGTGTGTGTGTGTGTGTGTGTGTGTGTGTGTGTGTGTGTGTGTGTGTGTGTGTGTGTGTGTGTGTGTGTGTGTGTGTGTGTGTGTGTGTGCCTTCTGTTGAAGGTTGGGTGCCGGGCTGGCAACTCAACACTGTAAAACTCCACTGCCAATCACGAGCAGACAGGTGATCCGCTGTGGCGACCCCTAACCGGGAAAAGCCAAAAGAAGAAGAAGTACTAATCACACTTGCACTTTTGTCTGTTAGCTTGATTAATTCAAGAAACTTAGAATGATAATGCACCTACATGCTTCACTGAGTTGGAACAAATCATTACGTGCTTTCCTCCAGTAATGATTTGGAACTTGAGACATTCTCATTTCTTCCTTTGATTGGTTGGCACTGTATTCCCTGCATATGGCAGAACTCTGTACTACTTGACTTTGATGAATTAATAGTCTTGTCCAAGAGATTATATCTCTTGCTATTTCTTTGTAATTTTAATATTGCCAGATGTGACCTTTCTCCTTTCATTTGACTGGGAACCATTATTTGCTAGTCTTTGAACATTAGACCTTGAACACAGCTTATTTCTTTCATGAAAAAGTAAGCCCACAGTTCTTTCCACTTTGTTCAGGACAGTCTTTCACCATAATGTATTGCGATATCTACATTTCTTAAGTCAGGGTAAGTGCATTTCTGAAATTCCTTTACCATTTCATCTACTTTGGGTAACAGTGTTATTGCCAAAAGAATCTCTGATTAATCTTCTTAAAACTGTTAGCACTGTTATGGTAAGTATGTACTATTCAACACATCTGCTAGGGGTAATTCCTTGACTTGTCTGCATATTAATTTCAGCCCATACTTTGGTAGATTAAGAAGCATCATCTGCAGTATCATAAGTACCTTTTCAATACATTTTGAATGGACTTCATGTTTTCACCTGAACCTCTTTACCCAAGACATATTCACAGGAATTTCTCACATCCATCTGCTATTGCTGACAGTTTATATCTGAGCACATTGTTGCACATCAGTGCAATGTTCTTGTTCAGCAGGTAACTATTCTTTTACTGTCAGCCAAAGCTCCTATGCCATTCTGAATGGTAACTACTTGCAACACAAATGATTATCCATTTTATATTTAAATGTTGGCACATCTGTAACTGGTTTCTGGTGAATTTCAAAATTATTTTCCTGCTGAGATCTCTATTCCTATGGTACACCTGCTCCATCATCTTGCATTTAGGCATATTTACTTAAGATACAACAGGAATAAACATGGCAATATACTGCATCAATCCTAGAAACCACTTTATTAAAAGTTGCACTGCTTTTGACATTCACATTTACACTACTCTTACATTTTTCTGGACCATAATTCAGTCCATCTGATTTTAAAATATGACCCAATATATTTTAGATTTGTAACAACTTTTTCACATATGCAATGTTTTAGATTGAAATTATGCTGTTTTAACTGTATTTTGCAGCAGCATCGGTTTCCCGTAATGCTGTCATTGTGACTGGCCCCACAATTGTATCTTAAGATTGGTATTGATAACACAATCTAAGCCTTCAAGTACCTTTGCAACAATTTTGGAACACCTCTGCTGCTGAGAAAGTATTAACTTGAAGTTTAGGTAACCAGTAATGATTAAGGGTCTGGTAACAGTACACAGTTTACAGCCTTGTTCATCTAGATTTAACAGCTAGAATCCCTGGTTTGCAGCTAGTAATGAAAAGAAAGAACTTGAAGTGTTATATTCTTTTTGCCCCTGTTTCTGCTTACTGTTATACATCCCCTAACTCAAGAGAGATGGTCATACAGACAGTCTTGCGGATGACATCTGCTATTATTAGTATTCCTATAGTGACAGTGCTTCCCTTTAAGTCCCCAGCCTTTCTCTTTGGCAAAGGATGTGTGATCCATGTCATCATTGCACTACTTTGCCTCCTCATATACATGCTTCTGCTAAGAGGTAGTACTTTTAGTAATGTTATTCAAATCATGCAGTTCAATACGCACATGTGAATCATACTTTGCTTTACAATAGAAACTTCACTATTCATCCATTCGGTTGGATCTAATTGCTTTTATGATACGTTAGCTTTCCATTCACTGAAGTTTCTGCTATGTTCTACTCCTGAGAGCTACTTTCATTTTCCTTACAGCATGTATCCCTAGCACTGTACTGGGGTACAATTCATATGCAGTATTTTTTGGGTCTATACTATAACAGCGAAACCTCACATATGCGAATACGGAAAAGTTGACACATATTGAGCGAACTGCAAAAACACTGAATGTCTTGAACCACGAAATTCAAAATGTTGAATCGGCATAGTTGGCCAACCCTACCGCTTACTATGTACTACCTACCCAAACAAAATAAATAATCCACATACGTACACTTAACAAAACCCTACTTCTAACACTAAACTAAAGCTTACATATATTATTATGTATGCACGTACCTTAACCCACACCCTAACCCTAAGGTCCGTAACTATTGCACAACTACATTAAGGAGCTATACCCAAACAAAATAAATAATCCACACGCATACACTTAACAAAACCCTACTTCTAACCCTAAACTAAAGCTTACATATATTACTATGTATGCACTTACCTTAACCTGCACCCTAACCCTAAGGTCTGTAACTATTGCACACTTACCTTAAAGAGCTATATCAGAGAGGGGCCAACTGTGATGATGCAACATTTTGAATTTCTCACTTGAGGATGTTCGGTGTTTTCGCGGTTTGCTCAATATGTGTCGATGTTTCCGTATTCACGCAACTGTGGTTTTGCGGTTGTAATAGGTCAACATATTTTTCTGCAATTTTCCTAACCCTGTCAATAAATCACCATAACCAAGAAGGGTACCAGCTCTGCACATTATATAAGATGTGTCTAGGACTGTTTCTGTAAACATGCCCTCTTTGGTTTTACAGTGTGCATCCATTTGAGGTTCCCAGCAGATCCAGTAGACACTGGGAAAAATGAAGAGAAATCTCATACCTCTCAACTGTCCCTAATTTTCAGGGACGTCCCTGATTTTGACTCAAATTTTTGCTCTGCCCCTCTGAATCCCTTCTAAAACTACTGACTTTGGACAGAAAGGTGGTGAATTACACTTAATGAATAATGACAATAATTAAGCCATATACTTTTTTTACTTCAGAAAAGGTGTATTAATTCATATGCTCTGATTTTCTATGTTTCAACTTAATAGCACTAATATTTTAAAAGTGTCCCTGATTGTCCCTGATTTTTTCTTGACTTTTCCCTGATTCTGTTTAAATTTGTCCCTGATTGGTTGAGAGGTCTGTGTTGGTGTCATTTTATGGCTAAGACAGAGTAGAGAGATAGCTTTGAACCAGGCAGTAGAAGAGTGATTGAAACATAGGTTTGAGAGTTTTAGGCATCTGTTTAACCATGTTAGGGGGTTGTGATCTGTCTTAACAGTTGTCAGAAAAATCTGTATTCAAACATCTATAAACTGTTAGGGAAATGTGTGCTTTAGACAGGAATAAATGTGCTCAAATCTATATGGAGAGCAAAGGTTGAAAAATAGTATGATATGTAATGCATTTAATTCTGTTTTACTAGAATAATAGTAGAAATAAACTCGCATATTATTGCTTGAAGCATAAGCTGCAGTATAATTAGAAACTTGGCCTTGGCAGCGATCAGCACGGCCTGGCTCATGTCTGTCAGTGAAAGATTATTTTGCAAAGTTAGAAAATAATGAATCTGTGTGCATGTGTATCTTTTCCTGCTTCCACCAGAAGAACGGCCTTGTGCGCACTATCAGAGATAATGTCCAGCTGGTGAACAAGAAAGAGACAAAGGGAAGTATTAAAGAAGACATGCACCCATTGTATTCGAACTAATCTAAGAGCCTTGAATTGGCTACATCCTCGGAAGGACATTGTGACCGACCAGGTGCTTTGCAAGGCTGTAATATTCTCATGGGAAAAGATTTTTGAAACACCATCTCAGCACTTTTTCATAAGTTACTATGATGTAAAGACCCTGTCACTGACCACGTCAGTGAGGTGGGCAAAAGCTGATAGTAAAACATATAAAATGTCATATGTCTCACCAATAAAACTAGACAAAATTCTGTACAAGTTTGTGTATGGTTTTTTGCCTCCTAATGTACATTAGAGTAGTTGTAAATTAGATACTTGAGTCTCCTGCATTACTGTTTGTTATTGACTGACATTGTTTTTAAATGCCAGATGATTTTTACAGTCTGACTTTAACAAATTTATTTAACATTTTGGTCCTAATCGTGCCAGAATTCCCTTGGTAAGCTGCAGGTCACAGAGTGCATGAGTGGTGATAAATCTGGAGAAGCTGCCAAAACAAAATGGTTCTTCTTAAAGTGAAAAGACCTCCGACTGAATTGTTGTGTGTAAAGAGGCTGTCCACTTTCTGATCTGTGGCTGGAAGACTGGGCCCCAAGGAAAAAAAGACAGTCAAAGCGGGAGGCTCAGGTAAGAAGAATTTCCCTCTTTGTCTTTGTTTTAGATCAGGGACCAGGTTACACTGTGCTATTGCTAAGGTTTGTGATAGCAGGGAGAGAGAGTCAAGTATTGTATCTTGAGTCATAGATCAGGGAATAACAAAGCAAAGTAAACAGTCATTCTAGACACTACTGTGGATATGGGGAAATAAGATACCACGTGGTACAAGAGAAGGGTTACGTAACAGTCTTTTTAAGACATGGGAAATCAGTGCACTAAGAGATCACGAGATCCGCCCCTAACGGATAATGTGAAGCATATGCAATTGCAGTAAGCAGATAATGTGAGATATTTTGCAAAATGTGTTAACAACTATAAATTTGATAGTAAACTAGATAAACTTTCACTAGTTAAACTCCTTAAACAAGCTTTAATCTGATGCAATACCTCAAGCACATAGGTGGATTGAGGAAGCAAATTGTAAAAAAAAAACAGAAGCTTAAAAATTCTGAAACATTTTTAGACAACAGAGTGAAAGGTCTAACAGACAGAATCTCTGAAAAATGAAAACTTAGAGCAGACTGGACTTGCATTAATTAATGCATACAACAGGAAAATGAGACAGTAGATGGATATTATGCTAGATTATTAAAATGCTTAAAACAACAATTAAAAAAATACATTTTTAAAAGGTTGCATTGCCTCTGTTAGTAGTTTTATTACAAGGCATATGATAAATCACTGAACAAGCAGGCTGTAAGCCTTACTTGAGTATGCTAGACGTACTGAAAGACACTTTAATGGTAAAAAGAAAAAAAGGCACAAGTCTTCACTGCTGAAGACAGAGCTGAAGTATTTGTATTACAGTCAGATAAAAAGGGCATCTAGCTAGGGACTATAAACAAAATAAGAAAGCAATGACAGAAGATAAAGGAGATGTGGACTGACTATATGATAGTGGTAATAACCAAAAATCATCAGGAAAGGTTAATAAACAAAAAGAAAATGTGAATGTAGTAGAGGGAATAGAGGAAGTACAAACAGATGTAGAGGATAAAAATGAAAATAAAATTTTAGATTTAGCATTGTTGAGCCTGGGCTACCTAGCAAATACAAAACCAGAAGTAACACTTCTGGTGGAGGGAAGAAAGGTCAAATTCCTGTGTGACTCAGGGGACTTTGATACACCCCTCCAAGTTACCAAAACATTCTGAATCACCTGATTATATATTAGTAAAAGCAGCAAATGGACAGCTATACAGGGAAC
Organism: Protopterus annectens; assembly: GCF_019279795.1. NCBI lineage: Eukaryota > Metazoa > Chordata > Ceratodontiformes > Protopteridae > Protopterus > Protopterus annectens. Next base: position 546,363,987 of record NC_056748.1, read on the forward strand.
CACTTTCCCATAATATAGCGATAACTGACCCTGTTTCAGGTATGACTCAGAAAAGTAAAATTGTAGTTTCTGCAAAAATATCCAGTAAACTTACTGGGAAGAGACCTTGTGCAGATATTTGGCATAGCAGTAGTTCCTACCATGCAGGGTATGGAAGCACAAAGACAAATGGATGCTCTTGTGGTGTGATCAGAGGGTGAAGCCTATTATTGGTACAGCCAGGACCTAGTTATGATTGGTCCAGGGGCAGTAACCAAAGAACTGATAAACGTAGCCATCAGTAAGGTACCCTCCCTTGACACTGATCAGCAGCACTTGTTACATTGTACTCCATACAACTGTAGCACACCAGGACCTGATAAGGAATATAAGTAAGAATCCTGCTGACAAATTAATATTACAAACTTTATGCTGGGATACTGAGGGAAACAGTGTAGTAAGCTGTTCATTACCTCAGGAGTTCATGAGATTGTATAAGTCCAATAGACTGCCACATGTCAGCTTGACAAAAACAAAAGTGTTAAATGGGCAGACTTAGAAAAAAAGGTAACAAAATGGGAAAACAGACTGATTTAGAAATGTCAGGACAAGGGATATAAAACAAAACTGAATTGGTTGACACAGACACATACAGCTGTACACTTGCAATCTAGTAAGGACAGCTGATTAGCATTTTATTAAAAGAAAAGAAGAGGCCTTGTGTAAAATTCCAACAACTCTGTGGTCAACAGGCAAGTTAAATGTAGGGCTTATTCAAGCAGCAGGACCAGTCCCCAAAGTCAGCTTTTAGACCACAGAAAAGACAATACATTTTGAAAAGAATGCAAAAGTAAAAATTAAGCCTATAATAAGCAGCATTACTCAAAAAGGAGTACTGGTAGAATCTCCTGATTCACCATGTGATACACCCTATTTCCTGTTAAAAAAGCAAACGGGAATGGCAGATGGTACAAGATTTATAAGCTGTAAATAATGCAGTAATACCTAGAGCACCCACGGTGCCAGACCCACATACCTTGTTAAATGATTTAAAGCCACAACAGAAGTATTTTACTGTGGTAAATATAAGCAATACTTTCTTTTCAATACCTGTACATCCTGATAGTCAATATTGGTTTACATTTACATTTCAGGGTAAAAGGTATACATATACTCGACTACCACAGGGATATTGTGAGAGCCCAATAATATTTGCACAAAAAATGGCTAGCAACCTGGCAGGGTCTACCCCACCAGAAAGTAGTCAAATTTTACTTTATGTAAATGACATCTTGCTAGCAGCACCCAGCAGCAGTGCAGGGTGAATACAGTAGCATTGTTAAAATTTTTAGTAATACAAGGACACAAAGTAAACAAAAGTAAGTTACAAACTTTGGGAAAAAAAAACACAGGTTAGATACCTGGGATATGTGATATTCAATAAAGGTAAAATACTAGATAGTGGGAAAGAGAAAAGAGAAAAAAAAAAAAAAAAACAGCAATTTTGCAAGCACCCAAACCAACAACTAAAAAAGAAATAATGTCTTTCTTAGGTACAACTAATTTTTGTTAAAGCTGGGTACCAAATTATTTTACGATGGAAAACAAAAGCAGAAATGGCTTTCTGCAGGTTGAAGCAGTTAATAGCTTCTTCATTAGTTTTAAGACTTCCAAGTTATCACAAACGTTTTTTTTTAGACCATAGATTGTAAGCAATGGTACATGACATCAGTATTAAAGCAACAACATGGGGATAAGCAATGCCCCATAAGCTTACTATTCATCACAGTTAGACCCAGTGGTGCAACCTTTGCCTCACTGTGTACAAGCAGTAGTTGCAGCAGCAATGACAGTGCAGGCTTCAGCCTCAGTGGTGTTATTCCACCCTCTCACATTGAGAATGCCTCATGCAGTTGCAATAATTCTGCTACAAGAAAAAGTTGCATACCTTTCTCCTGCTAGACATCTTTCATGTATGACCATACTGCTGAGTCAACCTCATATAAACAGTTAGCTTTACCTAGACAAGATCTTACAAATATGCCCTTGGATGATGCTGAGGTGACATATTACGTGGATGGCTCATGCAGAAGGGGTCCTACAGGGAAAAATCTGGTGGGGTATGCAGTAGTTACAGACACTAAAAATCTAGAAGCACAAACTTTGCCACACAACTTGTATGCTCAAGCAGCAGAACTGGTAGTTTTGACAGGAGCATGTATTTTAGTAAAAGGCAAAAAGTAAACATATATACTGATAATCAGTATGCTTTTTCTACAGTGCATGTGTTTGCAGAACAATAAAGAAAATAGAGGGATGATTACATCCAGTGAAAACCTATTAATCATGCAATTTATTTTGGAGCTATTAGAATCTATTCAGTTGCCTACCAAAGTAGCTATTTGTAAATGTGTAGCTCATACAAAACAACAGGATAAGATTTCAAAAGGTAATGCACGAGCTGATGCAGCTGCAAAGCAAGCAGCCTCAGACTCAGAAACTTTATTTTTAAATGAAAAATTACAACCCTTTGAGATTTTAGATTTAGACATGTTAAAAACAATATTGCCGTCTAATTTATTTAGATATGCAGCTTTGTTGAGCCATGGGCAGAGCCATGTCTCAACAGGGGGGATGGTACAGTTAGTTAACAAAACATTCCAAACATACGGATTTACGAATTATACACAAAAATTTTGTGCAACATGTCATATTTGTAGCAAACATCATGCACAGGGAGCATTTAAACCGGAGCTTTCCGACACTACCCTATCCGCTCCATACTATTTGTATGGATTTCATAGAACTGAATAAATGTGAAGGAAAAAATACTGTTTAGTGATCATAGATATGTTTTCAAAATGGGTAGAAGCTTTTCCGACCAGGAATCCGGACGCAGCAACAGTAGCAAAAGCCTTAGTGAAAGAAATCATTCCTAGATTTGGCATACCGGAAAGAATCTATAGTGGCAATGGGACACATTTTGTCAATCAGACAATTCAACAACTTGGGAGATTTTTTTTGGGATTTCCTTAAGGAATCACTGTGCTTACCACCCACAGTCAGCAGGACTGGTGGAGAGGTACAATGGGATTTTAAAAAACAAGTTAAGGAAGTTGATGAGTGAGACTCAGAAGAATTGGATTTGCTGTTTACCTCTAGCATTGCTGAGCATGAAAACAGTAACAAATGTAAAGGGTTTGATCCCCTTTGAAGTAGTATTTGGAAGGGCATATTATGTGCCTCAGTAAAAGCTCTCATGCCTGCAGAGCTGGAGGCTGACAGTTCACTAGCTAATTATATAAAGAAACTGTTAATAAATAAATCTGTTTTGCAGTTTAACTCTTTTCAGACAAAAGAACTTTCAGCTGAATAAGAACTTTGTGACTGATACACAAGGGCAAAATGGCCAAGAGTAAAGCAAACAAAAAGCAGAGCAACCCAAGAACTATTGCATAATTATTTTCTTTGGCAGTGCATTTGTTGACTAAATATGACAATTATTCTCTTATTGTGGTTTTTCTCTGCACTCAACCACACGAGTAAAAGTGAGAAGACGTGATAAACTGTTTATAGACTGGCATCCAAACTTTAACACATACCTGACCATGAAGCTTGTGCATACAGAAACTATGCACATTTCAAATTGCTGAGTTTGTACAGCTATACCAACAACATATAAGAGACTGTTAATGTCCACTGTCCCTCTGGGAATAAAATGAGACTTGGAAAAGTGTTCTTGATACAGAAACTGTGAAATCACAGGACAAAATTGCTTTATTTTTACCTGTCACACAAAAAGGAGTTGTATGTTTCTGCAAAGTGATACCTCCAGGTGGGCTGGAGTAATGGTAATATAACAATGTCTTATAAATGTTACATTAAAGTCAAAAGTGGGGGTACTGTTTGTGATACTAACCATGATTCATATCTGAGTTTAATGAAAACTACATTAAATGCAGTATGTGACAATCCAGTCTTAACTAAGCAATTGTCTATTAAGAATAGAAAAATGTTTCATGCAGGGATAACACGTATTAGTACCAAAGTAATCATTTTATTTGTGGGAAAAAGGCATATAAATGGTTACCTGAGAATTGGTCCGCAGTTGTTTTTGGGTTATCTGGTTTCAGCAATAAGACATACTGCAGAATTACCTTTGGGTAAGATACGAAAACAGCTCGAGAATCTGAAGGTCCAGTGAAAAAACCTGTGAATCCAGTTGGTAAAATCGAAGCTGGTTGAAAAGGCCATAATTCAGTGAAAGACAAAAGTAAATTGACTCATATGAACTTGGGCAACAGTGTTATATCCAGGGCAGGAATACCACCAGCCTATGGAGCAGTCAAATCGATCTGGGAGCTGAGAAAGCTGTCAAGAAGTCATGAGCAATGCAACTTTTTCCACCCTAGAATTGGTGACTAATGAACTGAATGCAATAAAACTGTTGTGCTACAAAATCGAATGGCTCTTTACTTCACCCTAGCGGCAAGAGGTGGTACACGAAGAAAAATGCTGTGCACATTCCAGACAACCAACATAAAATCAATGACCACCTAGAGGTAATTCAGCAAGTATCAGCAATGACTAAACCAGGCCCAAACCCACTGACGGACTTTTTCCAGAATCTGTTTGGGGGGGTGGGGTTCCATCCTATTAAACATTTAATTGCTATTTGTGTGGGTATACTCCTAATAGGAGCATGTGTTTACTGTGAAATTCCCTGCATGAAAAGATTAATCAAAAATTTGTTGATATATCTGTTACTGAAACTTTTACCAAAGTGTTGAAATTAAAAGATTAATTTCAAATAATGCTTTTCTGAAATATAAAACCAATGACTAACTTAGCTGAAAGTCCTTGAAAAGGAAAAGGCTAAGAAATGAAATGATATTGTTTATGTTTCAAATAGAATGAAATGCATTAACAGGAGGGAGAATGTCAGAAAAATCTGTATTCAAACATCTATAAACTGTTAGGAAATGTGTGCTTTAGACAGGAATAAATGTGCTCAAATCTATATGGAGAGCAAAGGTTGAAAAATAGTATGATATGTAATGCATTTAATTCTGTTTTACTAGAATAATAGTAGAAATAATCTATATTATTGCTTGAAGCATAAGCTGCAGTATAATTAGAAACTTGGCCTTGGCAGCGATCAGCACGGCCTGGCTCATGTCTGTCAGTGAAAGATTATTTTGCAAAGTTAGAAAATAATGAATCTGTGTGCATGTGTATCTTTTCCTGCTTCCACCAGAAGAACGGCCTTGTGCGCACTATCAGAGATAATGTCCAGCTGGTGAACAAGAAAGAGACAAAGGAAGTATTAAAGAAGACATGCACCCATTGTATTCGAACTAATCTAAGAGCCTTGAATTGGCTACATCCTCGGAAGGACATTGTGACCGACCAGGTGCTTTGCAAGGCTGTAATATTCTCATGGGAAAAAGATTTTTGAAAAACACCATCTCAGCACTTTTTCATAAGTTACTATGATGTAAAGACCCTGTCACTGACCACATCAGTGAGGTGGGCAAAAGCTGATAGTAAAACATATAAAATGTCATATGTCTCACCAATAAAACTAGACAAAATTCTGTACAAGTTTGTGTATGGTTTTTTGCCTCCTAATGTACATTAGAGTAGTTGTAAATTAGATACTTGAGTCTCCTGCATTACTGTTTGTTATTGACTGACATTGTTTTTAAATGCCAGATGATTTTTACAGTCTGACTTTAACAAATTTATTTAACAACAGTGAAGTTCCTTCCCTAGAGATTAAAAGGATGCAGTAGGAGGCTGTGTTGAAAGCTTTGGAGAGGTCAAGAAAGAGAAAAGATACCAGCTTGCCTTCATTACTTCTAGAGTGTCGATCGTGTTAATGAAATGTAGGAGGGTGGTTGTGGTGCTATAATGGGGATAAAAATTGTGCTGAGATGGGGAGAGGAATTCATTTTCAATAACATAATGACGGAGTTGGAACTGAATTTGTTTTTCTAGTATTTTTGATAAGTGGGACAGAATTGCAGTGGGGCAGTAGTTACTTAATTCTGCACAGTTTTTACTCTTATGTAAGGGTAGGATGTAGTTTTTTCCTGAGTAGTGGTATGTAAGACTCTGTGATTGAACAATTTATACTGGGTCGGCTATTGCTTTGGCTGACAGTTTTTGATCTTCTGCTGGTTGAGTATCAGGAACTAGGGAATATTTTTTTTTTAGTTTTGAGAGGAATCTTTTAACGATGAAAGTCAGCACAGGTTGTAGAGAGAAGGTGCATGGCTTTGAGTTGTTATGAGTGTAATATGGGTAGGTGAGTGGAGTATGTTTTTTGAACTGGAAAGCTACTGAGTTTATGAAATGGAATTTGAAGCAAACAGAGGTATTGTCTGTCATTGCTTGGCTTGGGAAGATGGGGTGTGGTTGACTAACCTGTCCTAGTTGGTTTAAGGAAAGCCAGAAAGCTTTTGGATTATGTAGATTTTTGGTTTGGAGGTTTGTGAAGTAGTTGTTTTGTCTGCTATATGAAGTATTTAAACTAAGTTATTTCTAGGCATGAAGGCTGATTTTGGTTTTACTAGAGATCCAGGTTTTCTATGTTTTGTCCCTATGTTTCATTAGTTGTTTAGTATCTTTGGTTAACCAGGGGTCTGGTGAGGTTTTAACACAATTTAATGTTCAAAGACTTACTATATTTGTCAGATGAATATCAAATACAATAAATCCTGATGTTATGTCAGCCCCATAACTCACAGGGAAAATATCAATAACTTTAGGAGGTAGAAATGGAAAGGAATTGAACTGAATAGAATTCTTATGTGTCATTATGAGGCCAACAGAAAAGCTGAATATGGCAAGACAGTATTCACATTTGCTTTGTCATACAAGACGTGAATAAAGTTAATGAAAGACAGCATTCCCATTGCTAACAGTTTCGGATGTGAACTTCACAGTGTCCACTGCTTAGTTACTTTATGCATTACATGCAAACAAAGGAGTCTGGCCCATAATGTTAGTTGAACAAAGCTCCAAATTATGTACACTTAATTTACTATAAGAAATATACAGATGCATTAGACTTTTAATTGGTAATTATCCACACCAGAGTGCTTCAAAGCATCTGTTCTACAGGTAACTGAAAGAATTTTTGCAAACATAGATTAACATGAAGGTAATATACAAAAAAACACAAGAAGAGACACATAAAGCTGATAAATAGAAAAGGACACCATACTTTAAATTTAAATACATTTAAATAAGAACAATTTGCAAATGCACATGTTGATTCTGAAAAATGAGTCATATTCTAATACCAAGGATACTGAACCCTTACATAAAAAGTCAGACCAATTATGCAAGCACCAAAGCCAAAAAATAAGCTATTACAAAATATTTCTAAGAATTATGTAGAATCTCACAAATTTTCTGCTTATATGTATCACAAAAGCTGCTAGAGCCAAGCCAAAGGGTAAAGATGTCAAACAGATAAACCATTCATTAAGAACTGCAAGAGTCATCCAAGTTAACATTTCTTGTCTACAGCTAGTGGGGTTTTGCTTTATTGGCCTGAATGTTCCCATCCATCCATCCATCCATTCATAGGTTCATAGGTTCATAGGTGTGTACTAGGCTAATGGCCCTAGAACCTTTACAAGCCTAGCCCATAGGATTACCCTGGCACTGTGCCACCACACCTTAGTTCCTAGTGCCACTGTCGAGTAGAGCCACTGGAGTGATCACTGGGAGAATTTTATATTTCCCATACACTCAAGATTTCTCTTGAAGAGGGCCATTGAGGTGCTCTGCTCAACATGTATGGGAACTCAATTCCTTTGCATGGGCAGTCTCTGGGTTATGAACCTGTCCCTCCAGCATGTTCTGTTGATTGTGGTAATGAGGTTGAGGTCTCTGGAGCGTGTGATGTGGAAGGATTGGGATTTCTTTAGATGTAGCATTTCTAACAGAGCTGGGTCAGGCATGGTTTTGTAAGTCAAGCAGAGATCACCTCTAAGTAGGTGATATGAGACAGAGAATAGTTGGAGTTTTTTTGAGTCTGTCCTTACAGGACAAGTGTTTAAGGTCTAGAATCATCTTTGTGAGGTACTTTTGTGGCCTCTCCAGGTGTTGCAGATGTCTAGTGAAGTACATGCAAAATGGGGCATTGTACACGATGATTGGCCTAATGAGGGAAGAGTAGAGGGAAACAATCACCTCTTTCTTCCTGTAAAATTTAAAGTTGCACCACACTATTCAGGTAGTCTGTACCTGTACTCAGTGAAGACACTGAGATCAGTTCAGCTGTTATGACATTTACTCTGCATACGAAGTAGACATCTAGTTTAACAATGAAAGATATACACAAATAACAAAACCGTACTTCAGCTTACAGAATCAGATCTGTAAGGATAGGAAAATCAAAGTCTCTCATACAAAAGAAAAAGTCCCAATCTTTATAGTGTCTTTTCTGCCTGTATAAGCAGTTTAGAGAATTTACCAGAATAATAAGTCTTTCTTTTGAAGCTGGTCTGCTGACAGTTTGTTTTCCATATTTCAAACATGACCTGACGGATATTTCCTTGGTCTTGCTCTTATCTTGCATGTCCTGTTGATGAGACACAGCTGCTTACAAGAATTCGTCTTGACCTGCTTGTAGATAATATATTTCACAAACTGCATAGTTAATAAAAGATAAAATATTTTACTTTTGATTCCTAATAACAATGAATGCCAACCTATGCTTTTGCCAAGTGCACTCTACAAACTGAAGTGCAGAATATTTATTTTACATTTTCAGCAAAATCCTCTGAAATCCATTTTTATTTCGTGGATACAAAACCCTTAGTAATGAGATAGAACTTTCTGACCACAGTGGCAACATGGTGGTCAAAAGAGAGGTTGCTGTCAACCTGTGTTCCCAGATCTCTTATAATGCCTTCTGTGTTCAGTGGACCACCATCAGTGTGTTAATTCAAGGGAACCAGGTTTTTCCCAAGTGGGATGATGACACTTTTTTTGGCATTGAGCTTAAGGCCATGGTCCTGACACCAGTTGGTGTCATTGAGGCCTTTCTGTGGGCTGTCAACATCACTTGGAGAGTTAATAATAGCTCTAAACTTGCAATTGTCTGCAAGGTATGTCAGCCAGAGTCCCTTCATGTTGGCCTGGACTTCAGAGAAGTAGATACCAAACAGGAGAGGACCCAGGACCGAACCACGTGGGACTCCACTCATGACTGGTCGGCAGTCTGACTTGGAGTCAGCTACTTTCACACTGTGGGTTCTATCTGTGAGCCATTTTGCAACCCACTTAGTGATATAGGGGTTAATGCCTAGCTTAGTGAGTTTTTCTATGATTCCTGAATGGGGAATGTTATCAAAGGGCATGGCCAGATCAAGGTATGCTGTATGAACCACCTTCCCTTCATCCACAGCTCTGGTGACTGACTCAAAGAAGTTGGCCAAGTTGAGCAGGCATGATCTACCCTTCACAAAACTAAACTGTGTATGATCCAGAGTTTGGAGATTCCCTATATCCTTTTTTATTAGTCCATGATGATGCATTCCATAGCTTTGCATATCAGACTCGTCAGGCTAATTGGGCAATAATTCCTGAGGTCTGTAGTTGCTCCTCCTTTGTGGAGAGGGATGACTGTAACAGTGCAACATTCAGTAGGGACAAAGTCTGAGGTGTGCCTGTGATTGAACAGGGCACACAGGTGAGGTGCTAGTTCACTCTGTAGTTCATGTAGAACACAGCCAGGGATATTGTCAGGTTCCATAGAAGCTGTATTCTTGGCCTTGGACAGTGCTTTTTTAACTTGTGCAGCAGTAATACTGGGTGTCTGGCAATCTACTGGTATTGTGATTGGTACTTTGGGGGGGTAAAGTTAGCATTGAATCTGAAAGCCAGTATATTGGCAATATCTGTTGACTTGGTATAGGAGGTACCATTGTGCAGTAGCTCAGAGCAAATCTGGGTATTGCCATGCAGATTCTTTACATAACTATAGAAGGCCTTCTGGTTGTCTTTACTATCTGCTGCAATTCTGTTTTCATAGATAGCTTTAGAGGATTTGATGAGGGATCTCAACCTTTTGTTGAGGCTGATAAGGGAGTTTTTCCAGTCTTGGGACTTCGCCTTATTCCACATCAGTTTCCTCCCTCTGTTGTAGAGTTTGCTTATGGCAGGGGACCACCAGACTGGCTTCCTTTTTTTTGAGGAGAGCATCTTTGTTCTATTTGGTATGTCAAGATCCATGCATTTGTGTACCTGTTCGTACAGTGCATTGGTGTATGATTTGGCGGTCATGCAACTATTCTGCATTTGCGTGGGTGCCATGAAGTTAGCCACTTCTGTTTTTAAAAGCCCAAAGTTAGCTTTGGAGAAGTTTATCATGGTGGATACCTTTGCGTGTGTGGGGATGGGTGGGAGGGATGTGGATTTCCAAGGTGATTAGTTTGTGGTCGGATCTAACCAGGCCTTTTGACTATTGACTATTGACTATTGGTGTAGAGCAACAGTCGCCCATGTTAGTAATGACCAGGTCAAGGATGTTGCTACCTCTAGTGGGGTAAGAACAAGCTGGTCCAGAGCATTGGAATTAATGAATTCCAGAAAGCATTTGACAAGTGTATTGGTACATGAGTAGTTTTCCCAGTTAATGGAGGGGTAGTTGAAGTCGCCCAATATGAGAGTGTTAGGTTAGACCCTAATATTCTCCAGGTTGCTTACGAATGTGGAGTGTGAGTCTTGGGACATGGTTAGAGACCTATAGCAGGCTACGACCTGAATCATTGTCTTACCTAATGTTAGCTGCACCTGAAATATCTCAGATGCGTTATGTTGGGCTACCAGTCTGGAGGTGTGTGCATCCTTTATGAATATGGAAACACCACCGCCTTTGGAGCTTCGGTCCAAGTTCTGGGGCAGAAAGGTGTGGAATGAGTTATAGCCTGGTAGTGCAGGGGTGCTTTCTGCTGCCTTGAACCAGGTCTCTGTTACAGCACAAATGTCAATGTTCTCCATTTTAAGGAGTGCTTTGCATGAGTGCATTTTGAGATTTAGACTTCTAGCATTGAGCAGCATGACTCTCAGATTGCATTTGTTTGTAATTATTACAGTGGTAATTTGGTCATTGGAACATTGCCTAAAAAAGGCATTAAGAGGCTTGGCCAGTATCTGGAAGCCCAGGGGTGACAGATGCAGGCCATCTCTGGCAAAGTATTGAGGTCTGTCAGTCATGTCATGCCTGGCAGACAGATACTGGATCCCCTTAGAATGACACCAGAAACAGCCAATTGTTGAAATCAATCATTTTCTGCTTGTACTGTGGTATCATTATGGGTGATGGTAGGTTGCTGCTCAGGGCTAGGGTCATACATGCCTGGGCTACATAATCCAATAGCTCCTCCATGTCTCTTTTCATGTAGTCCAGGTAGGTACGTCTCAGGTCATTCACACTCACATGTACAATGACAGAGTCATATTTGTACCTGTTGTTGAGGGACCTGAGTGCATGCTTTATGTGGTGAATCTTGGCACCTGACAGGCAGCTGACTGTTACTTTTTCCTTATTCAACCTAGTGAGTGGGACATCAGTGTGCCTCACTATCAAGGCACCTATGACTAGTGTGTTGGGCATGCTGTTTTGCCTTAGGGACTTTGGTTGAGTGGCACACTGTTTAGGACAGTTATTTGTCTCGTGATTAGTGTTATGTTGTGGTGGTCTGGTGCATTTCTGCCTTGGAGGTCTCTGCTGTTTGGGTAGATTTTTATTGAGAACCTCCACGAAGGTGGGTGTGTGGTTTGTGTTTTTATGTGAAGGCAGTGCTGGTGTGTGTTCTGGAGGGCTATGTGTTCCATGTGGTGTGGTGCAAGTGTTGACCTTTTTCTCTTGACCAGCTATTCCTATCTTGGCTGGAGAGTGCATGGCTTCCATTTTGAAGTGCATCTCTCACAAGTCTGAGTGTTGGGAGGTAAAAGGAGAGGGTTGTCAGTGTACATGAGGCAGTTGCTAAATTGCCTCAGGATGCCCAGGTTCACCAGGTTAATAGGAGAAAGCACAGGAAACTGGCCTTTAGACATGCCTGGAGGGGTGGGCATTAATAAATACTGGAGCTATATCCTTGTAGAATGTTTAGTGCTGGTAGCACTTCTGTGTGCTACAATAATTGCTACTAGTAAAAGTGCAGGAGATGAGAGAACTAGCAGATCTAAGGGAAAAATTGAAGAGCAGACACTGGCACCGCTCAAAATCTTATAAACAGTCCTGGATACAGCAAATCTTTATCTGGACTAGATTAGTTAAAGGAAAGGTGGGAAACAAGTGCAGATGTGGACTTTTAAACCAGAAAGTTGAAAGAGATGGAAAAAACTACCCAAATGGCCAATAAGCTACAATTTCTGGACCAGAAACCACTCCTCCTGTGGTAGATAGGCTACCTAGTGCTTGCCACTCCCAGTGAGAAGCTAGAAGGCTTATCTCCAACCCAGAAAGGCTTGGGGGGCTCAGAAGCTTATAAACAGTCATACAGCAAATCTGTACCTGGACTAGACTAGTTACAGGAAAGGAGGGAAAGAAGTGCAAACACAGACTTTTAAACCAGAAACTTGAAAGAGATGGAAAAACTGCCCAAACAGTCAATAAGCTACAATTTCTGCACCAGAAACCACTCCTCTTCTTGTAGATAGGCTACCTAGTGTTTAGTTGCAACTCTTACTGATAAGCTAAAAGGCTTTCCTCCAACACAGAAAGGCTTGGGGGGCTCAGAAGCTTACCAACAGTCCTGGATACAGCAAATCTGCATCTGGACTAGACTAGTTACAGGAAAAGTGGGAAACAAGCACAAACACAGGCTTTTAAACCAGAAACTTGAAAGAGATGGAAAAACTGCCCAAACGGCCAATAAGCTGCAATTTCTGCACCAGAAACCACTCCTCTTGTTGTAGATAGGCTACCTAGTGCTTAGTTGCCACTCTTACTGATAAGCTAGAAGGCTTTCCTCCAACAGAGAAAGGCTTGGGGGGCTCAGAAGCTTACCAACAGTCCTGGATATGGCAAATCTGCATCTGGACTAGACTAGTTACAGGAAAGGTGGGAAACAAGCACAAATGTGGGCTTTTAAACCAGAGAGTAGAAAGAGATGGAAAAACTGCCCAAATGGTTAATAAACTACAATTTCTGGACCAACAACCTCTCCTCTTGTGGTAGACAGGCTACCTAGTACTTACCACTCTCACTGATAAGCTAGAAGGCTTCCCTTCAACACAGAAAGGCTTTGGGGGCTCAGAAGCTTACAAATAGTCCTGGATACAGCAAATCTGTACCTGGACTACACTACTTACAGGAAAGGTGAGGAACAAGCACAAACGCGGGCGTTTAAACCAGAAAGTTGAAAGAGATGGAAAAACGGCTCAAACGGCCAATAACTACAATTTCTGTGCCAGAAACCACTCCTCTTGTGGTAGATAGGCTACCTAGTGCTTGCCACTCCCACTGATAAGCTAGAAGGCTTCCTTCCAACACAGAAGGGCTTGTGGGGCTCAGAAGCTTACCAACAGTCCTGGATATGGCAAATCTGTATCTGGACTAGATTAGTTACAGGAAAGGCAGGAAACAAACTTAGATTTTTTTTTTTAGAAAGCAGCTAAAACAGCACTAAAAACAATTCAAGTGCAGTGCAGTGCAAGCTTGCACAGTTGAATGTGTAGCAGTATTAAAGCAAATACAGTTTAAATAAATGCAATTTATTCGAAATGTATTCTGAACTAAATTCAATTGTTGTTTTATTCAACTCTGAACAGTTAAGAAGTGCCAAAAAATATACTTATCAGCTGAGAGGCACACTCAGCACTCAGTCAGAACACAAGGAGATTTTTTTTTGTTAGTAAAGAGCAAGGGGAGGAAGGAGGAGCAGAAGATAATTCAAGGTTAAGAACCTAAGTGGGTTGGCCTTCTCAAATGTTTTCTCTGTATTAGGTAGATTGAACACTAGACTGGGAGGAGTGTCCCAGATCAAATTTACAGTAGGGGCGGACAACTGCAAAGCCACCAACTATAACAAACACCACAGGAATAGGTTGCATAGGAGGGAGAAAACCTGTTTCAGAAGAGATCAGATACAAAAAATCAATGCCAGTAAATATGTAAAATAATTCAGTCATAAAATATATAAAATATTTCAATCAGGCAAAAATTAAGACAATGCAGAACTCTGAAAAGTTAAAGTCCCAAGAATTATACTTATCAGTGATTATATTTCCAGATTGTTTGAGAGTACTCTTCAGTCAGAACACAAGGAATTTCTAACAGTGTATGCAGGAATTTACAAACAGGGGCTATTTTAAATCAGCAACATTGAAGCAATCTGATAACAAAAAAGCTGTTAGACCTGCAGAAATAGGGGGGGGGGGACAAGTTTCAGAAGAGATCAGAAACAAAAAAAAAAAAAAAAATGCCAACAAATATATAAAATAATTCAGTCAGCAAATATATAAAATAATTCAATCAGGTAAAAATTAAGACAATGCAGAACTCTGAAAAGTTAAAGTGCCAAGAACTGTACTTATAAGCGATTATATTTCCAGATTGTTTGAGAGCACTCTTCATTCAGAATACAAAGTGTTTCTAAATCCATAACCCCCTTTTTACTATTTTTGCATACGTGTCAGTGTGTCACTTCAAAAGTGATAATCATCTAGATCACAACTTAAAAAGTAAAAAAAAAATGCAAAGGTCATGGGTGTTTAGGAGCCATTTAGCCAAAACACAGATGTTCTTAATGGGTTATATTCATATATCTTATGGGCTTCTTCTACTGGAGGTCAAAGGTATTGCAGTTCTTACTAAAAGCTACAATAGGAAGATACAGCCTGTGAATGGTGAAATTAACAGGAAAACAATTTTGAAATATACAAGAACCTGGTTACATGAGCAGTGACATTTAAAAAAGATGTTAATAATTATTTTGTATTTCAAGTAGTATCTAGTCAGAATAGTAGAAAAGTTGTAGTATCACAACAGAAGAGATCAACTGCCTAATAAGTCAATAGGGGTTACAGATGCACCAAAGATTACCTCTCTGACAGAAGAGGAACTGCTACCAATAGAATATAGAATTGAAATGTGCATGAATATGTCTACGGTAAAAATATTAAGGTGAAAGCAGACTAGAAACCCTTTCAAGGCATATTCAGAGACCACCAAAGAACCATTAGAGCAAAAATTGCTGATTATTTAGGTAATTGCTGGAGTTACGACCACTAACGGGAAAAAGTAAAATTATTCCAAAGGTGCACTAAATTTAATGTAGAAATGTATATATAGATTGCAATGAAAGGATGGCCTGAGAAAATTTCATCAGTAACAAAATGAATTCTATCTTATTTATTTATTTTTCTCATAGAAAAAGTAAAATGTTTCCAGGAATTTATGTTCACAGCTACCACATTGATAGTTTCCAATCAAACTGAAAAGAAAAATGCTTGATAGGCCACACAAATGTCATCCATTAATACTAAATTCCAAAGAAACAACTGTAGATAGGGTGTTGGCAATAAATATTGATTCAGATGGAACAACTAATGCAAAACAATTGCTATATGCATTTAATGTCATAATAATAATCCCAAAATAATAAATGCATGCACACACAAAAGGAGCAAAAAAGGAAGTGCAGTACATGGGTTGTATACTCCTAAATATGTTAATGTATAACTCTGACAGTCACATGTTATGTGATACACATTTGTTCTAGGTCAGTCTGATTAAATAATTTATGGAGGCTGAAATACATCTACATTGCCCATGTTGTTTAAAAGAACATTATTGCAAACATTCAGATGTACAAAACACATCTATCCATAATACTGTTAACATGTTTTCTAATGAAGAAAAATATTTTTAGAGCAAATACATTTAACGTATTGCAAGTTATACAACTAGTATTAATAACTAGCCAGCATATATTGGCATTAGTGAAGGCAGTCATCTAAGAAAGTGCCATGGAAGACAAAGTAAGCATTTGCATGCTATAGCCAGTCTACTGCAGAGGCAAATAGATTCCTGTATAAAAAAAATGGTGAATTAATCTAAATGTCCTTTAAAAAAAGGAGCTACAGTGCAATAAAGAGTTGTTCCATGTGTCTACTATTGGCTATATTTGTTGTCCAAAATACGTTTTAAAGAAAGCTGTAAAAGACATCTGGTACCTGAAGTCAGTACCAGGACTTTCAAACATAATGTCTGATGACTAAGTGAACCAATATATCATTGATAAGTAAGGACATATCCACTGTAGCCCTTAGAGATGATTTTCTCCATTGAAAAGCATTACTGGTTAGTGACTGCTTCAGACCATATGGGCTAGACAGCCACTGGGTAAGTATTAGATTAAAAGAAAATCAAAGGAGTAAAGTTTCATATACTGTGCATGAACCAAACATTCTATAATGTTCAACTGAGTTTCTAGTCCTTTCTAGTGTGTTTTCTCTAAAGAATCAGGCTTTTTTTATACTTGCAGATCTGTAAATGACTGTATCATTTCATGTGAAATTCCATGAATTTGTATTATATTTACAGTGTTTGTGGATCTGCTCTGCTTATATGAATACAATGAATGCAGTAGTGCTAAGTGCCTACTGATCCACAGACACAACAGGAATGATCTGCTATGGTCACATATGATATAGAATAGGAGTAACCTGCTATGATCACATTTAATATACACACAGGAATGACCTGCTATGATCACATTTAATATACAACAGGAATGACCTGCTATGGTCACATTTAATATACAACAGGAATGACCTGCTATGGTCACATTTAATATGCAACAGGACTGACCTGTTATGGTCACATTTCATATACAAAAGGAATGACCTGCTATGGTCACATTTAATATACAACACAAATGGCCTGCTATGGTCACATTTAATATACAACAGGAATGACCAGCTATGGTCACATTTAATATACAACAGGAATGACCTGCTATGGTCACATTTAAAAGAGAATAGGGGTAACCTGCTATGGTCACATTTAATATACAACAGGAATGACCTACTATGGTCACATTTAATATACAACAGGAATGACCTGCTATGGTCACATTTAATATACAACAGGAATGACCTGCTATGGTCACATTTAATATGCAACAGGACTGACCTGTTATGGTCACATTTCATATACAAAAGGAATGACCTGCTATGGTCACATTTAATATACAACAGGAATGACCTGCTGTGGTCACATTTAAAATATACCAGGAATGACCTGCTATGGTCACATTTAATATACAACAGGAATGACCTGCTATGGTCAAATTTAATATGCAACAGGAATGACCTGCTAGGATCACATTTCATATACAACAGGAATGACCTGCTATGGTCATATTTAATATACAATAGGAATGACCTGCTATGGTCACATTTAATATACAACAGGAATGACCTGCCATGGTCACATTTAATATACAACAGGAATGACCAGATATGGTCACAATTAACATAGAATTATATTTAGCAGTGATTATATTTCCAGATTGTTTGAGAGTACTCTTCAGTCAGAACACAAGGAGTTTCTAACAGCATATGCAGGAATTTACAAACAGGGGCTATTTTAAATCAGCAACCTTGATGCAATCAGATAACAAAAAAGCTGTCAGACCAGTTTTATAAACTTTAACACCACTGCAGAAATAGGGGGGAACCAGTTTCAGAAGAGATCAGAAACAAACAAACAAAAAAAAAAAAATGCCAGCAAATATATAAAATAATTCAGTCAGCAAATATATAAAATAATTCAATCAGGCAAAAATGAAGACAATGCAGAGCTCTGAAAAGTGCCAAGAACTGTACTTATCAGCGATTATATTTCCAGATTGTTTGAGAGCACTCTTCAGTCAGAATACAGTGTTTCTAAATCCATAACCCCTTTTTACTATTTTTGCATATGTGTCAGGGTGTCACTTCAAAAGTGACAATCATCTAGATCAAAACTTAAAAAGTAAAAAAAAAAAATGCAAAAGTCATGGGTGTTTAGGAGCCATTTAGCCAAAACACAGATGTTCTTAATGGGTTATATTCATATATCTTATGGACTTCCTCTACTGGAGGTCAAAGGTATTGCAGTTCTTACTAAAAGCTACAATAGGAAGATACAGCCTATGAATGGTGAAATTAACAAGAAACCAATTTTGAAATATACAAGAACCTGGTTACATGAGCAGTGACATTTAAAAAGATGTTAATAATTCTTTTGTATTTCAAGTAGTAGCCAGTCAGAATAGTAGAAAAGCTGTAGTATCACAACAGAAGAGATCAACTGCCTAATAAGTCAATAGGGGTTACAGATGCACCAAAGATTACGTCTCTGACAGAAGAGGAACTGCTACCAATAGAATATAGAATGGAAATGTGCATGAATATATCTATGGTAAAATATTAAGGTGAAAGCAGACTAGAAACCCTTTTAAGGCGTACTCAGAGACCACCAAATAAACAATAGAGCAAAAATTTCTGATTATTTAGGTGATTGCTGGAGTTACGACCTGCTATGGTCACATTTAATATAGAACAGGAATGACCTGGTATGGTCACATTTAATATACAACAGGAATGACCTGCTATGGTCACATTTAATATACAACAAGAATGACCGGTTATGGTCAGATTTAATATACAACAGGAATGACCTGCTATGGTCACATTTAATATACAACATGAGTAAACTGCTATGGTCACATTTCATATAAAACAGGAATGACTTGCTATGGTCACATTTCATATACAACAGGAATGACCTGCTATGGTCACATTTCATATAGAATAGGAATGACCTGCTCTGGTCACATTTAATATACAACAGGAATGTCCTACTATGGTCACATTTCATATACAACAGGAATGACCTACTATGGTCACATTTAATATACAACAGTAATGACCTGATATGGTCACATTTAATATACAACAGGAATGACCTGCTATAATCACATTTAATATACAACAGGAATGACCTGCTGTGGTTACATTTAGTATACAACAGGAATGACCTGATATGGTCAAATTTAATATACAAAAAGAATGACCTGCTATGGTCACATTTAATATACAACAGGAATGACCTGCTATGGTCAAATTTAATATACGACAGATACAACAGGAATGACCTGCTATGGTCACATTTTATATACAACAGGAATGACCTGCTATGTTCACATATAATATATGATAGGAATGACATGCTATGGTCACATTTAATATACAACAGGAGTGACATGCTATGGTCACATTTAATATACTACAGGAATGACCTGCCATGGTCACATTTAATATACAACAGGAATGAACTGCTATGGTCACATTTAATATACAACAGGAATGACCTGCTATGGTCACATTTCATATATAACAGGAATGACCTGCTATGGTCGCATTTAATATAAAACAGGAACGACCTGCTATGGTCATATTTAATATACAACAGGAAAGACCTGCTATGGTCACATTTAATATACAACAGGAATGACCTGCTGTGGTCACATTTAGTATGCAACAGGAATGATCTGCTATGGTCACATTTAATATAAAACAGGAATGACCTGCTATGGTCGCATTTAATATAGAATAGGAGTAACCTGCTATGGTCACATTTCATATGCAACAGGAATGACCTGCTATGGTCACATTTAATATACAACAGGAATGACCTGGTATGGTCACATTTAATATACAGCAGGAATAACCTGCTATGTGCAAATTTAATATACAACAGGAATGACCTGTTATGCTCACATTTAATATACAACAGGAACGACCTGCTATGGTCACCTTTAATAAACAACAGGAATAACCTGTTATGGTCACATTTAATATAGAACAGGAATGACCCACTATGGTCACATTTAATTTACAACAGGAGTAACCTGTTATGGTTACATTTAATATAGAACAGGAATGACCTGCTATGGTCACATTTAATATACAACAAGAATGACCTGCTATGGTCACATTTAATATACAACAGGAATGACCAGCTATGTTCACATTTAATATACAACATGAGTAAACTGCTATGGTCACATTTCATATAAAACAGGAATGACTTGCTATGGTCACATTTCATATACAACAGGAATGACCTGCTATGGTCACATTTAATTTACAACAGGAGTAACCTGTTATGGTTACATTTAATATAGAACAGGAATGACCTGCTATGGTCACATTTAATATACAACAAGAATGACCTGCTATGGTCACATTTAATATACAACAGTAATGACCTGATATGGTCACATTTAATATACAACAGGAATGACCTGCTATAATCACATTTAATATACAACAGGAATGACCTGCTATGGTCACATTTAATATACAACAGTAATGATCTGCTATTGTCACATTTAATATACAACAGGAATGACCTGCTATGGTCACATTTCATATACAAGAGGAACGACCTGCTATGTTCACATATAATATACAACAGGAATGACCTGCTGTGGTTACATTTAGTATACAACAGGAATGACCTGATATGGTCAAATTTAATATACAAAAAGAATGACCTGCTATGGTCACATTTAATATACAACAGGAATGACCTGCTATGGTCACATTTAATATACGACAGATACAACAGGAATGACCTGCTATGG
The DNA here is from genome assembly GCF_019279795.1 of Protopterus annectens. Lineage (NCBI taxonomy): Eukaryota > Metazoa > Chordata > Ceratodontiformes > Protopteridae > Protopterus > Protopterus annectens. Next base: position 546,384,635 of record NC_056748.1, read on the forward strand.
TCACATTTTATATACAACAGGAATGACCTGCTATGTTCACATATAATATATGATAGGAATGACATGCTATGGTCACATTTAATATACAACAGGAGTGACCTGCTATGGTCACATTTTATATACAACAGGAATGACCTGCCATGGTCACATTTAATATACAACAGGAATGAACTGCTATGGTCACATTTAATATACAACAGGAATGACCTGCTATGGTCACATTTCATATATAACAGGAATGACCTGCTATGGTCGCATTTAATATAAAACAGGAACGGCCTGCTATGGTCATATTTAATATACAACAGGAAAGACCTGCTGTGGTCACATTTAATATACAACAGGAATGACCTGCTGTGGTCACATTTAGTATGCAACAGGAATGATCTGCTATGGTCACATTTAATATAAAACAGGAATGACCTGCTATGGTCACATTTAATATAGAATAGGAGTAACCTGCTATGGTCACATTTCATATGCAACAGGAATGACCTGTTATGGTCACATTTAATATACAACAGGAATGACCTGGTATGGTCACATTTAATATACAACAGGAATAACCTGCTATGTTCAAATTTAATATACAACAGGAATGACCTGTTATGCTCACATTTAATATACAACAGGAACGACCTGCTATGGTCACCTTTAATAAACAACAGGAATAACCTGTTATGGTCACATTTAATATAGAACAGGAATGACCCGCTATGGTCACATTTAATTTACAACAGGAGTAACCTGTTATGGTTACATTTAATATAGAACAGGAATGACCTGCTATGGTCACATTTAATATACAACAAGAATGACCTGCTATGGTCACATTTAATATACAACAGGAATGACCAGCTATGTTCACATTTAGTATACAACATGAGTAAACTGCTATGGTCACATTTCATATAAAACAGGAATGACTTGCTATGGTCACATTTCATATACAACAGGAATGACCTGCTATGGTCACATTTAATTTACAACAGGAGTAACCTGTTATGGTTACATTTAATATAGAACAGGAATGACCTGCTATAGTCACATTTAATATACAACAAGAATGACCTGCTATGGTCACATTTAATATACAACAGTAATGACCTGATATGGTCACATTTAATATACAACAGGAATGACCTGCTATAATCACATTTAATATACAACAGGAATGACCTGCTATGGTCACATTTAATATACAACAGTAATGATCTGCTATTGTCACATTTAATATACAACAGGAATGACCTGCTATGGTCACATTTCATATACAACAGGAACGACCTGCTATGTTCACATATAATATACAACAGGAATGACCTGCTGTGGTTACATTTAGTATACAACAGGAATGACCTGATATGGTCACATTTAATATACAAAAAGAATGACCTGCTATGGTCACATTTAATATACAACAGGAATGACCTGCTATGGTCACATTTAATATACGACAGATACAACAGGAATGACCTGCTATGGTCACATTTTATATACAGCAGGAATGACCTGCTATGTTCACATATAATATATGATAGGAATGACCTGCTATGGTCACATTTAATATACAACAGGAATGACCTGCTATGGTCACATTTAATATACAACAGGAATGACCTGCCATGGTCACATTTAATATACAACAGGAATGAACTGCTATGGTCACATTTAATATACAACAGGAATGACCTGCTATGGTCACATTTAATATACGACAGATACAACAGGAATGACCTGCTATGGTCACATTTTATATACAGCAGGAATGACCTGCTATGTTCACATATAATATATGATAGGAATGACCTGCTATGGTCACATTTAATATACAACAGGAATGACCTGCTATGGTCACATTTAATATACAACAGGAATGACCTGCCATGGTCACATTTAATATACAACAGGAATGACCTGCTATGGTCACATTTCATATATAACAGGATTGACCTGCTATGGTCGCGTTTAATATAAAACAGGAACAACCTGCTATGGTCATATTTAATATACAACAGGAAAGACCTGCTATGGTCACATTTAATATACAACAGGAATGACCTGCTGTGGTCACATTTAGTATGCAACAGGAATGATCTTCTATGGTCACATTTAATATAGAACAGGAATGACCTGCTATGGGCACATTTAATATACAACAAGAATGACCTGCTATGGTCACATTTAAAATATACAACTGTTGTCAGACGGATCCTTATCCTTCGTCTTAATTCCACTTCTCCATATTTTTTTCTGTCATCTATGTTTTTACTACCTTATTTCTTTAACTTAATTCCCCATGCACCACCCACCCTGTTTTAATTTATTCAACATAGTTTAATTAATATAAACAGTTAGATGAATACTAATACAAATAAATGATCTTGATTCTGATTCTTCTATTTTGTTATATCACACATCAAAATACCTCCAAACGTTGTGCGATCATCTACTCCTACATCTTAGGGTCTGTGCAGCAAAGTTACCTGTTACCTCTTACATGCATTCTGAAAATCCTAGACTTCTCTTATTGGTTGAGAAACAAGCAGTCTTCCTTTTAACTGGATTAAGCTGTATCCTTAACGTATGTCCAAAATGTGTAAGTTTAATTTCCATTAAAAGAAATGTCATGTTTCAGAACTTGGAAATGATTTTTACATGGGACAAATGCAAACAAACTCGCTACTTTGTCACTCAAAAAAATCAGAGAATTTTTCATTCCTTGGATAAACCTCCCCTAATCATTAAAAATGCCATCCTGAGTATGCAATGATGAAAGAATATGATGTAATATGAATTTACTTTAATATTATTCACATTTCAGAAAGACAGACACAACTTGTCTGCACTTGTGGGAGATATTCAGCAACAGTTAATACCCAATGAACCATTAGTTAGTGTAATTTTTACATGATTGAGTGTTTTGTAAATCTTTCCAAGTTTCATGGAATGAACTAAGAAAACCTCTGCCCTTTTTGAGATCAGGGATGGTGTCCAGTTGCCATAGCGTCTTTCTATTTTCCTGGTGGTGCTCTTGTTTGGAGGGGAACCTCAATCCCAACGTCTTGCTGTCTGTTGAAAGTTGCAGTAGTTATTAAACTTAACCTATTGAAGCTGAAGACATTTTAGGAACTATTTGTATCTTCAAAAATGTTTTATTGATTGCTGAGACAGATGACTACTGATCCAGATCTAATGGTTTGCTAAGGATCCTACATGAGATTATATGACTCAGAAATGGGGGTGTTGCCTAGACTCAATCCTCCAGTGGCATGGCTTTCCCAGGATTGTGATGGAGTTGAGGCCCTGTTAAGGGGCAAACCGATGCAGGTGCTCCTTTTACAAAGGTTAACTTTTTGTGACTATTAACCTTCAGTTTACACACTTGATTTATTACAGTGAAAATCAGACAATTACCTACACATCTGACCTATTACAGTGCAAAGAAGACAATTACCATCAATATTAAAACTATATATTTAGGGTAGCCACAGTGGTGCAGCGGTTAGTGTTGCCACCTCACAGCAAGAGGTTCTCTGGTTTGATCCTCAGCTGGGGTGCCTTCTGTGTGGAGTCTGCATGTCCTCCCTGTGGTCGCATGGCTTTGCTCTGTTTTCATCCCAAAGACATGCTGTAGGTGGATTGTATACTCTAAATTGGCCCTAAGTGTGAGTTCATGCATGTGTGTGCCTTCTGTGGAAGATTGGGCTGGCAACTCAACACCATAAAACTCCACTGCCAATCAAGAGCAGGCATATGATCCACTGTGATGACCCCTAACCAGGAAAAGCCAGAAGAAGAAGATAAAACTATATATTTAACAAAAATAAAACTTGATGTAGCCTTTTTGCTTTCTTGTAGTACTGTGGCCAGTACTTTAAATATTATCTAGATGTATATCCTTATCTTGGACAACCATTATTTTAGGATGGAGATTTTGTGGCCCTTTTGCTTATGCTTCTTCAGCTCTGTCTCATCTTTTTCAAGTTCAAGGCTAGTGGTGGATTATAGGAATGTATTTTCAGATTTTAAAAGGATAATACATGTATTGCCATAACATTTCTTTCCAAGTACATTACGGACCATGTGGCATGTTTGTCTAACTTTTAGCTCCAGAGGGACAAACTGGCCAGTGGATTCAAAGTAAAATTAATGCTACTTGGGGAAATGGAAGATGGTATTGCCATTTGTTTTTTGTACCAGTTAATAGCCTTTGGATAAAGCTTTTCTAGTAATAATTTTAAGGTTTTTATTTGGTTTTTAGTGGGTAAACTTCAGAAAGAACATATAGGACACTTGTCATATACTGCTGCGTGTTCCTCTATGTATGCCTTAGACCACATGATGAGTGTGTTGACTCAAGGAAGTTCAGAGAGGTGGCTGGTCTGTGGGTTCACAGACAAGGATTATTAATAAGACCATTAAAATAAAAAAAAATAGTCTTACAACTCAGCAACTCTTTTGGTTTAGGTGAAATCTGTAGGTTTCTTTGAATTAAAAATATTAAAGTTCCTGTTGTGACAAAGAGAGATGTTGCCAGCACAGCTATCTGGAATTGTGTAAATACTTATATGTCATTTGTAAATATCAATATGATTCATATAAGATGCTTGTGTTACAAATGTATTAGAACTGTAAGTCATGTGTATATCAAACTAGGTTTGTACAGACGTGTATTGAAAAGGTATTTTATAAAGTGCATGCACTTAAAATGTAACCACAGCATGCCTTGCTGGAATACTACTAAAATGTGCATGCACTATTTTAACTGTTTAAATGTATATATTTTAACAGTGGAAACTGGAACACAAGAGGTTAACTTCAGTCCAGCAAAACTTCAGAAAAATAGCTAAAATTAAATTACTTTAATGCAGCTACAGACACAATGTCTGTGGTGAGAAGCTTTCTGCATTGTCTTTGGAGTGAACTAATTACTTCAATTGTTTTATGACTTCCAGCATCTGCCAAAGATCTGAGGTCTGTGTATTTTCACAAGTAGATGCTAAATACTGCTAGCTTCCAGTGGTGGGGGTTTCATCTGGGATAGAGTCAGATAACAAGAAGTGACATCATTCTGCAAGCTATCCCAGAATTAATATTTGAGATATTAATTTAAGAAGTCTCTGAGTAGGACACAGCATTCTGTATTCTGTCTTGGACCTGACAACAACTAGAAGATCCATTTGACAACAACTAGAAGATCCATTTACCACATCTGCCTTGCTTTTAGGTAGGTTAACTAGAGTATAGTAATTCTCTTAGATTCAGTCAGGAATATAGTGAAGCATAGTTTAGATTTTTTTTATTTATTTGAGACTGTCCTGCAATGTTGTTTTAAATATTTCCTGTGGTATTAAACTCTGATGTCACTGTGAATATATTCTGAATATTTTCTTGTTCTTTTATTATTATTAAATGTATATCTAAACCTATCATCATGGCTGATCTTTGTAGAGATATTTACTTTTTGAGAGTACTTCCATATTTATTTGGTGACACTATGCAGGCCACTCCTGAAAGCCTTGCCCTTGGTCAAACTACCATTTGGATTAATAGTAACATTACACAGTAAGGTTGGACACCCTTTGTTAAGAGCCTTAAACTAACTGATAAGGAGTTGGCTGGTGACAGTGATAACAACCTTATAGTCTGGGCAAAAGGGGGTATAGCTAGTAAATCTGTGCCAGCCTTTCCTAGGTGTGTGTGTGTGTGTGTGTGTGTGTGTGTGTGTGTGTGTGTGTGTGTGTGTGTGTGTGTGTGTGTGTGTGTGTGTGTGTGTGTGTGTGTGTGTCTGTGTATGTGTTTGTGTAAATCAAACCTGAAAGAGTGCATGTGTCAGCTACTTGGGCAAGGACATGAAGCACTGGTTGGATAGAGAGGGTGCTGGAGGTCTTGGCTTGGCCACCCAGCTGAGATCTCAACTCTACAGCTGTGTCAGTGGGGAGTCTTATTGGGGATCTGGAGAAAGAGAAACCAAACCAGGACTGAGTGTGGTCTCTGTGTGCTCTTAAGGGAAATTGCACTTAATGCAGAAAGCTGCATCTGGAAATACTGTGTGTGTACCTGTCATCCTCCCAATGTATGCCCCCCACTAGTGCCAGTGGTGAGGATTGAGGCTCCATGATTACTGGTCCAGTGGTGGGGTGTCACACCTACATGCAGGGATCAGCTAGGAAGACTAAGAGTTTAGCTTAAATTCTGTAGCTACACTTGAAGATATTCTTATTCGAAGTGTGACTAGGCCTCCTTTAAGGGACATATGGCTAGGTGTGTGATGGTTTACTTAAGGAGCTTATATGTATATAGGTATAAACTTTATAAAAGTGCATTTTCAATTAGTTACTTAATAAGTGGACTTTCTATGGGTACATTAACTAATGCAGTAGCATTTTTCACAGGCTGTATTATGGACCTTGTGGGCTCATTTGTCTAACATTAAGCACCAGCAAGGCCAAAAGTAGTACATGCTGGTTGGGTATACAGTACTTGGGGTGACTAAAGTTTGATAAAGGTTAAGCCCAAATTGTGGAGTAAACAAGAAAGTGGTTTGGTCTGGGCTTGATACATATGGCCATAACAACCATTGTTATTTACAGGGACTTAGCTTGGACATGATACTTAGGACCATACCAATCATTATTAATTCCTGGGACCTAGTTAGCTTGGGCTTGATACTTAGGGCCATAACAACTGTTATTTACAGGTACCTAGTTAGCTTGGGCTTAATATTTAGTGCAATAGCAACCATTGTTAATTGTAGGGACCTAGTTAACTTGTGCTTGATACTTAGGGCCATAACAACCATTGTTATTTATAGGGACCTAGTTAGCTTGGGCTTGATACTTAGGGCCATACCAACTGTTGCTATTTATAGGGAGCAATCAATTCCAGATAACGGACATGCTGAGTCAGTAAAAATGAATTTATTAAGAAGCCATAAAGCTTTCGGGAAAAATCCATTTCTTGTATATGTGTAGAGTAACTTTAAGTCTCAATTGGTTAATTTGATATGCTTTCTGATTGGGCTGAGTTAATTCCTTGAGCTATTTAAATGCAGTTCTGGTTTTAAAGTTGTTATACACACTGAAGGAGGGATTTTTTCCCAAAAGCTTTGTGGATTCTTAATAAATTCGTTTTTACTGACTCAGCGTGTCCATTATCTGGAATTGCTTGCTTGCTGCTTGGACCTTTTTTTGTATTCCAACGGTTTACCTTTGTGTTGATCCTGTTTTTGTTTTTGTTATTTCTAGGAACCTAGCTCCATCTGCTCCTGAAATTAAACATAGCTAAGAGACCTTGTTGTGTGGTCACCTGCACTGTAAATGACTGTATTAACATTTCTTTCCTATTCTTAGCAGACTGTCGAGTAATCACTAATTTAGTGTTAAACGTTTTTGGGGATTGCATGAGTGGGTAGAGATACATATTATTAGGGATGAGATAGTGATTAATGATCAAAAATGAATATTTAGTGCAGCCTAAACTTGTGGCTAAAAATACCATTCATTGATCATGTTGGAACTGGAAGACATACTTTTAGATTAATAACGTCTCATGGAATGGGTCTATTGTGGCTAGACATATATCTAAAGTAAATGTTTTTGCAGTTAAGGAGAAGTGCAGAAATATTTATTTTAGATGCACATCTAGCTTTGCTCTATGAAACTAGGAAAGATTTAAACAACATCTGATCTGGCAATGACTGAATTAAGTAGTACTTTGCTAAATATGTTTTCTGAATACCCCCACAGGGTCTGAAAGCTATTGGACTTGAGCTGTAGGACATAAGTTTGTCACACTCTCTGATGATTGTATATTTTGATATAAAACAACATTTACATTGGTGGTCTGAAATGAAACCTAGGTGGTTACCACAATACATTTCTTCCATCTACCTTACTGATATAACTATCCAAGATCATACATGAAATTAAAGTGTTTGTCTTTGCAGTGACCAGCAGCAATGAGTTCTATATAAGACCACAGTGAGAAAGGCTGTTGCCTTCCACAAGACCATTTTACATTATTCAGTCTTATTCTACATATGGAAATGTTTGCAACTATTTATGCAAATTTCCCGTGAAAATATGATAAACTTTTTGCAAACTGGTCCACATATGATTATGCTGCAGGAAAGAATAGGACAATAGAAACATTTCAAGAAGGGTTTCACATACATCGCAAAACATTCTCCAGCACACAGCACCCCCATTAGTCTCAAATGAGTGATGAAAGACATAGACAAATGTTTTTTTTTTTTTTAATTTAAAGTAATGTATACTATCCTATGGTTACATTTATTTTTCTTTTGTCATGTTAGGCTGTTAGCTACCAAGGCATGATACATGCAACATCTGTCTTTGTATATGAAGCATTTTCTTCATAAAAACATAAAGCAAGAATTTTAAAAGAAACTTCACAGGAGCTATAATAAAAAATTATATTTTCCCAAAGTTTCTATTTTACATGACACCATCTTTTCAGAAACTATCGTTAAAATTCTTTAAAATTCTCACTTCCTTTCTCACTAAATTTCTTTGGGAGCTTAAATCTGAATAAACCTTCTATTATAAACTTATCCCATTAAGTCCTTGAGTTGACTTGGTCTCCTGGGCTTACTTACATATTATTTAATTATTAACTCCAGCAGACTACTAAAAATGATTGAGAATACAAGCACAACCAAACAATGTCACCATACAGTAGGACAAATATCTGAGCCAATGGCTAAAAAACAGACTGCTGTAACATTGTTGCTATTCCTTATCTCAAAGCTAATTACTATAAAGTCCTAAAATTCAACAACTTTCTTGTCAATCTGACTGTATCTTTCCAAAAATTAATCAAATTGCTAATCACCTGAAACTTTCAACCTTCTCTAACCATTACATTTAAATCCAAGCCTTAAAGTAAATAGAATGAGAGTTGTATCATACTTTGCTCTTCTTAAAACAAATCAGTATGTGATTATCTCAAACAACCCTTTATCTATCAAAAAGTCAATTACTCTACCCAAAGATACTTACCTATCCTTTAATCGGTCTGTATATCAGAGACCAGGGGTTAATGGGCATCAGACCATCTAAGTATAACCAGTGTAAATTAGTACAGCAATGTTGTTCGCTGCAGGGGAAATGTGAGCAGAGCCAGAACATTTTGTTTAAGAGACGCTACTTTATGTTGGTATCTACTCTTGATGAGTGCGGATGATGGGGAAGGGATTTAATTCTTAATTTTATTTGATAACTAGATAAGTAAATTAGGCGTTCTTGGACCCACTACATCCAATACACAGTATTATTGAAGCCACTACATCAGCATGGTTTCAGTAGAGTTGATTACTTGTAGGAAACTAGAGTGCTTAAAGAAATCCACAGAAACACAAGACTCAAAACAGATGGTTATATAAGATCAGGACTAAAAGCCAGAAGTTACAGCTATAAGGCAAAAAAAAAAAAAAAAAACATAACCACCAAGCTACTATTAGGCATCATGGCTCTTACCCTTGGGTGGCACATTTGGTGGGTAAGGAAGTGGATAATGGAGTAGATGCCGTATAGGATGCAAGTATATTTTTGATTGTTTTACATCAAGGTCAAATGAAAAGGTTAGACATGGCACAAGGTACATGCCAAGATACTTAATTTGGGGAGCAGTATGAATTTTTTTTGGTACTTACGTATTATCGCAACCACATTCCAGACGTGTCATTATTGTCCATGTTATGGAGAAAGGAGTCAATGTGCCTGTGCAAGGGTTGTTACATGAAGTAGGTACCTGTCTGTGAGATTGGGGCCCAACTGTATTTTGATTTTAAAAAGACTGAAACAATTGAGTTTTATGACGTCCACGCTGTTTCATATGGCTGGATGTTAATAAATGCTGCATTTGTGTCAGTTCTCAACAAGTTCGAAGGGTGACATAAACATGGATTTCATCTAGATTTTTTTCTACTTCAATATAACTGCTGGCCTGGTTTGAAATAGTTCAGGGAACAACATCCCTGTGTAATTCACAAAGGGACAGTCAGCTTCATCAGGGAGAGGCCTTTTAACAGTCTTCATTCTCCTGTTTAGTTTAGTCCCCATTGTTAACATGATCACTACCTATTTTTACTTATTCTGCTTTGAAGTAGAGCAGTCTTATAGGTTCATAGGTAGGTACTAGGCTATCAGCCCACGGGCCTACATAAGCCTAGCCAAAAAAGTTCCTTGGCTTACGCCACCCAAGTAAGTTATTTTCCTGTACCACTGTTGAGCAGAGACACAGAAGTGATCCCCGTGTGTATTTCCTATTTCCCATCCACTCATCAAGATTTTTCTTGAAGAGTGCTAGTGAAAAACTTTGCTTGACATAGATGGGTAGCCTGTTCCAGAGTGTGGGAAGTGTCTAGGACAGGAATCTATCCCTCCAGCATGTCCTGTTTATTGTGGTGACAAGGTTTAGGTCCCTAGAGTGTGTAGCTCGAAGGGATTGGGATTTCGTTAGGTGTAGCATGTCCCAACAACTCTGGGTTTGACATAGCTTTATATGTTAGGCAGAGATCACCTCGGAGTAGGCGATATGCTACGGAGTAAAGCTGGAGTTTTTTGAGGCAGTCAGTGTAGGGGCATTTGTTTGAGGCCAGTAATCCTCTTTGTGAGGTACTTCTGTGGCCTTTCCAGCTGCTGCAGATGTCTTGTGAGGTGCATTCCAAAAGGGGTGTTGTACTCTATAATGGGTCTAATGTGTATAGAGTAGAGGGGAATAATGACCTCTTTTTTCCTGGATGAGAATTATGATGAGGTGTGCCATGTAGAAGGACTTCCTGACTACTGTGGCAATGTGACTATCAAAGGAGAGACTCCTGTCCACCTGGGTCCCAAGGTCTCTTGTCACACATTCGGTGTTAAGTAGATTGCTGCCTATGTGGTAGTTCATGGGTACAGAATTTTTACCAAAGAGGATGACACTGCACTTTTTGGCATTGAGCTTGAGGCCATGGCTCTGACACCAGGCATCTGTCTCAGTGAGGCCCCTCTGTAGGATGTCCACATCATTTGGGGACTCGACTATGGCTCCTAGTTTGCAGTCATCTGTGAACTTCATTAGCCAGAGGCCTTCTGTGGTAGCCTGTACTTCAGAGAAGTAGATACCAAACAGGAGAGGTCCCAGGACAGAACCCTGTGGTACTCCACTTGTCACTGTTTTGAGGTCAGATTTGGAAGTCTTGCAATGTGCAAACTCTTCCTATAAGGACAGAAATAATACCCTCGGCCACTGCTCAGACTTAAAAGTGACCAAGATCCCCTTCCCTTCTGCAAAGACTCCTCACAGTCTTGAGTTTCCCTTCAGAGTTAGTAACGGCTTTGAGAAAGCTGTCCCTGCACCATGAACATTAACTCATGCCCCGTGTCAGGAATTTGTTTTCTGTCCTCTTCTTTCTCTCTCTCTCTCCATGAGGAGCCCCCAATTTTCAGTTCTTCAACTCTTTTGAGAACTGCTGTGAAGTGCACACCAATAAGCCTGGTTTGGAATGTGATTGCAATAACATGTAAGTACTTTTTTTTTTTTTTTTTTTTTTTTTTGGTTGAGTGCAAAAAACATCACTGTGGTTTTTATAAGCTTAATAGCTTATGTTACAGCATACATTATACAAAAGCATACAGCAAAAGCATAAGTTACAAAGGCATGTGTCTGGAGTGTTTCTCCCAAGGCCTCCGCTGACTTTAGCTGCTCAAACATTTGTGAGTTCCAGCACCGTAAGAACTGTGGTTGCAGCTTATTATACTCTAACAGTGGTTAGGCCAATGTATGACCAAGAACAGTACCTGACAATCACTAAGTTGTTGAGTAAAACAGTTTATAAAGATAAAACAGAAAAAAAATTGTCTAACAATAACCTGTATATATGTCTTTGAGGTGACGAGTGGGTGACAGCTTACAATGTATAAGAACTCTGTTGGAGCAATGCTGTAGGAAGATGCAGAATTAGCTTTCTGTAAAAAAAAGCTCAGGTAATGAAGCTGTCCAGGAGGACACAGTGGAAAGCAAAAAGACAAGCCCCCCCAATTCACCAAGCTCTGCATGGAGTGCAGGAATAGTGTAAGAGCTGCTGCACGCAATATGGCCGACGACCGATCCAGGAATGAGCTCCCGGGACATGCACGATTGTCCCCATACTGTTCCTTCACGGACACCACTGCCATATGCTAATTACTTCATTTGCTGGTGAAAACCATGAAAATGAGGTGAATTAGTGATCCAGGAAGCAGGCAGGCATCTGTGCAGGAATAGTGTAACCTGCCGAAATGTATTTGGTTACTAACCAAATACATTTTTTCAAATTGCGAAACAGAGGCATGACAGCTCTAAAGAAAGCATGTATTCAATGTAGTAGGCATGCCAATGGCCAAATATATGGCCATTGGCATGAGAAATAGTTGCAAAATTATAAAAAATAGCTTTATTTTTTTTTTTTAGCTGATTTCGGCCATTTAAGCATAAGGCAGCGGTGTGCAAAAGGGATTGGCCCGAAAATAAGAAAAAAAGTTGGAAATAAGCTTTTAAACCCAAATCAGCATTTTGCCATAATAGTCAATGGCATGCATAAGACAACAATACCAGGGAATAGTGGTTACTAAGGGGAAGGCTGAGTGTGAGTGTGGTAACTTTGAATTAGCATTCTGTTTTATGCAAATGTGGAGATTGATACTGAATCACAGATTTCCTCTCAGTGTTAGCTTGCACCCAACTGCGCAGGTGCAGCAACACTATTGTATAAGTATAACAGGTGGATGACCTTATAAGGGAGAGTGTCATGCATGCTATAAGCTTATTGGGGCTCCATGGTGTGTGTTTGCCCTTAGCTAAGCACAGCTAAGGAAGGGGGTGTGCCTGAGGCTGCCTAGCAGTGTTTACATTGCCTAAACGAGTGTGTGCGCTGCGCACCGGGTTTTAAACAAACAAAAAAAAATGGGAAGTAGCAGCTCTGTTCACATCATGAGCACTGGGTATGCACGCTGCGCATCTGGGCTTAAACGGGAAGACAATAGGAAGGGAAAATAGCAGTAGGAAGGCAATCAAAGAGAACTAGCATAGCTGGCAGTTGAAATGTATCAGAATCAGCCAATTACACATGGAACAGCCTAGCACACTACTATAAACTATGCAAACACCTTCCAGTCTGGTTTTTCCCACAAATTTTACAAAACGGGTGTACATAGAATGGGGAAATTTTACCTGACAAGACTAGCAAAATGTTTGGAGCTGCTGTCACTCTCATACATCAATATGTGCAAGAGGCTGAGGGTGGTGAGGATGTGAATGCTGACAGCCAACCCACAGTGAGGAGACGGAGAAGAGTGTAGAGACCCAGGGTAACCTACCAGGGGCTACATGAGCTGGAGATAGTGGAGTGCTACAGGGTGGACAGGGACATTCTACAGCAAATTGTTGAGCTGTGCCGGCCACGTATCACACACAGAACCAACAGAGGGGAACCCACCCCAGTGGATATCCAGGTATGTGTAAGCTTAAGAATACTAGCCACAGGTATCTTCCAAAGGGCAACTGGGGATATCACGGGGATCTCACAGGCATCAGCATCCAGGGTACTCAACCAGTTCATGGATGCCATGTCAGCACATGCCGGTGAGCACATATATTTCCTCAACACCCGTTTGGTGTTGACTAGCAATATGTGTCTCTTCCACCAAATAGGCAGAATACCCTGAGGTAGTGGGTGCTACAGACTGCACGCACATACACATCAAAGCATCACCCACAGAGCAGGGTAGGGTCTAAATAAACTGCAAGGGCTTCCCCTCCATCAACTGCCAGGTCGTGTGCGATGCTCAGGGCATAATCTTGAATGTGTGTGCTGGCAGCCCTGGAAGCTATCATAACTCCCACATCTGGCATATGACCCAGCTGTACCAGTTATTTGCCATTGGGGACATTCCATATGGCCACCTGGAGCCATGGCTGATGACACCCCTCAGAAATGCACACACACCTGAACAAGAACTTCATAATGAGGCACATGCACAAACCAGAATCATAATAGAGTGTGTGCTTGGGATGCTCAAATCATGGTTCCGCTTCCTGGACATATCCGGTGGAGCTTTGCAGTACTCTCCAGCTACATGTACACAAATTTTCATTGTATGTGCCATGCTACACAATATGATCCTGCGGAAACAGCTGCAGCAGGAACAGCATGGGGCAAGGCCACACAGCCCTCTCCATTGCCAAGGCCATCACAGGCACAGAGGGATTCGGAGGAGGAAATACCTGAGCCTGCCCATGTAGGCAGAAGGAGGCATGCCCAGTATGCACAGGTCTTGGCAAAGAGACAACACATAGCGCATACACTGACACAGTAGGGACCCAGGGAATGACACCTCTCTCTGACTTGCACATACAATAAAAGGGATGCCAAACATGACACCACCTGTGCTTTACCATGTATAGGGAGTGTACTATGTGCATCCAACATAGTCAGCCCTCCAGCACTGTCCTCAATACCAGCACAGCCACAAGGTAAGTCAGTCTTCCTATCAACTGCTGAATGGAGTAGTATGTTCTGATAGTTGTATCTATGGTATTAACATGAGCATGCAAGGGAATCGGGTAGCTGAATGGGATAGCAGCAGATAGTGGACACCTATATGGGCAGCATGAACTCCATAACAAATACTGCTGTCAACATACTAAGCAGTACTAGACAAGGTGGCAAATCCCACTGCAGTACATGTGGTGGCCCAAATGTGTGTCCATAGGACACACACATGCATGTGAGTGAGGCTCACATACCCACCAACAACCTCAGCCAGCAGGACAGGTATAGATGATCACAAAGAAAGGCTGTGCTAAGGCCTCCAATTGATGGCAATGGTTAACAGCCCCCCTCCAGACCTACACAGACAGACTACAACAGGTCTGGCAGTTGTATGTTAGTTCTGAAGGGTAAGAAGTCTGAAACTGAAATGTAGGTCAATAAAACCTAAGATCTGTACTCTACTGATATGCCTCCAGTCTGCATGATAGGCCAGAATACAAAATGAAATGGAAGCCAACAGAGTACCTGAAATACCAGTACAGGCATAGCAAATGTTTAAAGTCGTCAGGTGTGCCCCCCACCCCACAATCCTATGTAGAAATGCAGTAACATGTAAGTGTGAGGTGTAATAACAGTGGAGCACAGATTACAAGAGCTAGCCCAATCTACAGAATAGATTGTTGGATGTGTACAATATGCAGGAGTCCATCTGTTAGGTTGTCATGTGTTCAATATTGTGTGGAAGTGGTCAGCATGTAGGCATTGAGAGTTGTGTCTCAGTGGCCTATGGGCAGTATTGTGGATGACAGGGTCATGTTCCAACAACTGCAGTGCCAACCACAATGCATCTCAGCAATACCCATGTCAGCAGTCATCCATACTCTTTGTTTAGATGTCAATATCTGTCAACATCTGAAAGATGGACATGCCATGAATGTGGGCCTAGACATACACACAGTACACAGGTAGAAGTACCCTAGACAGAGTACTCAGAATGTAACTGTCAACTGCACACACCTTTAGAACATACAGGTTAGCAGCACATTAGCTGTCAGTGTAGTATGGTATACTGATGTAGTCTGGACAATCACTGTCAGACCACAAAAGGCACAGTTATGAAGTAATGAGAGACTGCCTATGTCCCTGCACAAGACAGCATAAGGGGAATGTCCCAGGTATATCTATGGGTCAGCTGCAAGTAGCTTCCATATCACACATGCACTCAGCTCATCCCACCATCAGCCACAGGTTTATCACAGGTCATATCCTTGCTGTTGGGAATGAGTACAGTATGACCCCACTTCTGTATGGGAATACCCACAGAATGCAGCATGCTGAAGAGGTGCCCTATGCAGGTGTGTCCCTAGCTGTAAGCAGCACCCTGTCTGCATCCAGACCAATGGGTCAATATGTACAGGAACTACTGCCATTAACACCTCACACAATTAGCTCTGCAACACCAAACAGTATGAGCTTCAACACAAACAATACCACCAAAGCCACAAAAAATATTTTATTTCTCTAGCGCCTCAGCTACAAACAGCCTTCAAGGAGTAAAATGCACAAAATGGATCACACTTTATATAATGCCAGCAGCTTCAATCAATGAACAATTAAACAATAAATTAAAAAACATCACTCAAATTTCAGTTAAAACATTTTTAAATTTTCAATGTCCCATTTCATATAACACTTTTCCAACAACATTCAGTATTTAATCCCTTTGGTACTAATGTACTATATTTTAAAATAAATATTGTTTCCTTTTTTAAAAGATTATATCTATGTGTTTCCCTATCGTTATTATTTAAACAAATCTGTTCTAAAATAGTTGATTCAAGTCCTTCAGGATTTCCATCATGGCAATTTCTAAAATGTTGGGCCAAAGGACTTTCCATACTGTCTATCCTAATGTCTCTCAAATGCTCTAACAATCTAACCTTGAACATTCTTTTGGTTTGTCCAATATAGAACATATTACACGTACATCTAATGGCATATACTACCCCTTCTGTTCTACAATTATAAACCCCATTCATACTAAATGGGATACCATTTATAGTCTGCAAATTATTTATTATATAGGGACAGCCCCTACACTTGTTGCAGGTTCTCATCCCTTTATTCCAAATCTGCACAGACAAATTGTCTGGCCTGTGAAATTTAGTATGTACCACCACGTCTCGTATGCTTCTACCTCTCTTATAAGAAAATACTAACTTTTTATTAACCAGCCCATTTAACTCATCAAAACTTTTCAAAAATTTCCAATAATGGAACATCATTTGTTTAATATTCTCACTCAATGCATTATATCCTAGAACAAAAAATAAGCTATCTGTATCTCTTTCATTCCTATCACTGCCATATTTTCTCACATACCTTTTTGTTTTATTATCTGTTCCATGTCTAATATGCAATACCTTCTTCACATCTCTTTCAATAATTTTTACATCATACCTTCTATTCTTAAACATTGCTGCAGTCTGTTCTAATTCTTTTCTAAAATTACTCTCATCATTACACAATCTTGATATTCTTAAAAATTCCCCGAATGGCAATCATTCCAGAGTATGTCTAGGATGACAACTAGTGCCTATTAGAAATTGATTCACCTCATTAAATTTCCTATGTATGCTAATTTTTATACATTCCCCCACTATTCCACACAAATTTATATCTAAAAATGAAACTTTACGTCCATATTGTAAACCATCAAAAGCTATCTGAAATCTATTCTGCTGTATTTCTTCCACAAAATGTGGTACTAAATGTACACCACCCTCACACAAAAAAACTAAATCATCAATAAACCTAAAATAAAATATAACATATATTTTTTTTTCAATAATTTTTATTTTTGTTTTACATTTGCAAAAACCATAACCATTCCATATTTACAAAATGACCATATTTGCTGTGGATAAAGTAGAAATCTAACATATTTTTTAAAAAATAAATTATCATATATGTATTCTTTTTCCATCATGCCCATAAAAAGATTGGTGTACATGGGGGCAAACCTATGCCGTTCCTTGTACTTGATGGTAAATCTGATCTTCAAAATAAAAAAAATTATTTTCCGAACAAAATTGAGTTAACTCTAAAATATAATATGTAAGGGGGCTACTACCCATTTGACGTCTAAGGGTTTCAAGCCCAAACTTATGTCTGATGTTTGTGCAAAGGCTCTTCACATCCAATGTTATCCAATACATACCTTCCTTCCATTTAACATTTTTAACCTTTTCTAAAAAAAATCAAAAGAATCTTTAATATAGGAAGGGAGTTGCATTGCTTCTTTTAATAACACTTTATGTAATATAACACCACATTGTGTAAAAAATACTTAGTAGCCGAAACTATCGGACTACCTGGTGGATTTCTTATATCTTTGTGGATTTTGGGCAAACAATAAAAATAAGCAGGCCCTGTTCCTTCACATATCATTTTGTTAGTGACATCACTATCGGTCCAGTAACCTAGTCTTAAACCTTTTTGAATCAAATGTACATAGCTTTTCTTTGCTTCCTCTACTTTAATTTCATTTACTATTTGATATACTGTTCTATAATCTAGCAATTCTAAACACACTTTTAAATATTGCTCATAATACATTATTACTATTTTATTACCTTTATCTGAGGGTTTAACAATCAATTCCCTTTGCTTAGAAAAATTCAACAAAGCTAACCACTCCTGCTTTGACAAATTATACTCAACATTCTTTTTGTTAAAATTTTTAAATAACATATCTAATTCAGAATCAACTATTGAGTAAAATGAATGCAAAGTGGCATAAACTTGCTTTTACTATTAACAGCAGAAGTGTCTATCAAACAATATGCATTCATCTCACTATTACAAGACATATATGAATCAAATGAATCAATTTCAAGCATACTTTCATCAGTATCACATATGCTCATATGATCGTTGTCATTATTCACAGGCATCAAGCAATGCATATTAAAATAATACCATAAATGCAATTTTCTAATCAATTTATACAATTCAATTTTGCATTCATATTGTTTTGGTATTACAGTTGGCACAAACTTTAAACCATAACTCAATACATTACAAAAATTTTCATCCAAGGAACAACCAGATAAATTCACAATGATATTAGCATTATTAGACAATCAGTACCATTTAGTTCTTTTGTTTTCATGCCATTGCCATTGATGGCCCCCTCTCTGAGGCTCACGTTCCGAATAGCTCCTCTTTTGTTGCCTGTTGTTCTCGCCATAAGGGCGAAAATTATCCTGCATGTACTGTCCGTTCATAGACATAGGTAAGGGTGGATAGTCTCTAATATCTTCACCACACTGTAGTACCTGATGTTCTCACTCGAAGATCCTTCCATACTGGTATCATTTCCACTTTTCTCTCTCGCTACACCCACCCCTTCCTGGAAACGGACCCGTGACCAAGAATGATGATTGGTTGGTCTAAAAAAGGCAGTGCCTCTTTCATAGTCTCGGATGTCTCTTTGAATTTTATGCATTTTCTGTTGGGAATGTAGGAGTGACAGAATGCACTTGCCTGCTACAGATAGCCTGCATCACTACCAAATGGCCTACAGTCCTCTGTCAAAGGCCTGTGCCTCACCCATAGTGCCAATGTATGGTATCTCATGGCATCCCAACTAAAAAACTAACACAGTCAACAGAACACAAATGCAAGGCCATGTTGACAAATCCCAGTAGCATGCCCCCCCATGTCCTACTGCATGAACTGTGGACCAATCCATAAATACCGCTGGGATGAAGGGCCAACTATAGGGATACTTCCCAGATATTGCTTGCATAATGTTAGGACAAGGATAGAATAACAGAGTGGGGGGTAGACGCATGGATGTCATGGAGT
>NC_056748.1:546409048-546626548 GCF_019279795.1 Protopterus annectens
TACCCTAAAAGCTCTGTGGTGTGTGCAATTAAGGCCAAACACATTAGTAGCAATAAGTACCTATGTTGGGGTTCTACTTTCAGTGTTGCCAAGTAAGTGTGTGTGTATGTGAAGGGATCTACTTCAGTTTGCAGAAAATATATGTCCCAGGAGATCATTTGTCTGAGAACTAACTGGCTAAAGGTAACATTGCAAAGCAATCATCTTGTGGAAATTCATTCCATCATAACTAGTAGTGGATGTGTAAATGCCCTCTTCCCCACTGTACAGCTGTACAGCAATACTGGAGTTGGTATATATAGTTGGGCATGGTTGTTGTGGACACAGCCACCCACATTGGGGTTATTGTGCATATCCACCAGCTTAGTGTGCTGTTATACTGTACAGTTTATGTTAACAGGTTAAGTACTTGTTAATCACACTATGTGTGGTTCTACACCAACCCACACCCTCCAAAGTGGGGGCCTGTGCCACCCACACCAGCACAACTATGTTTACCAACTCCAGGATTGCACTAAATTTGGGAAGAGGACATATACCCTGCCAGTACCATTGTCAATGACATTAAACTGGCGGACTGATTATTTACTGATGTGATGTTTTGGCAATTTGATCTTGGTGGAATTACATAGGCCAAAAGGAGTTCACTACAAAATGAAGTACATCCATGTGAGCAGTAATCTGTGTGTATTACATCAACACCAAAGCCTCTGCATGTGTGTTATTCACAAACATTTGGTGTATGCCACCCAGTACACTTACCATTGTCCACTGTAGAAGAGCTGCTTACATCAGTCACCATGCACTCACCTGTATACACCCCTCAGACCTATCAGGCATGTGGCACATACAGTAAATATTATACAGACTTGTTACTTGTGTTCATCTGTACCCAGGATATGACACAATCAATGTGTCACCACAGTGCCACACCCCTAGTAGAAAAGGACAGCAGACCAACATCCTGCTGACACATAGACACCTAGAACACAAACAGAATACATTATGGAGACCACAATTAGTCAGTGTTAATGACAGCTATAATGCAGCATGGCTGGAGAGCTACACATGCTGATGTATAAGCATTAATCATTCCAGCTGACATGTTAAACAGCATTACATTGCTAAACCTTGGTACATTCATCCTGTGCATCAGAGCCAATATTAGCATGTCCCTGCATCAATGGTATGGATGACAGGGATGTGGCACAGGTATCATCATATGCACAGGGGGTGTTGTGGGTTTGCCAGAGGCCTAAACTGAGCCATTTGGTTGAAATCATGTGTGTGGGTTAGGGGGTTCTTTATTAAATGGGCTGTGCAGACGTGGTGTGTGTAGGTATGGAGGTGCCCTTGCTGTGTTGGTGATGTTCGTGTGTATGTATGCACACATTTCTGCCATGTGGCCACCCTATACAGGAGTTTGTTGGACAGCTGCAGACCATACATGGCAGGGTGTACAGTTCACCGTATCCGGCCAAGGACAAGGGAACTATGCCGGAAAGGGGTTGCATGGGCACTACAAGGCAGAAGCCCAGATATGGTACTCTCCCCTGCTGATGACAATTGTCCGCTGGATCCGTGTACCTGTTGGGACCAGCCAGGACCACATGCACATGGCCTGCTGCATTGTGGTGTGGACAACACCCCCCCCCCTGCAGTGTTGGTGCTGGTACTGTCACTATGGGAGCGACCATGAGTTGTTGCACATCCACGTAGACCTCCAACGGTCGGTGTTGCTGACCTACGCCCACATCGCCGATGCCGTACTCCCACCACATGCTTTACCACAGACACCACACAGTCGGGGATTCCCACCATCTCACCCAACCATCTATCCATGACCTCTGCAAAATAATGGTGGGCACCTGCAACATCACAGATGTATCATGTACAGCAGGAAGAGTAGCCCTCTGGAACTTCAGACAATTTCTGGTGTAACATTCCATATGTGCCTGCGCCTCCATGATGGCCCAAAACATGCATCTGGTGACACCTGCTGTGGCAGATCTGCCAGAGGCATGATGGCCAGCAGCCCTCCTACATGCACCCCTGTACATCTGCCTGTGTGGTAACTCTCCAGTCATCTAGCTATGGCTGCTGTGTACAGACACACTTGCCATAGTCACCACACTTTCCTGTCCCATGTCATCACCCACCAACTGTCCGTCATCTATGGCTACTGCTGATGGAGTATGTGTGGGCATTGTGACTGTGTGTGGGGATGGGATGGATAAAAGTGGGATGCCAAGCAATGGCACAGATTCAGCCCCTGACAACCCTGTCTGTGCCTCACTATACCTATCATCATTGTCAGAGTCTGTATGGACACTAACATCAGTTTGCCTGCGGGGGGGACCCTAACCTACCTCGCCACCTGTGAGGGGCAGACAAGAAATGTATATTAAGCCTGTACATTATGGTTTACTTCTACACACACACACACACACACACACACACACACACACACACATGTGCGTGCATGCACACATGCACACACAGACACACACACTTACAGGTGAGGTGGCACAAAGATATTACACAGACCTCTCATTACCCAACAGTCAACATTCATGACATATGGCACTCAACAGAATGCACTGCAGCCATATTCAATACATCTCTGTGATGCATGAGTTGTGTTAGTGTGATGCCCCTTCCCCTGGAACACACTGCACCCATGTACACAGTATTGCTGTGCACCTGTACAGCACACTGGCATGTACTGTGCACCATACCTCACTAGTGTACACACCATTGCTGAATGTTTATATGCGTGACAGTTATGTTTGCTCTAAGCCCCTATGTGTTTCTCTGACACATACCTGGGATGATATGAGGACTGATGTCAGTAGTTAATGCCTATCCTTTGATTTGCAGATCTCATCATCAGCAGTGCATGTATGCGCAATAAAATCCGGTTACACTGACAACCTTCAAAGCTTAGTGTGGCTATGAGGAGTGTACTAACCCTTGGTGACATGCCAGCCTCTTATATGATATGGAATGGGCCCACAATACTGCATTTGTTAACATTACACACACCTGATATGTGACTTATGACTTCTGCAATCCAATGCAGTATCAAACAAATGTGTTAGCCGTGCAGATGCTGAATGAGATGCATACAATATGTGGTTTTCTTAAGTGTGCACACCCTTAACACAATTGTTTGTTGAAGCACCTGTTAAGTGAACTACAGCAGTCACTATTCCTGGAAGGGGTATACTAGCATGGCCTATCTTCACTTGCCATTATTTGGTCACTCTTCCCTACAAATGTCCCCCAACTCTGCCAGATTGCAATGTCAGCTCATGTGCACAGCCTTGGAGGTCACACAGTGTCTTTACTATTGCTGTAGAGTCAGAGTTATGTCCGGCACAATTCAAAACCTTCACTGTGTTCACATACAGCCATTCTTAGCAAGCTTTGGATGTATACTTCAGTTCACTGTTGTGTTTCAAGCTGACACCCACTCCATCCCCAGCCTTATTGCATATGCTTGACAGCTATGGGCCACACATGAGTGTTATTTTGCAGTGTTCCAAATTCCAAACACCCTGTCTACTGGGCTAGTTCCAGCAAATGAACAGCAAACCTAAAGGTGTACATTGGCACCAGCGTGCTAAATATTGGGGATGGTGGCTCTGAGGTGGAGTGAGGTGTTGCTTGTGCACCACACGTATCTTTATGAATACTGTCTGTAGGTCTGAGCCTTGGTCTCATGACACCATTACACGTTGCAAGACATGCCTTTGGGAGACTTGATGTTATACTTATGCTACCTGTTGAGAGCCCTGGATGATGAATCATGTGGGACAACTCTTCCATCTAATTACCTCAACCCATAGACCACACATGTAGAATCCATGCAATTGTCAACACAGGTACTGCACAGACAGTACTTGCTAGACATTCCTGCAAATCCCTCAGTGTTGCTGCATGTTTCTGGGCAGCCTCCATAACCAGTTTGTAACATGTTTTGTCATCTGCTTTGGATGGGCATCTGTTTATTTTCTACATCAGTGTTGTCCCATACTTTATACACACATACATGGCTGTCTGCACTGTTTGCCATGGTATATGCAATGGCGAGGTAAGGCTACTTTTCCCACTCCTGAGTGCTACCTTTCAGATATGGAATCCATTTCATGGTTTGTAAGATGTGTGCAAGCCATGGCTACCGCTGTTGCAGGTGAGTGGGCAAATGTCATGGACATACTTCTTGGACAGCAGACCATTACTTGGTGTGACATTGAGGCTCTGTACTTGGAAGGTGTGTACTCAAGAAGAATGAATGCTGTCAGTACATCACAAGCTACTTCCACAATATGTTATTTGGAGTGTGTGCA
The DNA here is from genome assembly GCF_019279795.1 of Protopterus annectens. Taxonomy (NCBI): domain Eukaryota; kingdom Metazoa; phylum Chordata; order Ceratodontiformes; family Protopteridae; genus Protopterus; species Protopterus annectens. Next base: position 546,413,401 of record NC_056748.1, read on the forward strand.
CACATATGCTTCCACTCTTTGTTAAGGTATGTATTTCCCATATTTGTTATCCTAACATAGGATTCCATATTACACATTCATTGCTCATGTTAGGATCACACTACAGGTTGTAAAAGGTGTGGAATGTGGTATTGTGATTTGCCGTTGTTTATATCAGGAACAGTTGCCATTGTAATAGTGGTGTATATCTGTTGAAGCCACTGTATAAGGGTAATGTTTCAGACATGTCCCTACTGCAGGCCATTTGTCCCACCATTATGTTCATCCCTGTCTACAAATCTTGCACTGACAGGTTCTTAGGTATACTGCAGGACTCTTACATACCCTTCAGATATGCCACCATAATGACCACTGTAATGCAGTGCAATTAACACCAACAATAATTGAACATGTACAGCATGCATCATGGGTAGGTGTGTTAAATGTGTGCATGGCAAATAGCATGGCCATAACATGGCCAGTATATTGGCAAAACCAAAAAAAAAACAACTCCATACTCACCAGCTACAGGCTGCTGCCCCAGTTGAATACCAGAGGGACCTAAATAGTTGTGTGAGAGAAGTAATGTCAGTAGCCAGACCTACAGGGTGGGAGCAGGATTTCAGCACATCGACAGTACAAGCCCACAATACTAGAGATTATGCACATCTGTTCATTACTACACTGCCACAACAAACTATCTTATCTGACATATGCATGTAGATACTTTACAGATGAAAATGGATAAGCGACAGTGGTTTAGTAATGTGCCCTGGAGCCATACCTGCATGCTCCTCATCCATTGTGTGGGTGGCACCCACCTCCACAATCCTGTCTTTAGCCTGCTGGCTTGGCTGGAGGGTGGGTGCCCCAAGGCTGGTGAGTAGCTCCTCAGCATGTGTCAGTGGGGGCTGGATGTCATGACCCCCACCTATGGCTAGCTGGTCCCTCCAAACTGCAGCAGCAGGCTGATGGGCATGGTGGATCAGATCTGTGCAGTGATGCTGCACCTGCTATTAATTTTGGTTGTGCAGGCCAACACTGTTTACCCTGGGGATGAGCTCATTCCACAGGGTGGTCTTCTCCTGCAGATCCTGCACCCTGTGGCCAAAGAGGATGGCATGATGCATGATGAGGTATTGGATGATTGCATTGTTTTCCAGGTTTGTGAATGCAGGCAGATGTTCCCAGTACATTGTACCTGGAAGACATAAACAGGAAAAAAGGTCACAGGACCTCATATGGTTGTCCACTTGCAAATCAACAGTGGATATTACTTGCAAATAATCCAGACTATACCATAACAGCGTAAGCTATCACAGCTTTGACATCTTGCATTACACGCTTGGCCCTGACCTGTCCAGTTCCCCCGATGTTGGATACTTAATGGCATAATCCACTATTCACCATTAATTTCTGTGTAGAGGAATGACAGTGGCCATCTTCCATGTGGATGGTGTGTGGATGATGGCATGTATATGTTTCACTGTTGTGTGTGATGGAACTGTGAGCACATGCCTGTGTTCATGTAGGAGGCAAACTGTGATGTTCTCATGCCCCTTGGAGACTTGCTGTTGTTGCCATCAGTTGGCATTATGTCCATGCTCACCATTGATGCAGGCAGAAGTGTGGTTGATCTGCATATCCCCCTATACTCATTTTGTGGACAGAGTGCCACTGTTCCTGCCTATCCTGTCTGATGCAGGTTGCCTGTATCCATGGCATGTTTGTATGAGGTGTGCTTTACCCCCAGTACAGGTTGACTTGTGTTATTGGCTTTGAGACTGCGCACATATGTGTAGACATGGTTGCAACTGGCCTTGGTGGTTTGGATATGTCTGATTTCTAGTCATAGTCAGCCTTACAGGAAGTCACCTGTGAACCTACATGCTTGCTCAGATAGAGGTGCACTTGCTTCCAAGTTGTGGTTTTCACCAATGTGCCCCTGTAGAGCCATTATAACAACCTATCATGTGCTTTGTGTCTTGGTGCTGTCCAGCAAGGGGGATTACTCTATTATTGGTGGAGGATGGTTGTACAGGTAAGGTACTGATGATTCCATATAGCTACAGTGGATATGAACAGTGCACACCCCTGTTACAATGCATGGTAGTTGTGCAATTGGAACATGACCCCACAAAAGGACATGTCAACACAATCCCCACCTGGGATGTGTCCCATAGCCTGCTCAGTTCAATAGGGAACATAACATGTCCTGTGGAAACATATTGGAATTAATACTAGTAAAGTAAGCCAGATGAATGTGTGTGCACACCCTTATGTGGATATTTTGTGTAAACATCTGCTGAGATGATTACAGCATCCATTTGTCTTGGTTTGTACTCCAACATCATATCACATCTTCACTTGGAAATGGTTGCTCACCTTCCATGAAACAGCTTTGTTTCTTTTTCAATAGAATTTTCCAGGTTATGGGTCACATTTGAGGTGAGAAATCTTTTGACATGACTTTCTGTGGTCTCATTGGCATACAGCACACAGACCTGGCATTCCAGCAGGGGTGTGTACACTTTGGATATCCAGTGTATATGGGTGTTGATATGGCTGTTAGTGGTAGGCATGGACAGTGGCTCATAACACAGTTGTACACTTTTCTGATTTCTACCTGATAATCATGCCTACTGTAGTACCCATATCAGTGTCATGGCAATGCAACAATCAGTAGCAGTACACATTTTATTTTGTTGTATGCAGTGACACTGATATTACACACGTGCAACATGCACATCCTATTTTCTGGACTGCTTGTGACCCATGTTATTATTTCTGTGCCTTTCAGCTGAACATATGCATACATACACATGCTCAGGCGATACCTGGTATACATTTGTGTTCTATGGCACATTATATTTACAGTCTAGCAGCTCAATCATACATCTCAACTTGTTACACCAGGATTTCTGGTCATTGGTTCACATCACTGGGTAACAAAACTGGGAAGTCAATTTTGATAAAGTATTAATATAGCTGCCATAACACAAGTATATTTGTAAGTGATTACAGATATCTGTCACAACTGTGAACATTGTCCAGAAGAACACTGTACTGTTGAATGTTATTAATTCAATATATCACATGCAGTTTAACACACACATCTACAAAAGGGCTTTACTATGCTCATGCCCTATATAGGTATCCTAGATTTACAATACAAACATGTATAATACTCATATTCACAGGTAGCATATGGATATGGGCAGCATCCCATTAATGGTTAAGGTGTTTGCCTTACAAACACAAGGTGTGGGGTTTGAGTCTCACAAGGGATAATTGGCTAGGCTTAAAATGGCTCGCAAGGGCAGTTAGCTTAGTACTAATCTATGAACCTATGAACAAACGCTCTATTGGTTGCCATATGTGAGCTGTCATTTCCCAGGGTGTGTCAGGCTCCTTAGCTGTGACCCAACCTATCCACCTCTTAGAGCATCACATGTGGATAAAGCCTAGCATTAGGAGGGATATATGGGGACAGATCGTAGATATGCCTATTACAAACCTATAAAGTTTGTAGCAAATAACTATATCATGTGGACGTTGTCCCTTTACCTTTCCTGTTTGGAAGACATTCTTCATGTGTGGGGGCAGCAGTGTTACAGACAGCAGCTAGGAATACCTCTTACAGTGGACACAGGCCACTTACATGTTTGTATAAGGTTCCAGACCTAGGGACAGTGTATGAGTATTGCTGTTATATGCATTGAATACTGCTGGTTGTACAGGGTTTGTGTGTACATGCTAGCTTTGCATGGAATGCAGTCAGTCTACATAGCTCTCAACTGTGGGCCTATCCACAGGGTAGCCAGAGTATTGGCTGTTATGTTTTGTCTGTTCCCCACACAGGTCTTGTCCCTGACATGTCAGTGGCATTCTCTCCATTGATTGCTATCAGTACATGGCAACATCCATTTGTGTTTCTGACTTCATATTCCTTAGTAAGGGTATGTTGCAAGCAATCCTGTAACACCAGCAACTTTCACAGTGTATAACAGCAATATTTCACATATGGCCCTGTGTTTCAGCCTCCGTCCTCCACTTATATATCAGGCTTTGTCCAGATGTCATGCAGTAAGAGGTTGATATGTATGGTCTATCATTTAGTGCTGACATTCCTGCTATAATTCCAGTGATGTTGCGGACTTCCACACAATGTGTGGGGGAGGGTCCATATATATGAGGGCTACAGCTGGATAAAACATGTGTGGCCCTGTATAGTCTGGAGGTCAGTGTATAGAGAACATTGTTATATGCCCTTGTAAGACATTTTATGGGGGAGGGGTATTAAATGTTTTTAACCTAGGCTGTTACAACATGTGAGGAATATCAGTAATAAGAAACATAAAGGTATATGCCTGCACATTTTCATATGTTTCACCATTGGAACAGTGGTGGGCTAGAGCTTACTGTCTTGCACACAGTGTTGTTTGTCAGTGAGATAGTGACATTTTAAGTTAAGCATTGTAATGTAAAGGATACATTTACATTGTGACAATTGATACTTTTCCCCCTGGGGGTTGACTACAGAGTGTAATTGGAGGCTGTTGAACTACATCTGTAATTATAAGTGTTGATTGATTCCAGTCTTCAAGGCAAGTGTGTTTTTTACTGTTGTACTACTTGAAGGCTTTAGCCTAGACAGCAAAGTATGTTATGTTTTGCAGACTACTGTATCATATGTTTTCTTTGAGAGTTGTATTAATCAGTTACTATGTATTTCAAACACCTAAATGCTATAAGAAATTGCATAAACAACTGAAATAGTACAAAAATAAACAGTTATATGTATGCAAACGGTGTGGTGTCATGTCTTTTGCACTGTGTGTGGGTATATGTTTCATGCAATAATTCTCTATTGTAGGACAGAATCAAGACACTGGCCATTTGAAAAGGTGGCAACTGTAGGAATAATGGTTGTTTAATAATTTGTGCACCCTCTATATATATTCTCTTTAGATATATCTAAAATTATATATATATATATATATATATATATATATATATATATATATATATGTGTGTGTGTGTGTGTGTGTATGTGTGTGTATCATTAGACTGTTTAGTGCTTCCACATTGTACATTCCCTATGGTAGACTGACTGTTATGCATGATATGTTAGAGAAATCATCCCAGCATCTTACAGCTCAGATGGCTTAGTGGTAACTTGTTGTGGCTATGTTGTGCAGGGTGCTGGGTTCAAAACTTGCAAGCACTGGCTATTTTGTTGCAAGGCAGAACAGTTCAGGTGTAGAGGAAGGGATAATGGCAATAATTACAAGAGGTCCCTATTTTGCACCCCTTCACCCACATTTACAGTGCCTTTGGTCAGATGTTTTACAGTGAGAGGTTCAGAGTGCGGATCCAATGTCCGAATGCACTACATACATACATATAACAGGGTGCTGGTGGAAATTGGGCTACTGTTGGCTGAAGGAGGAGAAGAGGCGGAAGTCATGGCCGAAGGCAGGTAAAGGCTAGGACTGTGATAGTGAGGGTCGGAACTTAGAATGTTAGCAGTATGACTGGTATAGGGAGGGAGCTAGCTGATATGATGGACTGAAGGAAGGTTGGTATATTGTGTGTGCAAGAGACTAGATGGAAGGGGAGCAAGGCTAGGTGTATCGGAGGTGGTTTCAAATTGTTTTATCGTAGTGTGGATGGGAGGAGAAATGGTGTAGGCATTATCCTGAAGGAACAGTATGCTAAGAGTGTTTTGGAGGTGAAAAGAGTGTTGGATAGAGTGATGTTTATGAAGCTGGAAATTAATGGTGTAATGATGAATGTTGTTAGTGCATATGCTCCACAAGTTGCGTGTGCGATGGATGAGAAAGAAAAATTTTGGAGTGAGTTGGATGAAGTGGTGATGACTGTACCCAAGGGTGAGATACTGGTGATTAGAGCAGATTTCAATGGGCATGTTGGTGAAGGGAACAGAGGGGATGAGGAAGTGAAGGGTAGGTATGGTGTTAGGCAAAGGAATGCAAAAGGTCAGATGGTAGTGGATTTTGTGAAAAGGATGGACATGGCTGTGTTGAATACATATTTTAACAAGAGGGAAGAGCATAGGGTGACATACAAGAGTGGAGGAAGATGCACACAGGTGGATTATATTTTATGTAGAAGGGCCAGTCTGAAGGAGATTGAAGACTGTAAAGTGGTGGCAGGGGAAAGTGTAGTTAGGCAGCATAGGATGGTGGTTTGTAGGATGACATTGGTGATCAAGAAGAGGAGGATGAGTGTGAGGGCAGCACCAAGGATGAAATGGTGGAAATTGAAAAATGGTAATTGTGTGGTGATGTTCAGGGAAGAGTTAAGACAGGCACTGGGTGGCAGTAAAGAGTTACCGAATAGCTGGGTAACTACAGCAGAGCTAGTAAGATAGATGGCTCGAAAGGTGCTTGGTGTGACATCTGGAAAGAGGAAGGAGGACAAGGAGACCTGGTGGTGGAATGAAGAAGTACAGGAGAGTATATAGAGAAAGAGGTTGGCGAAGAAGAAGTGGGATTGTCAGAGAGATGAAGAAAGTAGACAAGAGTATAAGGAGATGAGATGCATGGCAAAGAGAGAGGTGGTGAAGGCTAAGGATAAGGTGTATGACAAGTTGTATAAAAGGATGGACACTAAAGAGGGAGAAAAGGACCTGTTCTGATTGGCTAGACAGGGGAACCGAGCTAGTAAAGATGTGCAACAGGTAAGGGTGATAAAGGATAATGAGGGAAACATACTCACAAGCAAGAAATGTGTGTTGAGCAGATGGAAAGAGTACTTTGAGGGGCTGATGAATGAAGAGAATGACACAGAGAGAAGGTTGGATGATGTGCAGATAGTGAATCATGAAGTGCAGTGGATTAGCAAGGAGGAAGTAAGGATAGCTATGAAGAAGATGAAGAATGGAAAGGCTTTTGGTCCAGATGACATACTGAAATCTTGGAAAGTGAGTGGATGCCTGAGGAATGGAGAAAAAGTGTTTTGGTACTGATTTTTAAGAATAAGGGTGATGTGCAGAGCGGTAGTAACTACAGAGGGATTAAATTGATCAGTCACCGCATGGAGTTATGGGAAAGAGTAGTGGAAGCTAGGTTAAGAAGGGAGGTGATGATTAGTGATCAGCAGTATGGTTTCATGTCAGGAAAGAGCACTACAGATGCAATGTTTGCTTTGAGAGTGTTGATGGAGAAGTACAGAGAATGTCAGAAGGAGTTGCATTGTGTCTTTGTGGATTTAGAGAAAGCATATGACATGATGCCTAGAGAGGAGTTGTGGTATTGTATGAGGAAGTCAGGAGTGTCAGAGAAGTATGTAAGAGTGGTACAGGATATGTATGTGGGTAGTGTGACAGTGGTGAGGTCTGCAGTGGGAGTGATAGATGCGTTTAAGGTGGAGGTGGGATTACATCAAGGTTCAGCTCTGAGCCCTTTATTTGTAATGGTGATGGACAGGTTGACAGACAAGATCAGACAGGAGTCCCTGTGGACTATGATGTTTGCAGATGACATTGTGATCTGTGGTGAGAGTAGGGAACAGGTGGAGGAGACCCTGGAGAGGTGGAGATATGCTCTAGAGAGAAGAGGAATGAAGGTCAGCAGGACTAAGACAGAATATATGTGTGTGAATGAGATGGAGGATAGAGGAATTGTGAGGATGCAGGGAGTAGAGGTGGTGAAGGTGGATGAGTTTAAATACTTGGGATCAACAGTTCAGAGCAATGGTGAGTGTGGAAGAAAGGTGAAGAAGAGAGTACAGGTAGGATGGAGTGGGTGGAGAAGAGTGTCAGGAGTGATTTGTGACAGGCGAGTACCAGTAAGAGTGAAAGGGAAGGTCTATAAGAGGGTAGTGAGACCAGCTATGTTATATGGGCTGGAGACAGTGGCATTGACAAAAAGGCAGGAGTCAGAGCTTGACGTGGCAGAGTTAAAGATGTTAAGATTTGCACTGGGTGTGATGAGGATGGACAGGATTAGGAATAAGTATATAAGAGGGTCAGCCCAGGTTGGAAGGTTTGGAGACAAAGCCAGAGAGACAAGATTATGTTGGTTTGGACATGTGCTGAGGAGGGATGCAGAGTATATTGGGAAAAAGATGTTAAGGATGAAGCTGCCAGGTAACAGGAAAAGAGGAAGGCCTAAGATAAGGTTTATGGATTTGGTGAGAGAGGACATGCAGGTGGTTGGTGTGACAGAGCAAGATGCAGAGGATAGGAAGAAATGGAAACAGTTGATTTGCTGTGGTGACCCCTGATAGGAGCAGCCAAAAGAAGAAGATATATATATATATATATATATATATATATATATATATATATATATATATATACATATACATATATATATATATATATATATACATATATATATATATATATATATATATATATATATTTATATACATATATACATATATATATATATATATATATATATATATATATATATATATATACATATATATATATATATATATATAAATACATTTTCCCTACTGTTGAATGACTGTGCAGCATGATGTGTTTGAGAATACATCAAACATATCTACAGCTCAGATTGCTTAGTGGTAAATTGCTGTGACTATGGTGTGCAGGGTCCTGGGTTCGAGACTTGGAAGGGCTAATTTTTTTGTTGTTGGACAGAACAAGGGCTGTTGGATACAGAATGATTAAGGCACTTTTAAGCAGTTGTAAGTGGCTTTGCATGGGTTTGCGCAAGGGAAAGCAATGCTAACTTCCGGTTAAATATGCTTACAGACAGCCTGAAAGTGCTTAATTGGTGTAGGCATTGCTTAGCGCCATGCAAACACGCTTAATCCTGCTTACTACTCTTAAAAGTGCTTACTACCGCTTACCCCTGCACTAATTTCTTTAAAAGAAAAGAAAAAAGGGGTGATAGGAAAGTGGTAAAAAAGGCATCATGCAGAGGGAAAGACAATAGGGAAAGTAGCTAGGGATGTGCGGGATGGGTGTAGGTAAGGTCCATAGCTGTTCATTTCTTCTACAGCAACAGCTGTGCATATATACTGAATTTGGAGGTATATTTGGACACTGAAACCCCTGAGAGAGGGGTGAGGACAACAATAGTGTGTTTTGAAGCCATTTAGACCAGATTACATGTGTCCAGTGGGCACGTGTATGAAATGGGCAGCTATGTATGGGGCAAATTTTTTGGGGGAACAGATTGCCCTTTTTTTAAGGTGAGAGTGGGATGTTGGGGAAGGATAGTAGGTATATTTGGGGAGGTAGGCAGGGTAGGAAGACAGACATGACAGACAAGACAGCATACAGGGGCAGTATATGACACATATGGGGGGTAAACAGCTTAGACAGGGAGGGGTGTTTGGAAATCAGAAGCTCATGAGCCCCCAAATGAAAACAATCAGACTGAGATCCCCACCCATGGGCAGTCACCATGGCACCTTCACGGCCCCAAAGGTGGCTGTGCTATGGACTGAGCAGGAGGGGCAGGCTGACCCTACAGTCCCACCGCCAGATAAGGTGGGAGAGGTGGGTCCACTGGGACCGGCCTTCCAAACATGTTATGGTGTTACAGTTTTAGAACATATGTGGGTTAGTAATAGGCAACGCAATTCAGGATTAGTTATAACAGCATACGCATATATGGAGCCACAGTGGCCATTACAACAGCATGCAGGTTACATTGACAGCAACAGGCCACCAATGATAGTATTTCAACATGGAACATTGATAGAAACACATTTCAGCATTTGTTGAACAATAGGACATATGTCCCAACAGTAGGTTTGCTGTAAAACATACCCATTGATTTGTGTGTTTAGATTATTGTTGCAGATATAGTGGTGGGGGAGAGAGATGTCAATTAACAACTTGTATATCCTTGCAGTACTCACAACTTTAATGATCATTGCTCTAATCATTACTCTACAGGTATTACTACAATACCCTATTGCCTTGGTTTGGGCAGTGGTATGTTTGTACACAAGTGTATATTTCAACTGTCTTGCAGCTAAATTCTACTTCTCTTACCTGGTATACCTGTGGAGGGAATGTTTGTTAACACTACCTGACTGTTTCTACACATATTCCCAGATTCCTAGATATAATTCTGCACATACCTCTCAACCTCTTAATGCAAAAAATCTATACAAAGCTTGATAAACTGGGGGTACAAATAGGGGTGTATTTTAAATATTGCCCTTATAAACTTTTAGACAAGTGCTACAGTAACAGGATTTGTTTTAATATAGATTTTCTGAAGGATCTGAGATCTGAAACTCAAATGTATGTCATTATTTAGTGACTACAATCCTGAGATTATCCCAGTGATTTGCCAGGCAAATAGAGGAACATGGCTAAAATATGAGGCAAAAAGCTGGACATTCTTCACAAATCTGTACAGCTGAGAGATATGATTATGCATACAGCTTACTACCATTGCTGGGATTCGAACCATGTATGTGTGTGCTAAAAGTGCAACAATTTGTGTTTCATCAGAATGAGCTATTTAGAAATTGCTGTTTTTTCCTTCAGTTTTTTCTAAGTCTCTCTTGGTTGTACAGTCTGACCTTGTAATTACAGCATTCTTATACAGACATTCCTAGACATATTTTTTATGTAGCACAGTGTGAGAAATAGTTGACACAACAGTACTATTCACATACCAGATCTTGGTGAATGCAACATGTGAGCCCATACAATACCAGAGTAAACACAACCAGTCCAGGATTTTGAACTTTATTGTCAGGCAATTACACTTTTATTTACATATGACCTATATGGGACTATTACTATCATACTGTCTGGTTTATTCAGTGGAAACCATACACATGTTTTATAGTGCCAGGTGACTTTCTACTACTTTATATTTATTTGGTATGACTACTGCAAGCAGGATTGTTACTCACCAGCCTCGTGATGCAGCTTTTGCAACCTGATGGCATGGGCTTCCTGGTTCACAGCCTGCTTTACTGCAGCTGTAATGAAAATAGAGAGACATTTATGCATACCTATCCATCACATAAACAGGCTGGACTTTGGTAAACAATTATTGCTATGAATACTTGCATGCTGCTGGAACATCTTCCCTGTCTCTTGCTTCTTGGACACACTGTTCCAAGAGCTCCCTCTTCCTGTTTCAAGTCGGCATACTGGTGCCAGACATGCTCACCAGTCTGAGGGATACCCATGGCACTGGTGAGAAAACGGGAGAGACTTTCCCAGGTTTCCACTTTATATTGGGAGCCCTGGTACTGGTCCTGCAGCAGTCTCATGTCATGGTTCTTTACCAGGAGTCCTACCATGACCTTGGACTCCTGTATGCCCTAGTGCTGCACCCGGAAGTGCAAATACTGCCTACAGTGGGGAGCCACATCCAGTTTTGAGCTGTATTCCTGCCTGCGGTGTTTAAATATGGCTGATTTCCCACCCTACCATGATTGGATGGTTTTGAAAATGCTGAGCTAAGCTAAGCTATGGGCAAGCCTACTTACCTAAACTTGGCAGTGCTTAAAGGGGCAGGTTCAGCATTGCTTACCAATGGGCAAATCCATTTAGCTGGGCTATCCATTGCTTAGTATTCATATGTACACAATGCTTACACCCGGTCAACATAGCTGTGCAATGCTTAGCATTGCTTATGTTTTATTATATTGGTCTACCACCTGTATGGGATTGAGTCATCATTCATTAAATAATATAGATTTATTTACCTTCCCTGACATCCTCCAATGTGCTGTGATTAATTGGGTCTATATTATATAATCAAAGTTTTATAACTTTGAATACCATATGGTCGACACCAAATGATCGAAGTTATAAAACTTCAACTATATAAAAAAAAAAAATAAAAGAACAAACCCAAAACTAAGGGTTATAGGCAGGGGGGAAAGCCCCCCTGCATCCCCCACACCCCCGCTCTTTAAATATACCAACTCCAAGACCACACTATAATGCGGTAAAGGGAAGATTTCCCTTTACTGCACTGTAGTGCGATCTCGGGAGTTGGTATATTTAAAGAGCAGGGTGGTGATGGGGGTTGCCCCCTGCTTTAACCCATCAGGTTACTTTTTTTTTTTTTTTTTAAATATTCAAAGTTTTATAACTTCGACCATATAGTGTCGATCATATAGTATTCGAAGTTATAAAACGTTGGTTATATATTATGGACCCGATTAATTTATTCTTGTGTGACTATACTATATGGAGCACTTCTGTTTACATGGGGGTTTCACTACTTTATTACACTGACACCTCACATCTGGGCCTAATGCACTACTCTGTTTGAGAAAAATCAGTTACTTCTTACATAAATATGCAAAAAATTTAAATTTTGATGTTTACACCTACAAAAATGGAAATGGCTTTGGTGAAACTCAAACTGTGAATGCCTACATACAAGGCATATGCTCTAACCACTACACTAATGCACTTATGCCTATGTTGAATGCCTATTGCTTTTTAACTTATTCTGCCATTTCAGCTGGGCTAAGTGTAGCTAAGCGACGGGCACACGTGTGCAACTATGCTTAAACTTTCTTGCTGATGTGAAAAAAAAAAATTACAAACATTTTTTAAGTATTTCTTTTGCAAACGTTATGGCTGTTAGACTAACAGGTTTTGTATTTCCATGCATTTTCTGAAAGGTATGATGTCGGAACTTCAAATTCTCTGTCATTATTTTCTAACTTCATTCTTTAATGCTTTGACACTATTTTTACAGTGGCCACTACACTTTTATTTTACAGCCGTACACTATACGGTATTTTGGCCACATCTCTGATGTTCAAAGAGTGATCTTCCTCTTTTTACATTACTTTACTGCAATTCTGTTGTGGGGGCATGTATCTTGTGAGAGCACTGCTCTCAGACATACCCCCTGCACTCGTACACATTTCCATGTACATATTGCAGCATGGCAGCATGCCTTCATGCATATGCATGGCGTGCTGCTGAGCTGAACAGGAACGGTCCCTGCCATGCAGGAATAACTTATTCCTGCACGGCTGCTTGCTGAATCCAGGGGAAGGACTTTAATAAATAAATAAATTACATGAGTGGAATATTTCCATTATGCAATGTCTTGTACATTGAGTCGTTTAAAAGGTAATGTTATTTTGTACTGTAATCAGGATGAAAATTCTGTTGCAATATAATCAAAAGTGTGTGACAGTCCATTTGCCATAACAACACATTCATGTTTCTTGATGTTTAGATAGACAAAGAAGGAAGATAAGGCTATGCTGGCTGATATTAGTGGGGAGATCTGATTTACACTTTAGCACATTTCCGTAATGTGCTCATTATGTCATCAGTCTTACCGCCCACTAATTTACTCCAATCATACTTCGCATGCTGTATCAGTATTGTTGCTCAAGACTAGCAACGAACAGCACAACAGTTTTCCTATAATCTAAAACTCTGTTTTAATGTTTTCTCATTATAAACAAATACAGCTTTTTTATATGTGTTGACATGCAAAGTCTTTCCTAGTCCAGAAACACCAGCCTTCCTGATGCACTTCCAGGCAAATGCAGTATATGCCTATAATAAGATGTTTGTGCATATTGTTTTGTGCACCTATTTATTTATTTAGTTTCTTTACCAGGGTTGTACACTGATCACAAAAGAGTATTTTCTGCCACATCCTGGGTGAAGAAATTCACAAAAAATAAAACAGAACAAATTCACCAAGTAAATAAAGTAAGTAAGTAAGTGAGTAGAGATGGTAGATAATCTAATACACAATTGAAACAATTTATATGTTGTCTGCTTTATGATCTGTATGTGCATAACTCAACTTTTACATGTATTGTGTTTGTCTGCTAGCAAAGGCTGTAGCTGAAAACTGTCCTCAGATCACTTCACTTAAACAGTTACATAGGAAATAAACACACAAGCAACTTGTATGTTTACTTGTTATTTAACAAACACTTCTGAAAAATTGGGTTACAATAGCTGTACATAAACCATGATGTGCATTGTTAAGGAAGCTCTTTTCTATTCTGTATATGGTCTGCACAGAGTTTGGTTAGCAAAATAATAACACAATATATACAAAGCATATATATATATATATATATATATATATATATATATATATATATATATATATATACACACACACACACACACACACACACACACACACACACACACACACACACACACACACACACACACACACATACACACACACACACCTACTTTCATTTCTTTTGTATGTCTTGCATATCTGGACCAACTTAAGTTGACCCTGATGCATAAACTGAATCAGTCTTACAATAAAATCATTCAGTTTGCTGCAGGCCATACAATTATTCCTTGGTAGTTTCACTGCAAGAACCTGGCTGATTTTAATATAGTTAACTCCTTACTTTTACAAAACTATCCAGTACACATAAATTATTTTACAAAGCTAACTGTTTTGCCTTCTGTCCATCTTTTACCTGGACAGGCCCTACACAAATATTTTACTCTTTATTTAATTAATAACCCATTAGCACTAAGGAAACGCATAGACTCCTTAATCACTACATCTATAGGCAAACATTGAATTATAAGCTTCAATCTGATAAAAGAATTACAAGAGACCTGTGCAAATTCAAATCTCTCCTCTTTGCATTTTCACAACAAATGGATTTGTAGCTGAAGTACTTTATCTAAAACCCTCTCCAGTAATGTACTCAGTTTTTTGCTGTAATCTATTGTGTGGCTAGAGTTGCAAGTGCAGCATGAGTTACACTTTTACTTGGTTAGATAAAAGTGCACTCAGCTACTACTATTCACCCATTTACTGCACTGTATAATGCATAACTGCCTTTTCATTTGCTTCTGACTTGTTCCTCTTTTCTTTCACCTTCCATTTTCTTTCTGTTTGTCCCCTTCTCCACATATCATTCCAATTTTATTCTGGCTTTTATGAAATGGCACTATTCTGCTCCTATTTTTTCATTTATTGTTCTCTGTGCTGTCCATTCTTCAAAGTAACTATAGTAAAAATGTATTATAGACCTGATCAGTATATATATATATATATATATATATATATATATATATATATATATATATATATGTATATACCCTACTGCTCTTGTGTACACAGAATCCTCTGTCTTTCTTTTCAGATTCATGATGACTCTACTAATGCAATTTCTTCAAGGTCCAATAATTTGATCTAGTTAGAGTTAACCAAAAACAAAATTTTCCCTGCAGGAGTGCAAGCCCCCTGCACCCCTCATTTTGGGGGACCCTTCTACCCCCATAACTCATGTATACTAACTGAATGACAGCACAACAGTAGAGAAAAGGCAAAGACACTGTTTAATGAAATTATTTTTCAACATAACTACTTTCCACTACTAGCACTCAGACAAATTAATTTCAGAAAGCTCTCACATTCTGTACCATCATATATATTTTATTACCTCGTTTTTATCTCTGTATATCTGTCTGGAGTTAAGAATGTGACTTCCCAGTTGGATATTCCTATTTAACAAAGACATAAACAAACTAGTGTATAAACATGAGAGCAGTGGTGGACAATCAAAGGATGTGATGCAGAAGAACTACTTTAAAGGTATTACAGCTTCTGACAACGTTTGAGTACAGTCCATCCGCATCTGGGCATCTGGAAAGAAAGACTTCTTGGGAAGAACTTAATGGATTTAAGGGACAACCTAGGAAAAGAGAAGCTAGTGACAGTGCTGGGGGATTAGGTACAGTACGAATGTTGGTCGAAAAGGAGTACATACTAAAGGAAGGTTGGCCTTAGCAAGAGTCAAAGCATTTATGGGAAAGTAAGAACTAGCATCTTTCTTTTAGTTGACTGGATGAAACTTTTTTTTTTTTTTTGCTAGAACATTCAGTATTTGTACAGTACAAATAACTCCAGAATCTTAGGTATGCCATTTAAAACTGTACCTCTACCTTTACACAGCAACTTTGCAATGCATCTCATTTTCCTGCTATAATTTAACAGCATCACTACACAGCTCTAGTTTATCACGTCACAACATGCTATGCACATCATTTCCCCTCAAATCACTTTTGTAAGTAATGTTGTTTTCCTGCTATCCATGAACAGTCTTGCTAGCGCTTTAGTGATTGTTTACCTCCTAGTATCACTTACTGCTCATATGCATCTTCTGTTTGTTCTACTACTAAGCAGGTGCAATAGGACTTTCCTCCTTCCCTTCTCAACAGCCTTGTTATGCATCCCATTTTCTAACTTCCACTTAATCGCCCTGCTATAAAACTTGTGCTATATAACTTATGTTAGTACTAACCTTATTACCACACACTTAATAAGCAACACTGTCATACAGCTCCAGTTTCCAACCTATTATTTACCACCCCTGTTAGGCATCCCCTATTTCCTAGTTCTCACTAAGCAGCCTTGCTATGCATCTGTTTTCCCTTCTCTTAGCACCATTATGCACCTTCTATTCCTCTCCTTGCATGTCAAGCTTTGTGCATTCCTTTTTTCCTACTGTCACTATGCAGCATTAGTACATCTCGTTTGTTTCCTTCTTATCAGCCTTGATATAGCTCTCTTGTTTCCTTCTTAACTCTTATCAGCCTTATTATGAATCGCATTTCACCTGCCTCTCTTCAACTATCAGCCTTTATTATGCATCTTTTTTGCTATCTTATCACTTGGGAATATTTCCATTCATCTCCTATTTCCCAGCTATTAGTAGTCTTGCAAAGAATCTTTTTATTCACTTATTTGTTAACTGGCAAGTGAACTGATCCTTGAACCCTTTTCAGCCACGAGTTGGGCTACAATATCATGGGTAAATACAACATAATTATATACAATTTAGTATATACAAGTAGCATGCATGTTTTTTGGGAGGCAGGATGAATTTGCAACACCTGGAGAAAACAAAACATGCACAATATCTGGAAATCAGGATTAAACCCTGAACCTCACAGTTGTGCAATGAAATGACACTGTCTCACACCTCAGACCAAATTTTTGCAGCTATTCTACTAACTTTTAGGAATAAACTGAGAGATGAAAAAATACATCAGGACAAATAAAGTTTAAAATATTTTTGTTACAGAAAAAGCACTCACTTTATACCATACATGACTTCAACATTTAACTGCACTTTTTTTAATTTATGATTAAAAAATCTGTAATGATTTAGCAACTCTTATACAATCTAAACAAAATGGTCTGATATATTCTTCATATTCTCCAAAGGATCAACATCATTTTTAACAGCATTACTTACAGACAAAATGTATATTACATCAATTAGTTGCTTTTCATATAATGCCATGTACATAAAATAAGCACCATCCCAGCAAAGCTGGTTAATGCTGGAATATCAAAATATATGCAAAGAAACTCAACACTGTAACTTTCAAATTGTTCTGAAATGTCTTTAACATTGGTTGTTGACCTATATACACCGCTTTGTCTCTCGTTGACTATTTTTATAACAAGAGGAAAAATGTTCACTGCATTTTAAAGATTCTAAATATGAACACATTCAAACAAATTGATGTAAAGAATGTGGTAAATTTAGACAGCTTACATTCTGTAGAAGTGATTTTTTCATTGTTAGAGTAAATGAATCTGATGAGCAATAACTGAATTTCTGTATGCACAGCACATAACATATACTGTCAAAAACAGGCAACTGCTGATACAGAAAACACCATTGTTACAACTCTATTTATTCCAACCTATCCCATTTACATAAACTGATTCATACAGTAACATTACATCATAATATTGACTCATTTTAACAACGTTTCTAAGAAAAATGTACTGTAGATGACCAGATTCAAAGTACTTTCTGATAATGGTAACGCAGTAAGTTAATTTTTGCAATGATTTGGAAGCAACACATTTTGTTCCAGTGGAAGCAGTTTTATATGACCTAGGTCTGTAATAAAATACATTAAATGATACTATTTATAAGCTTTCCAACATTTCAGAGGTAGTTTCAATATAGAAAGCTTTATTGCAGTATTTAACACATGATGGTAAATAATGACAAACTATTAAATCACAAAACTACCTGCTCAACTGGATTCTAAAATTATACAATCCAAATGGTGAAATACCCTATGGCAAATCATATAGCTATTCTACATCTAAAGAATGTCTGGAAAAGTCAGTAACAGAGGAGTTTTTATATTACTAGTACAAGTGTGCTGAGTAATAACAGTAAGGTGTTCTAGACTAGGAACTGCTGCGAGTTACTTTACTTTTCACGTAGCCAGCTCACACGATTCTACCTGCTGACACACCAAACAAGGCAATGATGAAAATGACAATGATCCATGAATATCTGAGTATTTCATGTGTGGATCGCACTGGTAATCTCCGATCATTCCTAAGGGTTGTTCGGGACACTGACGCATGACTTGAAAATGTTAATAAAATGCTAAGGTATTATGGGGCATTTTTATTAATGATTATTCTTTGGTGCCCAACAAAATCTGAAGGGCTGATTTTTTTCACTACAGTAACTCGCATGTTAGATAAAGTACATCAGTGAGACATACTGCAGAAACTGACATAAATCATCCTGAAAGTTAATTATGTTCAAGAAACTGATTCAGTCTCTTAACAAAAATACAACCGTTAACATGCCCTGTTGCTCATCTGTATTTGAGCTACCATCATCAAAAAGAGACCAGCATACATGTATAACTAGTTTGTTGATACAGTCTTTGTTCTTGGTTAAAGGTGATATCTTGAAATCTTGACATTTATGAAAAAAATATACATATTTTCAGTACACTGCTGTTTCCCCTCATACACAATGTACAAGAAATCAAGATATGTCAGAGTTCTTTTGAAAAAGGGACACTGGAGAGATGCTTATGCTGCAAAGCATGCATGACCCAACTCAGCAGGGTGACATGCATCTGAACGCAAGGAAAGGGTGATTCATCCCAGCCGTCCCATGTTTCTGACTGCTGCGACTCTCCAGGATGTTGCTCAGGGAACCAGAATCCCAGAAACTGGCTTTTCACTTAAAAATCATAGCAAACAGAAGATGATACCTCTGATACATACAAAAGAAGACAGACTCTGCTACAGCAGTCAGGAAAAGAAAAAGAAAAGGAATAGTTCCCGTTTTATCAGACCCTGAAAAAAATGATCAGTTAAAACAAGTGTCAATCTGATGTACATCTGCACAGTCAGAAATACACCAAAGGCTTTGTTAAAGTGATGGCATTCAGTCACAACTGTAGAAAAGTACCAGTGTTGAGTAGTAAGCCCACAGTACTCCAATAAAAGTAACAGAAATGCAATGAAACAAGAAAAAAGATTTCCATATACAATGATACAATGTACCCAAATGATATAATAGTAAACAGGGGATTCCAAGTTTGAGGTATACTTTGAAATCTACCATAATCATGGAGAACATGAAAAGTTAGAATATCCATGTCTGTACATAAAGTCGCATGCACACTCACTTTACTGGAAGTTAATTCTTCTACAGTAGTAATGGTGCATGCACACTCATTTTGCTGTAATATAATTCTTCTACAGTAGTAATGGTGCCTGCACACTCATTTTACCATAAGGAATTTCTTCTGCAGTAGTAACACACACTGTACTGCACTTTAACTGCTTTAATCCCTGATGCAGCAAAATCCTGAAAATAATTTATAGGTCTATAGGTGATGTGTAAGCTATCGAACAAGAGCCATTTAAGCCTAGCCAAACTTACCTCAAATTTACCAAAATGTTGCTGACATGTCAAAACTCCACGAAATTTTACAGTTATAATATAGGCTTGAACACTTCAAACATTCACAGGCTGCCACTGTCCATTAGGGACGTAGGAGTCAAACCAGGGGTAAATTTCTGGTTTCGCATCCATCGGTCCAAGTTATGTTCAAATATGGTTAGGAATGTGTTTTTCTTCACATGCATCGTATGTTTCATCAACCATTGTAGCTCCACAACTCAGAGCTGATTAACTCTGTCACTGAAGGGTTCCTTGTTAACAAAGGGTAGGAATTAAAATTCTAGTGTGGCAAAACACAATTCTGCATAGGTGAAATACCATACTTTCTTACGCTTGGGTCTATATTAGCAAACTGAAATGTCACTTACCTGAACACCTAATGATCGACACATAGTCATTGAACTACAACAACTGCGAAAGGCCACGTAAGTGAATTTTTTTCCCAGGGGAAAAAAATCGCTTGGCCAACCAAAACCCAAACACACTGTCAAACATAACAATGTGGGGGGCTTTGTCTCCCACACCCCCTGATGTGGGGGTTGTGCTCCCCCCACCCTCTAACTAAATATACCAACTCCAAGATTGCTCTGCAGTGGAGAAAAGGGCATGTTTCCAACTACAGCTAAGACAGTTTTTCCCCTGGGAAAAAATTGCTTGCGTGGCTGTTTGCAGTTGTTGTAGTTTGATGATTATGTGTCAATCATTGTTGTTTGGGTAAGTGACACTTCAATTTGCTAATATAGATCCTTACACTCTACAAGAAACACTTACGTAACAGTCACCTGCCTAAGTGAGCAAACTTGGGTATTGCAGTTTGCAAATTAGTAAGTAGTTTTAAGATGCACCTTCAGGGGAAATAAAATGACTACTTTCTCATACCACTATGTACCGGGTGTTTTTTAACTGAGGTTGGATGTAGAACCCAAATACATGGCGGTACCAGATGTATTACACCCAGCAGGGATGAATGACATACTCTCCATATCAGTTAATTAAGCAGTGTGTGACCAATCACTGCATAAATTACACCCAGTAAATACATGGTTAATTGTGCATTTATTTATGACCAGTCAGCTTCCCTGTTTACTTTTAACCATTAGTTATGTTGCTGCAAGATATATTGTGCTTGTACCTAGCTGACAGCTGACATTCTGTATATTGGATTAGATTCAATTATTTGGCTACTTTGGACATGAAGAGTGGATTAGTTCCCAGACACATTCCATATGTAAGGTAAACTTAAGTAATGGAGGGTGGAAACAGAGGACCTCCAGCTCAAGAAAACATCCTCTATGAAGTTACTGCCACCACAAACAGTGTCACTGAAGACAAAAATGTTAGTTCTACTCTGGCAGCTTGTACAAAATGAGCAAGTATTAGGTACTGTAAGATGAAATTAAGGTCTTAAGGCAATACAATATCTTCAAAGGATAATTTCAGAGGAAAAGCTACTCTCAGAAAAGTCTTTCAGACCTTCATTGATGCTACTACTGACAAGTCCAAACCCTGATGGAAATTGGGAATAGCTGGTAGATGCATTTTATAGTTATAGTGGAAAATCTAGATCTCATTATCAAAGATATTGGTCAGGCATCATAGGAGAGCTAGAATGATAATTATAAGGAGGCCTACACCTTGATATAAAGCTAAGGGAGAATTATTTTTCTTCCCAATTTCCCATTTTTCTACTTTCTTATTAGAGAGCTGTTTTGGGGATGTAGTGAGGATTTGGACCACCCAAGGATGATCTGCAGACTCATTGGCCTTCAATGGAAGTGAAGAAACTATATGTTTAGATCGATGGAGTGGAGATCTGGGCAAGGCTTGCTAAACAGATGAGTCAAGAGACATGGATAAGCCTCTAAAGGAAGAAGTTTCTTTAATAGATCATGACATAATAGGAGAAACTATACTTACTGTAGCCAAAACAGGGTTATGAGACTTACCCTGACATGGTACATCTTAGCTTTCAGGAGAAATTTCAAAATTATTTGGACATAGGGAAATGCATACAACAGTCTCAGTGGCAACTGATGGACTTGAGCATCCAAGAGGGTTTGATTTAGTGGAAGAAAAGGAAAATGAAGATGCTGCACTTGGAGTTGGTCACACATGCAAACTGTTCATAGCAAGCTTTTCCCCCATGGTGTGAAGATCATACAGTTCATCTGCAGCCTACTGGACCACTCATGTGACATTAGCAGACATCTTTTGAGCCTGTCCACTAAAAGAGTTGGCCTGAACAGGAAAGCACACTGCTGTCAGAAAGTAATGCAAGCTAACTGACAATTTCCATAGATTCAGGACCTCATGGCAAAGTATATAACATGGCTTCCTCTTGTTTGTTGATGTACCACACTATTGACATTGCTGGAGTGGATGGTAACTGCATCCTGAAGGAAGGGTTTCTGCAAAACTTGCAATGAAAGAAGATCATCCCCATCTCCAATACATTTAAGTGCAAGGAGGTCTCCTGATGCATCCATATTCCTTGGACCACCTACCTCCAATCAATGCCCCTTCCAGGGCTGATGCAGCCATGGTGTCTATGAGCATGAGGATGGGATGGGTAAAAGAGGAGCCTTCTGCCAAGTTCCAAAGATAGGTCCACCAAAGAAGAAGACTGAAAAGTTCCTGAGGAGAGAGAGATCAGCTCAGTTATACATTCTCACAACCAAGAACACTGAACTCTTATGGTCCACTCTGAAACTTTTATATGTAGTCCATCTAAGGGAGTCAAGTGAATAGCCACAGTCTTATTAGGTGTAATAAGAACAGGAAAACTGCTGATGTAGTTCAGTGCAGCCTGTCCGCAGTAAGACATACCAACTTGGTGACTATGCTGGGTGGCATCTGATGAATACTTGTACTTGAGATGGCTCCAGCTGTGACTCAGAAGTGCTCAGTGAAATTCTCAATAACAGAAACAGATGAAGTAAGCAGTCTCATGTGTGAATAATTTATTTATTGGTGCGGCTAGGAGTCAATCATACAGGTACAGAAACACCTTCATCCCATGCAGTCTCAGGTGAGCTGCCACCACTGACATACATCTGGTGAGTGTCCTAAGGGCTGTGGCAAGACCAAATAAGAGGGTCTTACTCTGGTGGTGTCCAGTTTCTAAACAGAAGCACAAGAACTCCGTGGATGCCCTGACAATTTTTAAATGGAGAAAAGCAGTCTGGAGATCAAACAGCACATCTAGTCTACTTCCTGAAGTCAAGAAAAGGTTGCCTGAATCATTAACATCCATAACTTGGTCTTCTACATGTAGGACTGTAGGTTACTTACATTCAGAACAGGACTGAGAACCTTTGACTTCTTGGAAGTGAAAAAAATTGCATGAATAAATCCTAGATCCACTTTGATCTGGTGGGATCTTTTACAATCCTGGATGGCCAAGATTCCCATTATCTTTTTACTAGAGGATGTACAACTTCTAGCCTTACCTTCCCCTTTGATGTGGAGGTGAAGGGACATATGAAGTAGAGGGGAAACAGGCTTCTTTGAGGAGAGGAATGGGATTGTACAACTACTTATCTACTCCCTGATCCATTTGACAAGCATGATGGCCTTCCATGCCCTGAGATGGGGACATTTTCACCTACCCCCCAGACAGCCTTCAGGAATGGACAGTTGGGAGAGCTCTCAAGGATTCTGTGGTTGATTTCTGGAGGAAGGACTATGTAGTCCAAATTCTTTGGACTCTTTCTGCCTCTAGAGTGGCATCTATTGAAGATGTTTCTGTAACCTCTGGAATTTATGTCTCAGCTTTGCTCAAAGAGTAGCTTTTGAGATTTGTAAACCACAGATTATCTGCACTCTTCCCATTCTTGGCAAAAGTCTGTGGAGCAGTAGAGCATTTGACTTTCACAGCAGTGAGTGTTATGCCTGCTTGCTCACTCTTGGGCAGCTTGTCTTTTACTAAGGGTTGGAATAATGAGGCCTATCATACAGAGTACAGGTAAAGGTCACCTTGTATCTCTCCACAAATCCATACATCTGTAGCCAGGCATGCCTCCTCATACCGTCAGACTCAGCTGCGCTTGTTGCTCCATTCACTGCTTTATGGATGAGATGCATGGAGACTGAAGAATTGCTAAATATTGCTGACACCTTTGACTTTAACTTGTGAACAGATGAGGTAGTTTCTTCAATGTAACTATCATCTTTTCAGTTATATCATGCTGTAAGCAGGTCATATGGGTCTAGTAATTCAAGTCCCATATGAAGAATGTGCCTGCTGTGTAGAGGCACTTATCTGTATGGTCCTTTGCCCATGAATCCCTCTCTAGGGGATGGGCTGAAGATCTATCTCCTGAGGTCTGCAAGGAGATCTTTCCTCTGCATCTGTTTGCCTGTCCTTGAGAGGCTGGAATATTGTGTCCAGTTTTTTTGGAAAAGCCTCAGCCTCATTGGGCTCTTGTCACAACCTACCCACTGCCAAGTCACTCACACAACTGGTTGGAGAGACCACCCAAGATGTAGGAGGGAGGCATAGCACAATGGCTCCTGTAGGATTTCTTCTTCTGAGGCTGTTAGGTCAACTGGCCAAGAGTCTCTTTCTCATCAGCTTCAGGATCTCCTCATATGTAGTCATCAGGACAGGATTTGAGGAAGCCTCTACCTTGATCAAGTCAGTGTATGGAGTGGGAGACTCCATTGCAGAAGAGAGGAGTCTTGTCTTACACTTCTTCTTTCTAGGGAAACTCAAAGTGGATTCATCCCAATGTTCAAGACATGATTCATCTCCAGATACTCTGGACCACCAGAAGCCTGCCACTCCTTTGTCCTGCTGGAAAATGATGAAAGACATATTGATTCAAGTTGAGAGTTGTCTTGCAGTGACAGATTTCAAGGGAAATTCTCTAGAGTTTAACAACCTGAACTGTTGTACTGACATCATATCCTGATTCCCTGTTGCAAAGCAGAAGCTATTGGAACCAATTTTACTGCCCCCTGATTGATGCTGACCTCCAAGATGATGATGCTGAATCTGACACATCAAGCCTCAGCACTGATGCCAGGTTAGGTTTTGTTATCTATGATATAAACACTATTGACAATGTGAATGGCACTGACGGTATTAGGGCTGATGTTTGTGCTGACTTGTCAGTGTCAATGACCTTGGACCTAGTAGTCCTTGGCAGCAATAAGATCAGTGCCAAGGATGCCATAGCCAATTGGACAGCTCTGAAATTTCCAACACCAACACAGGGCCCTGAAGAGAAGCAGAAGTGGTAGATGGCAGAGGACCTTTTCTAACTGCCCTGGAAACATAGAGAGGATACCCATCTCAGTTTAGTCATTAGCCAGGGCCTTCAATATTCTATCACAATCTAGATTCAAGAACAGACTACTCAAAGTCCTAAATGGCCTCAACTCCATGGTTCCTACTCCAAGGTGAGGCTGCCCAGTTTTCGCTTTGTATGTGATTACAGAACCCTTGAAACATCCAGCTGGGAGACTGCAGCAGTTGTAAGATGCTCCATTGCAGGGGATTAAACAGACTTGCCTGGTAGAAGGATCTGAAGTAGACATCTTGGGAGAAGAAGCCCTGATCTTATCTCGTAGTCCCCTCTCCTCCTCAGCCCTTCTATCTGCTCTCTCTTTCTCTCTATCTCTCTCTCTCACCCTCTCTCTGTCTTTTTGTTTTTGCCTTCAGCAAGAAGTAATTATTTTAAGATTAATTTTTTTCTGTGGATTTGCAAAATCTTGTTACTGAAATGTGTATGAATATCACAAAAAGTATCTAAATGATCCACCAGAAGTGCACAACACAAAATATCCTGGGGGGGGTGGGATCAAGCTTTCTGGGGGTGGGAATCAAGTGGCCACACTTCGAGCACTTATTAAATCCGAAGACGTTATTCCCTTAACCTGTGTCCATTTTCATGTAAGAGAACAGAAATATACAAAACAATATAAAATAAAAACAGTAACTGGAGTATACTACTGTACAGAAAGCCAAGAGGAACAAGGGTCAACAGTTGCCCTAGGTGGAAGAGGATTAAACAACCAAACAAGTAACACATGAAAAACTAGAAAAATGTAGCTATAAAGGTAAATGCTTCACGCAGTCTAATAAATGTATAAATCTGTCAAAGATATGATAAGAACTACTTATCACAAACAATTGAACTGCACTGACTCTCTAGACCAAGATCACCGATCCAACATGAGATTTGCAGATATGAAGAAAGCTAGGTGCATTGCAGGAGAGAAGGGAAGAGTCTGAGTTTGGGAAAGCCCTATCAGTTCTGAAAGATATGACTCCAGTGGCAACCAGTCCTAATTTAAAGGGACAGACTATATCATTTTAAGACCGGCATTGGATGGGTTTCAGTTCAGAGCACAGAAGAAACATGATTCTATGTCATGAGCAACATTACAATATGTGCCAGCTTTTCTGCTCCCTGGATACACTCAGTCTTCACAACCTGGAAATTACAATTATAGTGCAAAGGCCATATCACCACTTTTCACATACGCATGCTACAGCAACAGGCTTGCCATTTTCATTCTGTCAGCTCTTGTGTTGAGTGCTATACTGTCTGATCAGAAGATCATGGGCAAGTTTTCCTTTTCTTCTTCTTTTTTTTTTCTTTTTTATTTTTCATGTGAAAAAAATGTTTTAAGAGAGCCACTGTAAACTTTAGCTGTCTAAAGATTACATATTTAAGTTTCGCCCTTCATGATTTGATTCCATACACATTGCTGTAGGGAGAAAATGTCCTCCTCAGCAAGCAAGTAAAACAAAATAAAAGTCCGAGTTATGTGTATACACTGCTGTATGTTCCACAGTTGGTAAAAAATAAAGACACCCTGGAATGAATATAAAATCAAGTTACATACACAACCATATTATACTAAATATTATTTTGCCAAGAGGTCACCATTGTGCCATCTAAAACTTGATGACTACAAAGAGTAAAGCACAAGGGGCTGCTGAGCACAATGACCAGGCATTATAATAATATTGCTGCTGCTCTCAATACAGACCCAAAGTGAATACTCTGTCATGCATTCTGCCATTGCCAAAACAAGTGATGCATTTTTTTTACCCTGTTGGAGAGCTCTTTATATCTTCTGTGCTTCAATAACAATGCATAAATTACTCAAAGTAAATAGTTAAACATAAGTATTTGTTGTATGTAATGTAAATTCATTGGCCGCTTCTGGTCATACAATATAGTATTCTTTTATATAACTCTTAAACAGCACTGTACATAGAGTAAAGTAAAACTCGATGGTGTAGTTACCAAGGGGCTTGAGTTCCCTGCAACCACAACAGTGAAATCTCACACACTAGCTGAATTCAAACAACAAGGTAGAAAAACTCTTTTATACTGGAAAAAAATTCTTGTTCTCCTTGGTAAACATCTAAAAATACTTTTTGCCAAAAATCAAGTTATCCTCTCAGACTATAATACTGCACAGGACTGACGTTACACCCAGCAAAGGTAAAATTAATGTACATTCATCAGAGATATACACGGGATGGGGCAAAGGGGGCAGCTGCCCTTGGCACAAAGTGTTAGGGGGCATAATCTGCAATTGCTGATGGGGAAGCATTGCAGTGCCAACATTCCAGAGGGAATTAAGATACTGAAGTGCTTTGTGCATGGTATTGCACTTGTAGCAAGCTGTTTGTTACATTTGTAGTAAGAGGCTTGCTACAGTTTCTAAAAATGTTTTTAGGTCTACAAGTAGGAGACAGGACTTTTTTTGTTTTGCTCATAGCTGATGGCTAACTACAGCTCTGACATCAATTCTTCTGTGTGGATAGCTGTTTGTTCTTCTGTGTGGATAGTGAGAAAAACAAGAAAACAAGATGGTAGGTAACATTTCAGGAAATGAGGTACACTGAGAACTCATTGATACATAATTTTAAGTATTGTGTAAATAATTTACTCTGCAGTTTATAATTTAAAAAATTTCTCTGTGGTTCCTGTTGTGATATCTGGTTGGTTCCAAGCAAGTCTTGAAAGATCAAGACTAAGAGCTTACCAATGTTTTTCCGCTGTCCTGAATCAGGTAAGCAGACCATGAGCTATAAATTGCCAGCTAACAGTATCTGAAAGCATTCAGATTTGGTGGCTACCAAATGCATCCCATGGTGCATACTACTACTTATAATGTAAATACAGTAAGGCCTGACTCCAGCTACGACTGGCATGTCAAGTAGTGCAAAACAAAATTACATGCTTAGTCATCAAGGAGCTTTGGTTCCTCACAGCCTCTACTGTCTGGAGTTCAAACCAAAGAAATGTGAAATATCTTTATACCAGCTCTTCAGGAAAATGTATCTAACTAAAGGTGATAGAATATTTGTACACATGGTGGCCAAGGCAACAAAGCTTAGATGTACTTCGGCCAGAAAAAAAATCTTTTCAGCATTAGATATGCCATGGCTAGAAAATTAGCAGAGCATTTAAAACATGTCATCTTTTTAAATTCAACTGCCGTTTACATTCCACATCAAGAGGAGGACCCCTCATAAGTTGTAAAACAGTCTGACAGTCACTATATTCTTTCATTCTGTCAGCAAACTGAAACGATGGAAACAAAAATTTAAAATGACATCTATAGCAAGCACAGACAAATACAGCATATTGTACTTTGGTTAGGTTATATAAGAGTTACCCGAAAGATGACATGTTGAACACCAGAGACAAAACACATACCGGCCTAAACACAGAATTCTGAAAAAAAGCAAAAAAAAAAGTGCTGTAGATAGTTAAACTCTTTATACTAACTATGGTTGCCATAGTTTGGAAGAAATGATGGATTGTTGGTGGAAGGTGGATTTCCATTCAAAGTTCTGTATTTGGACTGGTGTGCATGAAATTCCACTGATCAGCATTTTAACAACCAACCATTATAACACCCCTTTGAGGTTTACGTTCTTTGACAGTCACGTTACTTCACCAACACAGTACCTCTCAGTCATTGCATTATATAAAATAGACATGAGCACCATGTTGTTAAAAATTTCAGCACTTAGCATTGTGCTGCTGAGGTCTGGCTGAGTGAAGCTTTATCCATGGAATTTATATTATTATTTGTTAGTCTTTCTGTGTCTTAGATAATACTTCAGGAATATAACACAGCATACATGCAGTACATGCAGTGAAAAAACAAATGCCCAAATGAAATAATTTGATTTGACATTGACTTTGCTCACATAAAACTCTTTAAAACAAGAATGTGTTGCTCGAAATCTTCAGCAACTTTGGAATGTACAGAAAATCTGGAATGTGAGTATGCAGAAGACAGCAAAAGCATTATTTGAATTATATACATGCTTAGCATGCAGAGAAAGCTATTTCACCACAGCTGGTGAACAGGCAGTGTGACCCACACTGAATTATATGCACACATAAACATTAACATAAAAACTTAGGTAAATATAGAATTTTTCTTATATATATATATATTTACTTACAAGGCACTGAAAAATACTGAGTTTGACTTCTGGTCATTAGAAAGCCTATATACAAGAGGTTAGCTTTCACTGTTTCAGGCACTGGTTTGGTGTATGGAGGATAACCCTTGTCTGTTACTCTCAGTATTAAAAGCACAAACAGGGGGACTTGAAGATATGGACTAAAACTTGTGCAGTGAAATAGTTCAATCTTATACAAGTTCAAATTGGAAGGTTATATAATTTCATCTGGTAACTACCTTAGGTATTTATAAAAAATGTACAATACACAAAATAACAGCAGACTGTCAGATTACTACACATTACATCACACTAACAAGTGTATTTTTAAAGTATATTGTTCATATAAAAATACACCGGGACTTGCAGAATAGCATGCAGGTTAAAGTAATAGGGTGTTACTGTACATGGTAGAGCTACTAAGCTACAGTCTGCTTCTTAGAATCATCACTTGAGTTTAACTTCAAACAAGTTCCTACCTAGAGATGCCTGCAACTTCTGAAACTGCAACTATTTTTACCTAGGGTACACTATAATAAATTTGGAATTCATTTTTTGTAACATATTTTTGCAGAGTTAAGGAAAGCCCAAATAAATGCATATAGTCAGTACTGTTCCTGTTTTTAAGCAAATAGTATACTCCAGTTTATAAATATATGACATTTAAACCAACAGGCACCACAAGGCATGATAACACTTTATCGTTATTATTTTAGTTCTCTTCCCTGAAAGAAAAATAATGGGATATGTTTAACTTTCATTCTATTCACTGCTATAACTACTCTTTTCAGATAAACCAAAACAAGTGCAGTACAAAACACAGCCTAAAGCTGTTTAAAACTATAAATATGGGTTGTGCTTAATATTTATAGGTTGTATGAGTACTCTGGTGAACAACAATGCCACATAAATCTTTGTCTGTGTTTGCACATGGTGAAAAAAACATGATCCAGTGCCCATATGAAACTTACAGAAGCACATATACTTCATAATTGAATCAAGATGAGAGGATTATGCAAATACAGCTGAAGCAGAAATACAGACGTATTACATATCTGAAATATTTGAAAATCATTTAATCTTGGTCCTGAATGGCAAGGTTTCTGTTTCTGGGGAGAGATTCCTGATATACTAAAGACAGTAGAAGTATTCCGGTTTAGAGAGTTAGTACTATTACTCTGATATGTTTTCCCAAGTTCAGTTAAACAGGTGTTAACCAGGCCATGAAACTTTATGTTAAGATATTTTAGTTGAATTTTGTCTTGGAAGCGATCAATGTGACTGCACTGTTGCAGAAACAGCCAAGTCCAACAATACTCATATCTCCATGTCAACTGGTCTGACGTCTCCCGTTCTGTGCTCCTTCACCCACAGCTCTCGGTCTTTCCCAGGGTCCACTTTCTGCAGAAGCTGATCAACAGGCTCTATTGTCTACAAACAAGAAAAAAAATCACATATATACATGTGCACAAGCAGTAATACAAAAGTTATGTTTAATCCATTTACATAATGTAATAAATGTTTAACCATCAGACTGGTCATAAATAGCCTATTTATGTAAATAGCACAATTTATTTCAGCTATTTTAGTGACAGATGGCTTACTTGACAAAGTCTCATAAAGAAGAAGATAGATTTAAAAGCTGAAGCAATTACACATGAGCTACAGGAACTGATAAAGCCCATTTATTTTAATAGAGCCACAGGATTTGCAAATTTCCCCATCCATACAATTTTATTAGAAAGTTCTAGCAAACAGTTATATAAAGTGTTTTACTAACTACGGAGTGAAAAAGTTAGGCAAGGGTTTCTTATATAACCAAAGTTCACCACTTAATGATGTCACTGATAAATAAGTCAGTTTTAAAGATGGCCAACAGTCCATGGCATTGGTCACTGAATTATGCTCTATTTCACTTAGTTAACAGAAGGTGAGGACACAGATTGGTCTTTCAAAGACCAGTCCTGCACATCCTGAAAGTGCCAGAATGTCTAAATGAACATGTCTCTCAAGTTGCAAAGGTTTCTATGAAAAAAAATCACATAGAGAGACACCCACTTGATCGTCTGTACTCAGGGCCGGTGTTAGCATTTTGGGGGCCCCATCAATGTCAGGTTTGGGGGCCCCCCTTCCAGTATAAGTATATCCCAAACAATGCCATATCCATCCTAAAACCCTTTATTTCATGCTGCAAAAACTTTAGAGTAGTATCCACAGACAGACCTGCAGCTACAAGCTTTTACATTAGGCCTATGTATCACACTATCACTATGTTGAGCTGTCTAACAAATCTAACAAAGAGGCAGTGGCACTTAGCTGCACTACATGCAAACAATAGTGAAACATTGCAACAAGTCTAGAGTCTGGACTTAATGATGACTGGATGACTGACCTAACACCCCCACACACACACACACACACTCACCTCAGAGTCCTTCTTGCCTTTTCTGTACCTCCTTCCCATTTTTTCACATTTTTCTTTCTTTCTTTCCTTTCTCACTTTTTTGCCTAAGCTTTTTCATATTTGAAGAAGCCATAACTTTCTATATGCTCTCCATCCAATAATAACTTTTAATCCAATTAATAATAATAAAAGAAATTCACTTGAAAGATATAGAAATTAGTTTTTTTGTTTTCCTTCTGGTTTTTTTTTCAGCTCAACTTTCAACACTAAGACAGCCCACACCAAAATAAACAAGTCAGCCCAAGAAGCCCCAAGAAGACAGATAGTCTGGGATGCATTTTTAGAATGGTTTCTTTAGATTTTTTTCTTTTCTTTTTTCTCTAATACTTATAAAGAAAAATTAATAAATAAAAAAAGAGAAAAAGATATTTTTTGCAAGTTTTTTTTTTATTTTTCAAAGGCAAGGCCATTTTCAAAGCCCAAAAATAATTTTCTAGAGTGTAGCTAAAATAATAAACAAGCCAGTAATATTTAAAGTCTCTCAAAGAATACTGGACTGCTCCACCACCTCTAAACCCAAAAAACTGCATAATGGTCACTCTGCATGCATCCTGGGATGAAAGCAGAGATTTAAATTATGAATTTAATATATTTTTATATATTTGACTGATGATATACATATACATATATATATCTTCATGTTCTTCCCAGCTGTCAGCTTAATGTATATGTGCCTAGTAATGGATTGTGAGAATGATTGAAATATTCAGTAATATTCAGTCTCACAGGCACCTAGACAGTACACCTCTCACACAAGCTACCTTCCTTTTGACCTCACATGCCTCTCAGAACACTGCCCTCTGTGCTAAACCCTAGCTATAATGACTTCATGCAACGCAACAGCACCTCTAAATGCTTGACTGTCAATGAAAACACAGAAACAACACTAACACACCTCCTCAGCCCCTCATAACCCAACAAGCACACACACACAACACACACACACACATTCAACAGGCTGGTTTTAGAATGCTGGTTGTATTAAATTATCATATAAATATGTTTAATCAGCACAGGGTCAAGGTTCAGAAAATTTCAGTGATTCAAAAAAACAACATTTTTTCAAGGTGACACACCCATCTTTCTCAAGCAAGCAACCAGGAGGCCCCATAGAGGGGGAGTCCCAGGAATTGAGTTTTTAGACAGTCTGGTGAGTGGAGGCAAAAAGAGACAGAAAACTCCAGTGATAAGAAATGTGTCATGATATATGTGTATATGTTACTTTTTACTTATAATTACTACTTTTACACATTTTTACTGCAAAACAAATGTTTTATCTGTGCACAGGCACATTGGGTGCATGCACAGATAAAAAACACACACACACACACAACACACACACACACACACACAACACACACACACACACACACACACACACACACACACACACACACACACACTAACACAGCCACAGCAATAACTAGTATTGCAATTATATTCACAAACATGCAATGCTTATACTTAACATTGTACCTGCCCACACTGCATTAGTCACTGCTTCAAGCAGTTATAGCACACAGCAAGCAGTAATATCCCTGATGATCGAAAGCATTAGTCTCTTCTTAAAAAAAAGTTTGCACTCGAGAAGTGTCACTCTGGGCTGCTGATCTCCTAGTGCTTATATTGTTCATGTTTATTATCTTCACCCTAACAGGGGGTCATCATATCACCCTGTTGTTGGTAGAGCATAATTAGGAAAAATTAATGTTTTTTTCATCCTCATTTCCCCCCAGCACAGCAGCTTTTTTTTGGGGCCCCCACACAAAAGAAGATGATTATGGGAGCCCCCAAACTGGTTTGCAGGGACTAAAAGCTAATATATAGTTAGTTTAGTTGGAGAAAATGTCAAAAAAGAAGCAAATTCAAAAGCCAGAGTTTTATATCTCTTAGTAAAATATTTATGTTCATTCCATGTTGTGTGGCATTCACCTAAATGTTACTACAACTAGAAATATCTTTTGAATTTTAAGGAGATATAAGAGATGTCTGTACTCCTTAAATAAGCATGTTATCTCATAAGAACAGGGATACAAAAATTCTGGGGTGTTGGTGGATCACATAACTGGACATACAAAAGCCTGAATTTACATGGCTGACTCTCTGTCTACAGTATAGCTCCCAGAAAGTGGGAGGAAACTACTTTAAATGTGATCTCAGCAGCTGCACTCTATACAATTTACCCTGAAAGTGTTACAACCCTGAAGTTTTTAAAGGTGGTGGTGGTAGGGGGAGACCTTCCCCCATGAGGTGTTCTAGAATAGTCAAGTCATTACTTCAGCTGTGATGGCTTACCACTAGGAAGGCATAGTATATCCCTTCCAGGTTCAGGTTCCATGATGAATGAGCAGATAGACGTGCTTCTAAATATCAAGCCTGTGAAATGTCTTCAATAATGTTATTGTAAGGTTCAAGACAGGATGGATTATGTGTAGATAATTCATGTCAAATAACAATATGAAAGGCAGGCTAGATGTGGCTGACTATAGTTAAGTAATGCAATTAATGTATATGAATACAAGAGACCTGCTAGAGCAAGGTACAACACAGACAAAGGTAAAATAGATGAAAGTAGAAATATCAGAAAGCTGAAGCATTCAGGGCTCATTTGATAACAAGCAAAGTGCAACACAGACAGAGGTAAAACAGATGAAAGTAGAGATATCAGAATGCTGAAGGATTTATGGCTCATTTGATAACGAACAAAAATAAATAAATAGATAACAAAACAATTATTTTAGTAGCCTCTACAAACAATATTGCTTACAGGTTCCCAGCTCCTGTCAAAAGAGTATAATTGCTCCACACTAGTGAGGAGACCTTGACTCACTCCCTAACTTAGCCAGTAGACTCTCAGAAAGATCTTTCCCTACAATGTAAGATCCCTGTCTTCTTCTGCCCTCAGCCTGCAAACCCCACATAAACTGCATTCAGCAGAACACATTTTCTCTATACTATCTCCAAAAGTGTATTAATCTTTCCCCTCCTCCAGATAAAATCCACCCTCCTCTATCCAACATTCAGTCAAAATTAAAAATCTTCATATTTAAACAGTCACAACACAAGTGATACCAAAATACAGGAATAACCTAAATTGAAATTTTTCAAAAAAGGATCCAACGACTCCTTTTCTGTCTGACCATTTCAAATTCCTGGCTTGCTCCTACCTGTTTTATCCCCCTCCTCCTTATCACTTTTCTCTTTCCCTACTCCCTCGCTTGTCTTCTCACCATTGGCTTCTGGCTTATCTCTTCTACTTTAGTCTTCCTTGACTTCTACTAAACTATACATTTTCAGTAATTAATCATACGCAATGCAAATAACAATATACCTGCAGGTTTTTATTCTTCTTGCCACTGTTTACTTCCTCTGAAAATATTATGATTTTTCTCTTTTCTGGTAAATTTTATAAAACTATTATGTCTGCATGTTTATCTCTTTAACCTTGAGATGAACCTGAAAATGGCCTATTTGGATCAGTATTCTACTCCAGTCAACAAAG
This sequence comes from Protopterus annectens, assembly GCF_019279795.1. Lineage (NCBI taxonomy): Eukaryota > Metazoa > Chordata > Ceratodontiformes > Protopteridae > Protopterus > Protopterus annectens. The sequence goes on from NC_056748.1 coordinate 546,448,504, forward strand.
AAAGAAAGAAAGAAAGAAACAAACAAACAAACAAAGCAAAGAAAAATAAACATGTCAAGCAATATCTTATAGATAATCTTTACGTCGTGCCCCAGCCAAATTACATAATCGACAGTCACCTCTGAATCATACAGAGTTCCCTCTTGCTAGAGACTTCCAAAGGTATGTTCAAAGTGTGTGTAAAAAGACCTTGCCAGCCTTAAAGAAACTACAATGGCAATGTCTTGTAGCAATGTAGCAATTATCTCATGCAGTCAGACAACCTTTTAATCCTTAAAGAAACTAACCATATGCAAGCAATGTGCATACATAACTTCTTTGGAGGCAAATATCTTGCTTACAAACAAGGTTGTTAACAGCAGACACACTACATCATTCACAGATACTGCTCACCACACACACAGACCTTCTTATGCTAAGGCAGTTAAAAGAAACCTTTCCAAAACTCAAAGACCTCATAAGCTGTCAAACTGCAACACCTACCCTCAGCAATCACTAAAGCACACACCAAAAGCAGCACATAACACCACACATAAGCCTACCCCCAATACTGCCCCAAGAACAAAGCCCATAAGCCTAGCAAACACTTTACCTAGTGCTCATTTCATAGGGGAGTCTATTCTACAACACACAGATACTCCTTTCACCAGGCTGGACAAGAAGAATATGATGGTTAGTTGCCTATTTGGAGCTAGGATCTGCAATTTGTGCATGCACTCAAGTCATTGAACCACAGGTACCAATATGATTCTATCATAGTCCATGTGGGTGTAAATGACCTGAAGTGTATCTCAATGGACTATGTGAAAAGAGACATTATGGATCTCTCTGAATATGTGCTCCAGACAGGTACACGCCTTGCACTGAGCAGCATTCTACTTTCACAAAGGATGATGCCACAGTATGAAGAGAAAATGATTGCTTTTAATAACTGACTTAGTTTCTGGTGTCAGTCCAAGAGAATCCAATATCTATCATCATGGAAGGACATGGCTAAGAGACCACTTTGCTTTGCCAAAGTTGGCATTCACCTGTCCCTCCTAGGCTTTCAGATATTGACTAAAACTTTACCCATCCCCTTAGAGCCTATTTTAGGCAATGCCTTAAAATGACAAAACTGTCAACATAGCAAAAAAAAAAAAAAAAAAAAAAAAAAAAAAACTCCCTTCAGCATGTACTTAACCAGGCAGTTGCAACAGTTGGAATGCCCTCAAAAGTTCATTACCAGGAGAATTCGGGGTATGAATATCCTGTCCTACAACACAGATCGCCTTAAGGTCCTATCTCTGTACTGAGTCTCTTACAGGTTACTGAGAGGCAATCAATGCCCAGCATATGTGGCATCCTCAGATCCACCTGAGATGGATCTCTTGCACATTTGCAAGACAAACAGCACCAGAAACACTAGATCCAAGTACCTGAACTTTGTCTGTGACATCAACAGAACCTTTTGGAGGGACTGATGTATTTCAAAGGATCCATGCACTATGCAATAAATCTCCGTGAATCAGAATTCATCCCCAGAACATTGGATGGGAAATAGCAAATTCAACCTCAGTCTGGTCAGCATGTGCCTGATGGGCAGAGAGTGACAGTAAGTAAATTTAATCACTAACTATCATAACCTCCCACCCACATAATCTGTAGATGTCAATTTACTAACATACCCTTTCATACAGATGTCCAAGGAACTCTGGAATTAAACTGGGTTTGGTTGTACAGGTAGGTTTGTAAAGACCCTTGGAGTCATTAGCCTAGTATGAACCCATGAACTTATAATAAATATGTCAAAATTGTTCAAATCTTTAAAATGTCAAAGACCACATTTCAAAAGGATTTGTGTGCAATACCAGAGAGTCCCCACAACCATGATATGCCATCCTGATTCCACAATTAATTTCTGTTTTTCAGTGGGCAGAGTGCCAAAGAAATGCCAGTAGCTAGGCTGGAATTACAGCTCTATATATATGGAAAGCTATGTCATTTGAAAATAATTGGATTCATAAACATTTTGTGTTAATGAACTCCTTTACCTATTTAAGTAGTTTGAAACTAGTCAATAGAAACCTGCAGCAGTCATTGTGTAGTTCAATAACAGCCATTTGCACATTTTCAGCTGTCTTCCAAATGTATTACTACAGGTGTGAGAGGAAAAATTAACTCTGCTGTGCATACAGTAGTACTGATGAGTGGTGTACATGGTTTACAATTGTCTCCTGTATATAAAGGTGATGACTATGCCCATAAAATGACTGCATATGTCTGCAGCAACATAGTGCCTGCAGAGTTCTCCCATGTAATACCTGCAGTTACACTGCTGACATACAGAGTTCCACTTCATGCTGGAATGGCGTATTTACCCTTATGGGCTATTCCACTGCATTCTTATAAGAGGTTCATATAGGTTCATAGGAGATTACTTGGCTAGTAGCCCACAGTCTTTATAAGGCTAGCCATGTTAATCCCAAGTACCCCATTTGTTCTTTTTGGGTAGTTTAAAGAACAAACTTATGAACAGAGTGGGTCTGTGATCAACACTGGGTAACACTGTCCATGAGGGACATTGGTGCAACCCCAGGTGTGAATTTGCTGTCTCCTGTTCATTTACCTTGGTTGTGTCTGAATAAGGTCAGTGAGGAACTCTGTTTTACATGAATAGGAAGTCTATTCCAGAGAAGCAGCAGTCTGTGGGAGACATATCTGTATCTCCAGCATGCTCTGTTAATGTCACAAGCTAAATTGAGATCCCTAGGGAAAGTACCACTTGTACCACTTGATGTGCAGATGTGCAGCACTTCCATTAGGGCAGGGTTGGAAATTGCCCTAGAGGCCAAGCACAAGTCACCTCTCAGCAGCCTACAAGATACAGAGTAATGTGACAAGGCTTTCAGCCTATCCACTTAAGTCATGGTTTGGAGTCCCTGTATTTTCATAGTGAGAAACCTCTGAGGTCTCTCCAGCTGTTGCAGGTATCTGATGAGGTACAGGCAAAAGGGTGTATTATACTCTATTTGTGGCCTGATGAGGGTCGAATACAGTGGGGTTATAACAGCCCTTGACCTGGATCCTATGCACTTGCTTATGAAGTATGCTACGTAGAAAGCTTTCCTTACTGCTGTGGAAACTTGGTACTGAAAATTCAGATTGTTATCAACCTGTGTTCCCAAGTCTTGCACCACTAGGTTGGAACTTAGGGGGGTGCTGTCAATATTGTAATTTGTAGGGAAGTCTGTTTTGCCAAAGAGAATAATAATGCATTTACATTTAGTTTTAGACCATGCCTTTGGCAGCAATCATTTGTTTGTGTTAGCACTTCTAATATGTTGACATCATTGGAGACTCAATGATTGCTCCCAGTCTGCAATCATCAGCAAACTTGCTGAGCCAAAGGCCATCTATTTTGGCCTGGACTTCTGAGAAATAGATGCCAAACAATAAGGGGCCCAGCACATACCATTGTGATACTCCACTGGTGATGGGTCTTCTGGTGGGGTTTATATTATAGTATGTTGTTGAAAGATGAATTCATTGAATACGTCTTTTTCAACACATAAACATCATACACTGAAATTGCCCAATGACCACTTCAGTGAATTTTTTTCTCAGGGGGAAAAAAAAAATCACTTGGCCTTCATTGGGGATTTGCCCTTTTCCCCACTGTAGTGTGATCTCAGCGTTGGTATATTTAGTTAGGGGGGGTGTGAGGGGTGAAGTCCCTCACTATGTAGGGTTTGAATGTTTGCTTTGTGTTTCTTTGGCTAAATGATTTTTTCCCCTAGGAAAAAATTTGCTGAAGTGGCCATTCAGCAATTTCAGTGTTCGATGTTTATGTGTCAATAAAGCTGTATTTGATTAATTCATCTTTGGACAACATAATACAGACCCTACTGGTGGAGGTGGCATCATCAATTTTGACATAGTGTGTTCTGTCATTGAGCTAATTGGCTACCCATCTAGTAAAATAAGAATTAATTCCTATATTTTTTTAATTTCTCAAAGTCTTTTGGGTTTCTAATACCATGATGGGAATGGACTCTATTCCTAAGTCAAAGTATGATTAACGTTCATGAAATTAGTTTTGTTTCAGTCTTTCGTGTCAGCCTGAAGTGCTCTTCGCATCACTCGCAATGTGCCCAGTAATGACTCCTTCTGCAATTTGTATGGAGTTACATGTATTGGTAACTCATTTAAATATGACTGTAGATTCTTTTTTATAAGACCCATTGCTCCTACTACTATTAGAACTGTCTGGGTATCTTTCTTCCACATTGTTCTCATTTCTGCCTGCAAATCCTGATATTTTATGACTTTGTGTCTGTCTGTACACAAGACACTGTATTGATTGGGTGGAGCGATTTTCAGCTACTTCAATATTATAATACTTGCACAATCCCCAGTGCAACAGTCTTGCCACATTATTATGCTTTCAGTATACACTCCTTCTGCCATTAGTATGTCAGAACAAGCAAGAAGGTGTGCAAATGTCTCCAATTCTGTTTCACAAAACCTAAATTTGTCTGTTTCTCCCACATGTTCAATGGACTCTGTAAACCAATGTGTATGGAGGCTACTATTTTGGGCCACCAATATTAACCTTTCATCTTTTGGTATGAATCTGCATCTTCTTAGCAATTCTTGCATTAGATCCTGATCAACATGGGGTTCTTCCAGGAGTTTTCTATACTTGCAGTTATATTTATGCATTTTCCACATTTCTTACCTTCTCATCTTATCCTTCATCTTAAATTCTTTCTTTTGTTTTTTGGCACATTCAGTTGCTGCCTGATTTTTATCCACGTCTGGTTTGATTTCCATTTCTGCTTCATGCCGATATGCTTCTTCTACACTTAGAAGGGAAGTCATCTTAGATTTATTCTCCTCATGTTTCAAAACATTCACTATATTTGGATCTTGTCAGGTCAGCAGATATGTATGCAATCCCATGACTGCAGATCTATACATGTAATCACTTTCAAGCAGGCCTATACCTCCTTCAGAACGAGGAATATGCAATCTTGCTATGCATTGATTTTTATAAATCATTTGATGAGCATTTAGCATCCTTCTTGTTTTCCTGTCTAACCCATCCAACACCTTTTGGGGCCAGTCAATCACTCCAAAACTGTAAGTTAGGACAGGAAGAGCAAATTGGTTTATAGCTTGAATTTTGTTCCTAGATGTCAACGCTGTTTTCAGGATTAATTTAAGTCTTCTAAAATATTCTTTACTAAGTTTTATTCACATTTGTTCATGTTTTATTGTTGATCCTTCATCAACTCCAAAATATTTATACACTCCCTCTTGCTCAAGTTCTTTTATATCACATTCTTGTCACAAACTGATGTTTTCTTGGTGCTGCAGCTTTCCTGCTTTAAAGGTTGCTTTTGCACATTTATCAAGACCAAAGGACATTCTACTATATGGAAAAGTTTTGACTACTTGTAGTTGTGCTTTCAGTTCCTCATCTAATGAGCTATTCAGTTTTAAATTGTCAACAAAGAGAAGGTGAGAAGTCTTTACACTTTGTTGTTCTCTGGGAGCCAAATTATAGCCATGACCTAATCAGTTAAGCAGACAGCTTAATGGGTTAAGGGCAAGATAAAAGAACAACGGTGACAGAGAGTCACCCTGGAATATACTCCTTTGGATTTTTACCCCTGGAACAATAATTTGTCCTTTATCATGGCTTAACTGCAAAGTGGTCTGCCACTGTTTTATGGCTGCTGTGATGTAGTTTATCAGTGTAAGGTGTATCTTATACATTTTTAAGCATTCTTTTATCCATGGGTGTGGAAAACTGTCAAATGCTTTTTTATAGTCAATCCATGACATACTTAGATTCCTCTCCTTTTGACAGTTCTTCACTATGACTTTATTTAACAACAAATGATCCTTTGTTCCATATGACTTTATTTTATTGCCCCTTTGTTCTATTGCCATGATTGAGTTTTCTTTGTAAATGACTATAAACTCTGTTAGCATCAATTCCAGTGTATAGTTTATACTTCGTCAGAAGGCAAGTTATTGGTGTATATATAATTTTAGGATAGCTTGCAGGTTCACTCTTAAGCAGGAGAATTGTTTTTCCTGTTGTTAGCCAGGCTGGTGTCTGTTTGGGGTGCACATATAACCAGTTCTTACTCAGGGCTAAATCTTCGTGCAAAGATGTTAATACTTTTAACCAGAATTCCAATTGGAGGCTTTTCTTAACTTTGTTTCAATCTCTTTCTAGCTGTTACTTCACCCCATTTCATATCCCGTACCTTTGAACTTCTTATTCTTTCTTTTACTTCTTCTATCCATTTAGCATCTTTTTATGTTCCACAGGATCTTCATAAATACTTCTCCAAAATATATCTATTTCTTCTTTTTTTGGTGGTCTTTCAGTTCCTTTTACTTTCTTTCCCAATTATCTATAAAACCTTTTTAGGTCATCAATAAATTGCTTATTTTGTACTTTTCCTTTACATTTATCTGTGTATCTTCTATGTTTTTCTGCCTGTGCTGATATTTTTAGTTTATTATTTGCGATAGTGCATGACAAATCCTGATCTGTTATAATACTGAGCATTTTTTTTTTATCACAGCTATCTTTCTGAGTGCATTTGTTGATCTATTTCCTCTTCTATACTCTTCTAACAGTGACACTTTCTGTCTCAATTGTTTAATAGTTTTCTCTATTCAGTACTTCCATTATGGTATTCGATTTCTCCCCTTTCTTTCCCTTACTACCCTGTGTTCTTGTGATTGTATTTTATCTGTTATTAATTTAGCTGCACAGTAATATATCCTGTTTTCTTCTGCTACATCACATGGCTCTCTATAGACAGTCATGATTTTTGTGTTCATTTCTTTTATTAAACTTCTGACTTTCTGGGTTTTATTGAACTTCTGTAGTCTGTTTTTTTCATTGATCTTAATATGTCTATCTATCTCTATTAAATCAAGCAATTCTTCTCTTAAATCATTTTCTTCTAAACTGAGGGCACATTCTTCATTCTCCATTTCTTGCAAGGAATTCTATAGAAAGTTCTATAGCATCTTCCTGTGGCACAATCTCTTCAATTTCATCCTGTGTCATCCATTGCTCTGTCATATGGGAGCTCACTGGCCTATCACTCCTCAACATTGACTGCATCAGAGTTGCCACAGTTTCCTGTTCCTTCCCTTGCTGTCCAGCTCAAGTTAATGTTTACATTGATTTCTTGCAGAAGGCTGCAAAATATCTTTGTAGAGCAACTGATCAGTTGTTTCCCATTCCACTGGTTTCTCTTTAATTTGGATGTCCATTGCTCTATCCTGCTGTGATGCTTTCTAATTTAGATTTTCTACACTGAATCCTTCACTTTGCAGGCACTCTCTAACCTCAGTTTCTATTTATTTAACTTCTCCATTACTAATCTACTTTTCTGCTTTTCCTCTTTGTCTTATTTTTTGTACTGTAAAGTTTTCCATGTCTGAATTCCTTTGCCTGTATTTCTCTTCAAGTATCTTTCACTCTGCTCTTTTTGTATTGATTAGTTTTGCTTTCTTCTTTGCATATATATTTCACCATATTAAATCTTTTTGTTTCCCATGTGCATATTTCTTCTACTGATGTCTCCTGATTTTCCTGTTTCTCCTTACTTTCTGGACTTGTTCCATTATACTTTGGTGTAACCTGTGTTAGACCTTCTACATCAAATCCCTTTCTGGCAGAGTTTCTCAATGATGTCAAAGTGGGCCTTGTGTTGAAAAGCTTGGCAAGTTTTGAGATAGGCTGTGAGCACTGTCTTACCTTCGTCCATGGCTTTGGTGATATCCTCAAAGACATCTACCAGGTTTAATAGGCATGATCTACCCTTAATAAAGCCAAACTGGGTTGGGTCTATCATTTGGAGGTTGCCTACATCCTTGTTGATAACGTCCATGATAATTCTTTCCATGGCCTTGCAGAAGATGCTGGTTAATTTTATGGGTCTGTAGTTCCCAGGGTCAGCTAATGGCCCCTCTTTTCGCACGGGGATTACTGTTGCTGTTCTTCATTCTGCTGGAACATAACCAGTTCTCAAGCTATGATTAAACAGAATGCCAAGTGGGTCCAGTAGGAATTGTTTTAGATTCTAAGCATATACTGGCATGATACATAAAGCACTCTTATTCAGCAATGTGGTGTATTGATGAGTATTAGGTACTTCAGATAAGGCATAGACCTCTATGATTCCTTAATCTGTACTGCTTGTGGAACCACATAGGTGTTGTTTTAGAAATGGGGGAGTATGGAAACCTTCGGGCAACATGCTGCCCCATGTAACATTATATTTTCACTCTATCCCTTAACAATGTTTAACAATACTGCTTGTAAAAACAAGCAGAAGCTGCAATATATATTCCAAACCCAGAGAAATAAGTCACACAGGTGACAATCAGAGCTGGATAAGAACTAGCTGACCTAGGCAGTTGCCTAGGGCCCACTGGATGTGGGCACAACATTAAACTAATTAAAAAAAGAAGTAAAAGTTTTCCAAATTTACTTTTTTTTCCTACAGACAGTGTGCATGCATGCATCTTACTCTTTCCATGTTGCATCAGCATGTGTGTTTTTCCTGCCAATGAGAACAAAGTGCACACATGCAGAGTAGCACATGAGATTTCATTATCTAAAATGTACTAGAGCAGAGCAGCAGTAATATTGATACCTCTTCCAGTCAGAGTCTTTTTGAATGTCAGAGCTTGTTATAAAGCAGAAGCAGCATGGGTAACTCAAGCCCAAACTGAGCTTATTGAATTTCAGAACTTTAGCAAGGTACAATCTGGTATGTATGTGTGTCTGTGTATATGTGTGTGTTTGTAATGCCCTTGTTAGTGATCCCAGGTTACTTAATTAACTTACTGAGGCTCAAATGGCTACAGGAGACCAGAGCCTTAATCCTCTGTACCAACTATCATACCCCTTTGTTGCAGTTTGTTATTAGAGCTGATTGCAATGTTCTGAAATGGGTACTTCTGTCATTTATTGATTCATACATTTTGTTTCACTGCTTAATGGAAAAACATGTTAAAAATTACAAATTTACAATGCATTTTAATAAATATTGCAGTATTTAGAAAGAAATGCATTCAATCATAAAGGTGAATCAATAACGCATACATTTACACATGGTACCAAAAATGTATGAGGGGGCCCATGGTTTGAAAACATCCCAGGGACCAAGGTGCACTCAATCCACCAATGGTCAGATGCATTTTCAATGGATGTGAATTTCAATGCATCTTCAATGAATGTGAGTGCCAAGGAAAGAGGAGTTTACTATTGCTCATGCTGATTCTGTTTTCAATGTGCTACTGTTTTGTTTAGCAAATCACCATCAGTGTTTGCACAATAAAATTTGAAAGCAGTGCTAGTAGTACAGGTGGCATACTTTACTTTGTTGCAGAAGGCTGGGCTTCCACTCCCATACCATGTAGCTGGACTGCTAACAGTGCAGAGCTGTATAATGGAGGTGCTGCACTCCTGAGTGTGTTATCCTTTGGATGATATGTTAGACTGAGGTCCCATCTGTCTGCATTGATGGTAGCTGCTGTGAGATCTATTACATCCACCTGAGCTATTGAAATAAAGTAGGGGGAAGTACCCCAATGCCTTGGCCAAATTTGCCATAGTAATATAATTACCACCAAGGATCTTTCCTGAAAAGAGTGGGACTAACCTGGTCAACAAAAGATAAATAAAAGTTTTAAATTAACTCGACATATCTGTCTTTATTTCAAAAGTAAAGAAGAAAATACTATGCACACTGACAGTTTTGAATAGTGTTTATGGTAACTGAAATAATGAGACACCAGAATCAGAATGGGGGGAGCTGGTCCATTATCCTGGTTAGAGTCCAGTTTGATTATGATACAGCTCTGGCACAAACAATACAGTTTTTTGCAATATAATTAGAAAGTACCATAGTAAAAGAAGGCTTCACATACAGATAACTTTCCTATGTTTGTCGAGGCACAGATCAACACTTCTAAGTACATTACGGAGCAAAAATGTTGCTACACTTGGAAGCACTATCACTGCAACTAATATTACTGCAAATATTATCATGCACTGTACTATTTTTATTCTTTCTAAGTTTTGCTGAAATGGTACATCTTGAGTTATATCATATCAACAATGAGAAATATAGAAGTTCAGAAAGCCTAAACAAGACCCCAGAAAGACAATAAATATGATTCACATCCGATTACAAACTATGTGTACTACATGTGACTATTTTATTTATGTCTGTTTGCCACAGTAGAATACTAATCCAACTGACCAATTCCAGGCCCAGATTGGGCTGCAATCTACAAGGTCTATATGTACTAGAGTTACACAGGTAAAGATACAACATAAAACACAGACAAATATTTGTCATCATATGGGTACAAAATACAGGTACAGGTATACAAGTACACTGTTAAGTTTGTAAACAAACTTGCCACCATTAGAGGATAGGACAAGAATGGCATGAGACATGACAAACAATGATAGATTTAAGAAAGTCAGAAAGTCTAAAAGGCAATGTATATACTAATATGATGCAGACAAAGAAATGAAAACAGAAATATTTCAATTTGCTCACAAAAAACTAAGCAGGAATACTATAATGGAATATAGTATGAGTTTACAATTATTACTAGAATATGAAAGGGCACTGTAAATCTCTGAACAGAAAAGAAAAGTGGAATGATTTTAAAGTTACAGTAGAAATACGTGAAATAAAAAAGCCAAAACACAAGTACATTAAGCAGAAATTACACTGATCAGAAACACCACATAACTTTTAAAACTAGTTCAATGACTTCAACTGACAAAGCAAAGGTTCAACATGGGGAGTGTGATGGCTTTTTCCTCACCAGGATATATGTCTAGGGACAGATATAATTGCCTGTTCTGAGGAAAACAGATGTAATTTTGCAGAACAGTATAGAAAAATTAGCTGCAACAGACACAAAGGATTCACACAGAGAAGATGGAGGCAGATTTAGTATTATACCATGACCCCCAGCATGCCTAAATTTGGCCCACCACACGTTGCCGTGAGGATTATACTAATGGAAAAATCGTTAACTTCCCGGTTTTTTTTTAACCGCTTCTTCGTAATGGCCTGTCTCATTATGTTAAATGGTTTTAAAACATGAAACGGACAAAAATAAAATAGCGGAGAAGTTGTTTTTTCATTTATTTCTCAATCCCATTTAACATCATGCAACAATGTTCAAAACAATGAAAAAAAGACAGTTAACAAAATTTTTTAATGAGTTGTTATGCTTTAGTAACAATGTAGCGAGACGGACCTAATAAACCTCGAGACGGTTATGTCTCGAGATGATAAACTGATTTTGCTTCTATCGACATTAAAATATAACAATAATAGTGGCTTTTGATAAGAATCTCATTACTTATACTGCTTTCTCTGATGTACTGCGCGGGCGATAGATACGCTACCGCTTTAGGACATTCAAGGTGAGGCCTAAAAAGGCCATCTGAGCAAGATGCACTATTTAACAAAATTAATAAAAGATGTTTAATATTTCTTAACTAATATAATAGCAATAATATAATATGACCCTACCCTATGCGGGGGTGGCTAAATTTACCGGACCATCCCTCGGGTAAGCCCTCGGTATAAACCATCTCTCAAACCATATAATATTTATTAGTATATCTTCCAACTCTTACCTTGAACCATGAGCCCTCAAGACACAATTAATTGTCATCAAGTACTCATAACCACTAAACACAAAACATAAACATATACAAAGGAACAGACTTTGAAAGAATAACAACATCTATACAAAATATAACAAGTGTTTTTCCTGAGGGATAAGCTTCCCTGCACTCCAAACACCCTTGCTACTTTATTGTTCTCATGCTCAGATCACTCCAACTAGGGGAAACATCAAAACTACAATAATAATAATAATAATAATAATAATAAAAATGACTGCCCCCAGGATTTAATAAAATCTGTGTAGGCACCATCTAGACCTAACATGGAATGTATCTATGTACACAGCCACAGTTCCCCCTCAGCAGTGCGCCATGCATATTAATGATGGCACACTGCTGAGAGAAAGCATAGGAACAGGGATATTGAATCCATGTAGGGAGAAGTGTAGACGCTAACCATAGTTGTGGATGCCTTGTCAGATGTTATGCATAGGGTGAGGCTCCCTGTAATGCTCCCCACTACTGTTGAAATGCTGTGAATTTTTTTAGCTGTGTAATGTTTTATTTTTATAAAGTTTTTTTTCTCTGTGTATATTTGTGCGCTGTGGCATGGAGTGCAGCAATGCAAAGCTGTGCTCACATATAGACAGTTGATACCTGCTACACATCTAAAAATAGAAACCGGATGTAATTATCTATCATAATTACATATTTTTTTTACTTTATTTTTAAATTGCCATTTGCATGGCGCAGTGTGATGTATAGCGCCGCAGAGCTGAGCAGTGCTTATACATACATCGCCAACAGCTGCCAGACATCTAAACATAGAAACAATTATTTATTTATGGGCCTATTTAAGCATGTTTGCACAGTGCAGTGCAGTGCTCAGCAACACTAAAAATGTGAAGGTATACTAGTTTTCATAATATCCAAGTAGCTAAATGGGTAGAGTTACAGCCTAATGTTTAGAAGGGCCTGCATTCAAGTCTGTAGAAGTCAGAAAATGTCTGTAATTTAATTTAGTACTTGTGTTTAATTTTAAAAACAAATTTGTGAAATATAGCACTGCTTAAACATGCTAACAGCTACTACTGTTTGAATGGTGCTAAGCTTCACTAAAACTTCAGTTGTTTGAGTTTTTGTGCAGCTTAGCACTGCTTAGATGGTATGCAAACTGCTAAGCGATGCGGTACTTTTTTTAATGTTGCTCATTGACATGTAAGGGTGGGAAAACAGTATATATTAGGTGCAACAGGTGGGAACTCTGCACAATTCTATTGAGTCTGATTATTTGTGGATATGCCAGACAGTTATGGAGATGGTGCACACTTTTAGGTGCAGAGATGGGGTGTTCAGGAGTCTAGGGTCTTTGTTTGGCTCTTGGTAAAGAATTTATGAACCCAGACTGATGCAGGGCAGTTTCCAGGGCTTGGAATGCAAGGTGGAGGCCTGGGACTGTTTGGCCAGGGAACTAACCAGTGTTACTGGTATCCCCCACACTGGTGAGCAGTGTCATCGCTATTATGATCACCTGAAGAGGAGAAAGAGGGGAACCTTGGAAACCTAGGTCCAAGAGGCAAGAGCTGAGAATGCCCCACAAATATATAAGCATGTTTCCTACTATTTTATCAAACTGCAAGTTGAATGCCTGCACAACTAGTATGCATAACAGTGTGCTTCTCTCCCAACAGCTGCAGCTGAGAGGGCTTGAAATGTTGAGTCACACGCTGGGTGCCTGGCCAGATTGCACTGTGAGTGTGGTAAGTACGGATTTATCATGCTAACTGTAGTGCAATAAGCAAGAAAGAATAAAGCATTTACTGCAATAAAGTATACACAATAAAAACTGTAGTGCAAAAAATAGGCAAGCAGAACTGTAGTGTAATAAATGGGCAATTAAATCTGTAGTGCAATAAATGAACAATAACAACTGTAGTGCAATAAACAATAAATAAAACCAATAACAGTAAGCAAAATGTTGCACACCAGGATTGTATTGTCATAACCATTGCAGTAGAGATGTATGCATTGCTTGTCTATGTTAAGGTTGCTGCAGTCAAGCGTAACTTTGTCTCCAGGCCAATATCAGTCACATAATGCTCTCATTTTCTCCCACTCCAGGAACAAAAGTATAAGGTTGAGGTAGTCCATGTTATGAGCAGATATTGTGTTTAGATTTCACAGACACTTATCAGCAATACCAATAAAGGGTTAAGCAACAGTCTTGATTCCTAAATAGATCTGTCTAAATATTTCCAGTATGGCTGTATTCCTTGCATGTCTGCACTAAGTTGCTGCAGTCAATTGTTACATTATTTGCATATGTCCCCTGCAGTCACAGCTATTGGGTTCAATTCCCATGACTGCCAACTAAGGCATGATGTCAGTCTAGTTTATGTACTGTACACAAACATGCCTCTCAAGTACCATGATATCTTGTAATGTAATTAAAACTGCCTAATCTGTCTGTCACAGGATTACAAGAAAAACAATTACTTGGAATGTAATGTATTACCAAATCCATTTACAGAACACCTTGGTAGTTATATAAGTCCACATTATGTGAAACTCTTCTGTGTAGTTATGTACCTGCATTTGCTATTGTTTGGCCCATACTGACCCATACTAACAGCTTGAGAAGTATGTATGTGTTACATCAGCTACAGGAGAATTGTAGTCACTGTACACAAAACTAACAGTACACACCTGTAGAGTATTTATTGTCAATGTTTTCAAGCATATAGTCTGCACTGTCAGTAATAGAATGTTTCTCTCCCTTTCCCCACCCTTATCTTCATTCATTTATTTATTATTGTTATTTATTATTATAATTTAATATTAACATATTTTGTTAAGCTAACTATATTTTGGTAAAATGTGATTTGTTATTGTTATGTTTTATTATGATTCAGTATTAACACATTTTATTAAACTAACTGTTTGGTTGGACTTATGGTTTAATTCTTACTGGCATGCTGCTAACATACTGATTGTTATGTTACTTAATATTGTGTTACACATAATATACATTAACATGTATTTGGATTAATACATATGATGTTCCACTCTGTTAATGCTGACAATGGTTTAGTTACTACTAACCTTAACTTACTGCTATACCTCATTTACCACAGCACATCAAGGTAAGCCAGTTCTGGCTGATCTGTCTACCTTGCCTCCTCCGGCCATGGTACTGGGTCCCAACACATCTGGGACCCACACCGGTATTGCCCCCTCTGCTGCTCTGTGCACCACCTGCAGCGTCAGGTAGTACCGCCCCATGGGATGGGGATGGGGCCCCCTCTGGGAGCAGTGGTGGAAAGGGAGTTGTCACCTGTGCTGAGCTGCCGGTTTTGGTGCACAAGATAATCTACCATGGTTTTGACCACCTCCTGAATCAGATTGAGGACATGCTGGCCAGCCTGGTGGGGCAGCATCTTCCTGGTGCCGAGCCTCTACAGCTGCCAATCCTGGGACAGTGAAGGAGCAGTGCTGACAGTTCCATGGGTGGAGATGTGAGTCACAGTGTTGTCTTGTTGAAGCACATGGGACGTAGATTCCCCAACACTCTCCCTATCCAAGCTGTTCAGCCCCCATCATGTGTCACACACAGTACAGTTGTGACACTTACCATAAATGTAGATGTTTAAGTGTATTCACTGTTACAGTCATCACATTTTGGTTATCTGCTCGCAGTAGCCCTCAGTCAGCCTAATTATCAAAGTTTTGGGTCCTGTGTCAGTTGCTGTCTCATCTTCCATGAAGTCAGGTAGTCAGGGGTATAAAGCATGCAGTCAATGCCATTTTATCAGTTTTTCTTGCCCCAGATGTTAGATGCCTCCATAATGGGAAGCAATTATATACAAGGTTACACCTCCAACAAAAAGCAAATGCACCAGAAAGCTTTAAGCATAGTAAACAAGAATAGCAGTATAGACAATAGAAGTCAGAGGGCTGGAGGGAGGGTAACCAGGACTACAACAGTGAATACACTTGAACATCTACATTTATGGTAAGTATACACAACTGTACTATGTTCTTCGTGTTTCACTGTTGCAGTCATCGTATTTGGGTAGACTCCCAAAGCTAAGGATGGGAGGAGGTAATTAGATATCATTAGGACCAGCTATAAGGCCCTGAAAGACTGCAGTTGCAAAGCCAGCTCTGAATTTAGAAAACAAAATGGAAAGTGGTAATGCTTGGTGAAGGTATGTACAGAACTCCAGGTAGCAGCTTCTAAGGTGTCCCTGGTAGGGACACCTCTGAGAAAGGCTGTAGAGGTAGAAGCAGCCCTGGTTGAATGTGGTCTTATCCCCTGTGGGACAGGTTTTCCATGGTGTGTATAGCAGAAATGAATGCAATGGCCTATCCACTTAAAATGGTTTGCTTTGAAATAGCTTTCCCCTCTGCCCCTGCAGCAAATGTAACCAGCAGCTGTTCAGATTTCCTAAGATGTTTTGGTCCTGTCCAAGTAAAAATCTAAGTTGTCTGTGCACGTCCAAGGAGTGCAGTATTTGTTCCCCTTTGTTCTGTGGATTAGAAAAGAAGGCTGGCAAATGACTGGACTGATTAAGGGCCACACTGGATACCACCTTGGGCATAAAGGAGGGATTGGTCCTGAGGGACACCCTGTCCGCATGAAAGATGATGAAAGGCTCCACTGCCATGATGGCCTGTAATTCAGACACCCTTCTTGCTGAAGTGATGGCTAGAAGGAAGGCTGTTTTCCAAGAAAGTAATTTCAACTCTGCACTTGCATCTGGCTCGAAGGGAGGTAGAGTGAGCTTTTCCAATACAAAGTTAAGGTCCCCGGCTGGAGTACGGGCTCTCCTGGGTTGTCTTAAGTTTTTGGCCCCTCTGAGGAATTGCTTCAGCAGTGGATGAGAGAGGAGGGGTGGTTCTGTATTGTAATGAGCTGAAATGGCTGAGGCATGAATTTTGATGTAGGAAAAGGAAAGGTCTTTGTGAAGCATCTCAGTTAAGTATTGAAGAATCTGAGGTAAATTGGGTGCTGCTGTGCCCATCCCATGAGTTTGGCTCCAGGAACAAAATCTTTTCCATTTTCAGCATAGGATTTTCTAGTACTAAGCCTCCTTGCCTCCAGAATGACACCCATCACTTGCTTACTGAGGGATGGGAATGGAGAGATCAGGTAATTAGCCAGGCTGCCAAGTTCAGTGTTTGAAGCTGTGGGTGCAGAATCTGGCCCCCCTGCTGAGACAGTAGAGCAGGAATCTGAGGCAGGTGCCATGGTGCCAGCAGTGACACCCTGCACAAAAGGGGGTACCAGTGTTGGTGTGGCCAGTCTAGTGCAATCAGTATCGTCCTTGGTTTGTCCTGTTTGATCTTTAGTAGTACCTTGGAGAGGACAGGCAGAGGGGGAAAGGCATAAACTGACAGTTTTTTCCAGGTGAAAGACAGGGCATCCACTTTCCAAGCTTGTTTGTGGGGAGTCCTTGTGCAACATTTTTCCAATTGGTATTTCTGGGAGGAGGCAAACAGGTCTATCTCTGGGCTCCCCCATTTGTTTTTCAACATGTTGAATATCTTTGGTTCCATTTTCCACTCATGTGGGTCCATGAGATTTCTGCTTAGGTCATCTGCCAGTGTATTTGGCTTTCCTGGCAGGAATTGAGCCTGTAGGTGCACTTGGTAGTTCAAGGCTGTGTTCCACAGATCCATAGCTAGTCTGCAGAGAGGGTATAAGTTGGTTCCCCCTGCTTGTTTATGTACCACATAACAGTGGTGTTGTCCGTCTTTACCAATAATTGTCCTGGAAGAATGTGGTCCTTGAAGGCTGACAGAGCATACTGTACAGCTAACATTTTGTTTGATTGATATGCAGGTGCATTTGACTTGGGTTCCATTTGCCCTGAATGCAGTGCCCTGCCAAGTGAGCCCCCCATGCATAGTCTGATGCGTTTGTTGTTAGGGTTTGGGCTGCAGGGGGAAGAGTGAATGGCAGTGCCTTGTTTTGGTGACAGGCCTCTGCCCACCAAAGGAACTCTATCTGTAGACAAGGTATTATAGGAATCATTGAGCCTAGATCCTGAGAATGTTGACACCATAGGCTTTTTAGATACCATTGTAGGTTCTTCATATGCAGTATTGCATATGGAATTAGTAGAATGCAGGAGGCCATGAACCCCAGGGCTTGCAGAATTTTCCTTGCAGATAGCTGGGTCTTTGTGGCCAGTAGTTTGAAGTAGGCTGTCAAATGAACTTTTTTCTCTGGCGTAAGGTAGGCCATCTGGGAAGTTGTATTTGAACTTGCTCCCAGGAATACAGTTTGTTGGCAGGGTACAGGATGTGATTTCTTTTTGTTTATGATGCACCCCAGAGAAGTTAACAATTTCTTTACAAATGCCAGATGATGTAATAGTATGCCCTGGCTTTCTGCCTGAATTAGGCAATCATCCAGGTATGGGTATATTTGAATGTTTCTTTGCCTGCAAAATGCAATGACTGGAGCTAGGCACTTTGTGAATACCCTGGGCACAGTAAATATGCCAAAGGGCAGTGCAGAGAACTGATAGTGCATGTAGCCTGCTCTGAAGCATAGGTTTCTTCTGCAAGATTCCCTTATTGGGATGTGCAGGTAGGCTCCCTTTAAATCCAGTGTTGCCAACCAGGCATCTTTGCCTAGCATAGAAGCAGCTGATGAAGAGTTAGCATCTTGAATTTTGGGATTACCAAAAATGTGCTTAGGATTGACAGATCCAGGATAGGACGGCAGGAATTGTCTTTTCTGGGTACCAGGAAAAATCTTGAGTAGAAACCTTGCCCCCATTCTTCTTCTGGAATAGGGTGAATAGCCCTGATGCTTAAAAGAGAGAGAACTTGCTTTTGAGCCTCTGCCCACTGATATGGGGGAAGGTCTGGCCAACCGTTTGGGGTTGTTAAGGAATGGAAGTGGAATCGGTATCTTTCGGAAACTATATTTAAAACCCATTTGTCCTGGGTAATGAGTTCCCAATTTTTTGCCTGCAGGGCAATCTTTCCCCTAAAGGAACAGTCAGTAGTGCAGGGCTTGGAAGATTTAAAGTTAAGTCATTGAGACAGTTTACCATAGGGGGGAGTCTTACCACAACCTGCGTTGGAAGTGGGAGCCCCCCACTGCTTAGTCCTGTGAGTACCTTGGGACTGAAGCCGAGGTGTTCTGCTGGTTCTGGGTTTGGACTGAGAAGGTCTGGAAGAGGCAGGAAAGGACCAATTTTAGAGGGCCAATGCCTACTAAATCTGGGAGGTTGTACTTGCAGGAAATCTTTAACAGTTTGCATAGATTTAGCTTTTTCCTCCATCTTTTTAAGTACTTCTTCTGGTTTGCTGCCAAACAGGCGGTCTTGGTTAAAGGGAGCATCCAGCAATTTAGCTTTAACATGATCTGCCAAAGACTGCTTCTTAAGCCAAGCGTGCCTTCTAAATACAGACCCAGTGACAGCAGCCCTGCAAGATGCCTCTAATGAATCAAAACAACATTGCAAAGTATGTTTTCCTACTTTTACAGCAGAATGCATTAAATCCTGTAGATCTTTATTTTCAGCACAGTCAAGAATCAACATAATTTTCTATTTAAGCAATCCAGTAATATGCTGCTGATAGTTTAACATATGAAACTGGAAGTTTAAGGCCCTAATGGCCAAGGTTGCAGAAATGTATACCTTCTTACCCCATCTATCCAGTGCCCAGGAATCTCTATCACAGGGGGTAGAATTTTTGGCAGTAGTAGCCTTAATGCTCTTGGGTCCCTGTGAAATAGTCTCAGGATCCACAGTAGGATTTTTAAAAAGGAACTTGTGAGAGTCAGGAACCCTGTAATATCTATCAGGTTTTCTGGGAGCAGGAGGTAAAGAGTTAGGGGCCAAGCTAGATTCTGAAAAGGCATCAACAACAATGTCCAGTACTGGGGGGATAGCTAAAGGCCTGTGTTGGGGCAGGAGTAAGAAATCCCTAAGCCTCTTTTTAGAGTCAGAGTAATTCTGGCTTTCCCAGCGAAAATGCTCCCTAAGAGTATGAAAGGTTTCACCAAAAAAGAAATCCTCTGGAGGGGAAGCAGAGTGAATAGAGTCCTCTGCATCAGAATACTCATAGGTAATAAGGGTGAATCCTGGTTATCAGAGGAAATAGAAATTTCAGAATCCTGATCAGAAGAATCATAAGTAAACTCACTGCTAGGTCTCTTAGAAGGAGAAGGTAGACTTCCCCTGATTAAAGTAATAAGGTCTTCAGCCATTCTTATCATTTGTTTTTTAGGCATAGAGGCCTGACCATGCAGTCTGGGCATCGGTTTTCTAGGCATGGATCGAGTTTTAGGCCTTGAAGAAGAAGATATCATCAGTTTAATATGCAAGTCAGTAGGCCTGAATACACCCTCAGAAGCCGGTGCCTGCACAGTGGCTCCGGACCCATCCAAGGTAGAGACATCTGCAGGTTCCACAGTTGAAGCATTTTACAGCATACTGGACTCCGAATGGGTTTCAGTAGAGGCCTGCGAATCTGAAGTAGTGGGTATTAGGGGCTGCAAAAGTGCCTCACTGAGTACCTGTGAACTGGTGACTGGCTTAGGAGAAGCGTCGTCAGCAGCGTTGGACCTATGTGGTCTGTCTTTATCTTTGTGTTTTTTCGGAATGACGGTAGTCGGGTCCTTACTGAAGCCATATCTGGGTAGTTGAACCGAGTACCAAAATATTTAGATGCATAAATATACTGACAACTAATAGTTCATTGTTTAAACAAGGCACAAAACTGACAGCGAGGTACGGCGTGGTCAGGGCCTAGGCAAAGAATACAGTACGAATGAAAATCTTTATGAGATATTTGCTTTCCACAAGAAATACAATTATTGACTTTTACTGACATCGGTTTAAAGCAAGAAAAAGTTGTTTCCCTAACGGGGTACTTAGCTTAGTTGAAGACTTTGATTCTGAAACTCGAAAATGAAAATTTCATGAGTCGGCCGACCGGCACTTGCGAACTGCTTCTGCTTTGGGCACTGCACGGCAAGAAAGACTGATAAAATGGTGTCGGCTGCATGCTTTATACCCCTGACTACCTGGCATCATGGAAGATGAGACAGCAACTGACGCAGGACCCAAGACTTTGATAATCAGGCCGACTGAGGGCTACTGCAAGCAGATAACCCAATTGTGATGACTGCAACAGTAAAACACGAAGGACATCACCCCGTCTGCTGTCTTGTCTTTCTTGTCTGTCTGAAAATGCATACTCACCTACCCAACTTACCTCCCCCACATGTACCTATGTCCCTTCCCCAACATTCCACTCTCACCATAAAAAAATGGGCATTTGTCCCAAAAAAAAATATCATCCCATACATCGCTCTCCATTTCAAACACATGTCCACTGGACACATGTAATTTGGTTCAATTGGCTTGACAACTCAGTTATGTTGTCCTCACCCTCTATCTGGGGGTGAGAGTTCAAAGTCATGTACAAATTCTGTCAAAGTGCACAGTTATTGCTGTACAAGAAATGGATAGCTATGGTTCTTTCCTACACCCTTCCTGCACATCCCTACCTGCTTTTCACAATTTTTCCCCCTGCTTACACCCCATTTCACCACTTTCCTACCTCCCCATTTTTCTTTTCTTTATTTTTTTAGTGAGATGCTGCATGACACACCACATCATGTAGCTTCACTATGCTCAGCTAAATAGAGCTATATTGGCTATATGTGTTTTTAAAATTGTAATACACACATACAAAGTAAACACCCATCCCATATTTGGAACTCAGGACCATTGCATCTGCAGACCACAGCATTAATCTGTCACACCACACTGCTGTTAATTAAAATAGGTGGTTTAAACAAAACATAGTAATTTCCATTTAGAGTCACTATCATGTTTCAGCGGAGCTGTGAGCTGCACCATG
Organism: Protopterus annectens; assembly: GCF_019279795.1. Taxonomy (NCBI): domain Eukaryota; kingdom Metazoa; phylum Chordata; order Ceratodontiformes; family Protopteridae; genus Protopterus; species Protopterus annectens. The sequence continues at coordinate 546,470,087 of NC_056748.1, forward strand.
CCTCACAAACTTGATTAAAAAGTAATGGAAAAAATGGGAGTGTGCCTTGGACTCTGGTGCAATAGTGCACCACTAGAAAGCCAAGACATAATAATGAATGTAAGTGAGGGCTGTGACAGCAGGTAAATGTGCTCTTTTATCTGCAACATGTAGAAAGACACCTGCTAAGGCAATAATAGCAAAATACATGTTCAACTTGGACCCTGGTGCAGAAATAGATCCATATAAAGCCAGCACATACTGATGGATGTAGAAAATGTTTGTCACAGCCTGTATGCGTGCACATATATCTTGCAAATACACCTGCTGTAACAGTGACTCAGTGGCTTAGTTTTTTTTAAATGCCTTGTAAGCAGTACATTTTGCCATACACAGTCCTGGGTTCAAATCCAGTGGTGTGTGGCAGTGGAATTATAGTATTGTGAAGCCAGCAATTAATGAGTGAGTCATGCACTCTTTATTCACACAATGCATATCAAATGAAATGTCTGCATTTCACTGATGGAAGTCACAGGCCTCTAGATAGAAACATACTTCATATATCCCTGTAGCAAAAGTATAAGTGCATATAGTGTCACTTCATGCATTAATATGCATTCACAGAGACATTCAACTCAGGTACTGCAAATGAGGGCCACTAATATCAGGTGCACCCAGGGTTGCCAGACGTCCCTATTTCAGCGGGATTATCCCGAGTTCACCGCAGAAATCCCGGGTCCCGTTTAAGCTGTACAAATCCCGACGGCGAGGCGACGGAGAAGTGTGTGTGTTACTTCCTGGCTGTGTCTTGAAGTTATGCATATATACGCACTTTTTCGCCATCCTGTGCGTGGGAGACTGGGAGGCGTGATTAAGGGCTCTTCTGACTGACTGCTCTGCTGTGTCAGCGAGACTGCGAATGATCGATGATGCCAATGTGTCTACTCTACTAGCAAGTTGCAACGACGACTACTGAGTGAGCAAAGCAGCTACACTTTCACAAAATTCACAGTGAGTTAACTTGCTTGATATTCTTAATATATTATTGAGCTGCGCATTGGCAGCAGAGAGCAGACTCACATATACAAAATGTATGAAGTGAGTGTGTGAGAGAGAGGTGACACTTGTCGTCTCGTCCCAGTGGGCCAAATTGAATCTCATTAGATCTTTAGCTTTCACTTAGATTGTGTTCAACTCTAAGTAAATGAAATGACTTATTTGTGCTTCCAAGTCTTACCCTGTGAAAGGTACTTAAATGGTCCATAAAATCAACTAGTTCACAGAACATACACACACACACACACACACACAAAAAATATGCCTGACTAACTGTAGTCAGTAATGAGACAGGAAAACCATCTTTATAAATTTAAAAAATAGACAATGAACTGTACTGGGAAATGAGAGATTTATTATCTTAGTGACAGTCATGTGATTTTTATGCTTGGTACAGGATATCTGAGATTCTGACTATAAACATATGGAGTACAGCTTTTACCAAAACAATGCTGATTTAAAAAAAATGTTCAAAGCCTAACATTTACAAGCTGCAGTTATACTACTAGTGTTGTCTGTATATTTTGAGCTAGGGTGGTAAATGATAAAATTTGAAAGTAATTTAGATGCAATGCATTCATTAATGCAGCTATCTCTCTTGCTATGAATGATTAGCATACAAAACTGTTCTCAGTTTTTCATATAATTGCACAACTGGGCAGCTGTGAAGGAAAACATCCAATTGGCTGGCTCAGGAACGCCCTTTGAAATACTGTTAACCCTGATAAGGCCAAGTTCTGCAAGTGTTTTTCTAGAAATGCACATACAAGGAATTTAAATAGTGCATAGTATGCAGAAAACAAATACATACTCTAAAATGTAAACATGCTTCTGAAATATTTTAGAAGCTATATGCTATGTATGCTTTGAATATTTAGTGACGTGAGCAATTTCATTGCAGTGCATGCAAATCTGCTTTTAGGAGCCTGAGGTTATAACAATATAAAATCTAAAATAAATGGACTAACTAGTACACCATAACCAAAGTTGTATAATAATAAATTAAACTACTTACCTTGAGTTCAGCCATTGCTTTGGTGTTATTTTCTGCACTCAAAACTTGATTGTTAGCTGTCACCAGGGAGAGTGTATAACTTCAGTACATGTGTTAATAAAGCCCAGCCAAGATGGAAAAAGACTTTAAAAAGTTTGTAATGTAGAAAGTAAGCTGCTGTTAGGACAAGCACGTACTGACTCAGTGTGGACAGATGACTCTCTGACAGATTTGGAGCTAGTTTAAAGTTTTACTAGCGTGACTTTAATTAAACACAGATGCCCTAGGTCTCTTACGTAACATGTAATTTTATCAAAATGTTAAGCAGTACACTACAGCACCATCAAAATCAGAAACAGAAATCTTCAAAAGAACATTGTATTACCACAAGAACATTTTCAAGATTACAAATGAAAACATGGAAACAATAGAACTTAATCTCTGGGCATTCATCTGTAAACCTAAATTCCAGTAAAGACATATCCAATTCATAAAATTGCTGCTGACACTGTGTGCCCTGAGGCTCTGTAACAATTGAAAACACAGACTCATGTAAGAATTCACAAAACAGCCGTATGGTGCAAATTAAATCCTTATTTAAAGTAGTAAAGATAATGAATCATGGATGAGCTACTCTAGTCTCAGCAGAATATAGTTTTATACTTGCAACAACCTCCATAAGCATATTTCATAATTCTAAACAACTTTCAAAGCTAGAGCAAATCTCCTACATATTGGATGGCATGGCACAGTGATGTAGTGGTTAACATTGTTGCCTCACAGCAAGAAGTTCCAGTTTGATTCTCAGCTGGGAATCTGGGATGCCTTCTGTGAGGAGTCTGCATGTCCTCGCTGCGTTTGTGTGAGTTTCCTCCAGGTACTCTGGTTTTCTCCCACACTCCCACATTCCAAATACATGCATCTGGACCATTTCTCTGAAAATAGGCTATGTCCTAGTCAGAATTTCCCAGTCAACAAATGTTAAATAAACTGAAGATGGTTGTCTTGCTTTCTAACAAGAACAGATAATTGTATTAGGCTAAGTATATTTACAGTTTTGTTTTAGAAATATTGACAAACTGTAACCAACACTAAGATGCAGGCAGAATGCATTGTCCTATTCCACATTCAGTTAGCATCTCTCAGGTATCAGAGAGTGGACATGGAGAAGGGATTAATATGCATGAAAAAGCTCTCTTCCAAACTGGTGATGGCACAGGATGAGCCCTGTCCACCACAAGTTGAATCTCCATCACGGATGATGCTAGGTATATATATCCCAGGTGAAATTCCTAAAATTAGGCACAGGTCAACATCCTAAGGTAAGAAGAAAACTTTAGCATATTGTGCTTCCTGTACAAGTTAAGCACTGTACATCCAGTAACAATCTGTGATGTCTTCCAGTGTAAGAGTACTGGCAGATGTGCACAGGCTTTGCCTCAATGGTAAATTACAAAGGACCGTGGTGGCCACGGTGATGTAGAGGTTAGCATTGTCACCTCACAGCAAGAGGTTCCCTGGTTCGATCCTCGGTTGGGGTGCCTTCTGTGCAGAGTCTGCATGTCCTCCCTGTGGTCACGTGGGTTTCCTCCAGGTGCTTTGGTTTCCCACATCCCAAAGACATCATGCTATAGGTGGATTGGACACTCTAAATTGGCCCTAGGTGTGTGTGTGTGTGTGTGTGTGTGTGTGTGTGTGTGTGTGTGTGTGTGTGTGTGTGTGTGTGTGTGTGTGAGTGTGCTGGACTGGCAACTCGACACCGTAAAACTCCACTGCCAATCATGAGCGGACATGTGATCCGCTGTGGCGACTTCTACCCGGAATGAAGCCGAAAGAAGAAGAAGAAGGTAAATTATGAAGGACCAAACAGAAGAGGTGACATACATGCCACTTGTAACCGCTAGAGTCAGACCTAGCTCCAAGGGTTTATGTTCAGGCTGGTGAGCTTGTCTATAAAATACCTGAGTGGGAATGGTGTCAAAAGCCTTTGTGAGCTCTAGGTAGGCTGTGTGGGCCACCTTCCCTCATCTATAGCCTTGGTAACTGTCTCAAAGAAGTCCACCAGGTTTAGGAGGCTGAGGCATGATCTGCCTTTAACAAAGACAAAATGGGTAGGGTCCAGTGTTTGGAGGTTCCCAATGTCTCTGTTACTGAGATCCATGATGATGCACTCCATAGCTTTGCATACCAAGCTAGTCAGGCTTATAGGGCGATAGTTCCCAGGTTCTGTTAAGGTGGCTCCAACTTTGTGGAGCGGAATAACCATTGCTGTGCACCACTCTGTGGGCATGCAGCCTGTGGAGAGGCTGAGTTTAAACAGTGTGTTTAGATGAGAGGTTAGTTCATCTTGAGCTTGTGTAGGATAGGAGGGCAGCCTGGGACACCATCCAGTCCCATTGATGCTGTGTTTTTGGCTTTGGAGAGGGCTGTTTTAACCTGAGTGTCTGTGATTTCAGGGGCACTGCATTCTTCTGGTATAGTTATGGGCCCTTTTGGGGTGAGAGGGTGAAGTTTGCACTGAACCTGTATGCCAAGATGTTGGCTATATCGGTCGGTTCAGTGTATTTCTCAGCACCAACACCAACTCTGAGAAAATCTGAGAATTGCCACTTAGATTCTTGACATAGCTAAAGAATGCCTTGTGGTTATCTTTGGAGTCCATGGCATTTTTCTTTTGAAGCTAGCCTTGGATGATTTTACAAGAGAATAAAGTTTCTTGCTGATAGTGATCAGGGATGTCTTCCCATTTAAGTGCATTTATTGTTATCACAAGAAGTTTAAGGCTACTGAGTCTTACATACTCTTGCACCATTATGCGTGTCAGTTCCCCACCATAGATTGTTGTAAGTTGTGTAACCCCTTTCGAGGAGGGTTGTCTTGTGCCAGTCATGCCTAGGTTGAATTTATGAATACTTATTGAATTATCCAGGTCCCATTTGAAAGAAGGTGGTGTGTTAAACTGATTTATATGAAGAGCGAGTCTATTCCAGAGGTTTTGAAAATTCTGAGTAACTAATTTGTCTCTCCACCTTGTGTTACTGCTCTGTTAAAGCTGGTTTAGATCTGATGATCTGATATTTTTGGGATTGTTTGATTTGTGAAGGTACAAAAGGTCTTTGACTGCTGGGTCGCCTGACTGTGTGGAAGGCAAGGTATTGATTTCCTCTGAAGAGTCTGTAAGACACTCAAGGCCAGGAGTCAGTGCTTTTAGTCTTTTCTGGTAGCTTAAAGATTTTAAATGTAGAATTCTCTTTGTTGGAAACCTCTAGGGTGTTTACAGCTCCAGTTATACAAATCTGGTGAGGTACCGGTACATCCTAACCTCCTCTGATATTGCAAAACTTTTGGGTTATGCAAAGGTTTTCTATGCAGAAGTCTATGAACTTATTTCTAATGATCATCTTACTGCAGGAGTTCTGTCTTTTGTTGTAAAGCATCTGGTACTACACTTGAGCTCTCAAAACCAGTTTTACATTAAGAAACATCGAATAGCGACTATTGCAGTTTAACTCCACTAAAAAGTGAAATCAACTTGGAGTCGGACTCTGTCTCTGTTCTTAGTGGTTTTATTTTACAACTTTTTTGTTGAGTTTACAAGACCCAGCCTGGCATTTCTTGCTTGTTCATAGTTGATTTCTACATTCTATTAAAAATATCTTAACATGTAAAAACTTTTCATCATTCTATAGATGAGTACTTCTGAAGATGTTGATAATACTCCTTCAAAGAAAATAAAAAGGCTTGTGAAATTCAACACTGATTGGATGAAAAAATATTCCTGGTTACGAGAAGGACGAGAAGGATATGCTATATGCTCGATGTGCAATAATACGTCATTTTCAATTGGACATGGTGGTGAAAATGACATCAAACGACATATGAAGTCTACTGCGCACACCAACAATATTTCATCAGCTTCGACGTCCACCAAAATAACAACATTTTTCATGACAAAAAAATTCAAAGGAAGAAGATGATATTATTGCTGCAGAAACAGCTTTTTGTTTTCACACTGTGAAGCATTCACACAGTTACATTTCCAGTGACTGTGCAGGATTGCTCTTTTCTTGTTTGTTCCCAGATTCAACAATATCAAAAAAATATTGTTGTGGTAGAACTAAAGCAACAAAAATTATTACACGTGCTTGCACCTGAATCAAAAAGAATTATTTTGAAAGAATTGCAAGATCACCAGCCATTTTCTGTGAGTATCGACTCGTCAAATAAAGGCAATATAAAAACCTTCCCATTAATTGTTCGGTATTTTCACAAAGAACAGGGCATTCAAACAAAATTATTAACCTTCTACTCACTGGAAAGTGAGACATCAGTTAGTATAGCAGATTCTATAACAACGGCTTTAAAAGATAATAATTTAAAAATACAAAATGTAACAGCTTTCTGCGCCGACAATGCTAACGCCAATTTTGGTAAAAACAAAGCGCCTTTACAGAATTAAAAGACCTTAATTCAAATATAATTGGAATTGGGTGTAATTGTCACATACTACATAATACTGCTAAAAAGCTGCACAAACTTTAACTTTGATATAGAGTCCATCGTTATAAAAATTTATAATGAATTTAGTTCACAACAAAAGAGTCGTACAACTGAAAGAATTATTCAATGGCTAGAAGTAGAGTGGTCTGAAATGTTATGCCATGTGCCGACTCGATGGCTCACTTTGATGCCCGTGAATTGAGCGTGTTAATAACAAATTTTGAGCCAATACGATTGTACTTTCTGAGTCAAAAATCCAAATCTGAAATTCTTGAATTGTTTTTCAGTGATGAATTGGCATTAGCATACCTGGGGTTTGTTGCAAATGCATGCAGTATTATTCAGAATGTTAACAAAACTTCAAAGCAATGATGTTTTAATAATTGATGTTTTTGAAATAATGAACGTATTGCAGTCACTCAGTCAAAAAAAATGATGCCTTTTATGGAAGCATTGCTAGAACAATGTTACTAAAATGCAGTGATGACATCAAAAATCCGCTTCAAAATGACGACAGACATTTTTGACACAGCGATAAAATACCTACAGAAATGGTTTGACTTTGAAAGTAACAAATTTCAATGCATTAATGTCTTATCCTTAAAACCAAATGTAAAAATCAATTCTGTCAATTGAAGAATTAACAAAATTGTTTAATATTACTTGCAATACTGACCTTCTATATGAAGATGTCTGTTTATTAAACAAGTTTGTACTGAGTATGACTGAAGCAAAATGAGAAAAAACAATAGATGAGAAATGGATAATATTTTTAAAGATCATCCTGCTTGCAGTAATTTGTACAAAATTGTGGCCCACATACTCTCAATTCCACATTCCAATGCAATTTGTGAGAGAATATTTAGTCTAATGAGTGCAGCCTGGAGAAAGGAGAGAAACAGATTGTTGTTAGAGACTGTGGAAGCTGAATTAATGGTCAAACAAAATTTTAATTACACTTGTAAAGACTTTAGAAAATTTTTATCGACTAAAGATGGTGAATATATTTTGAAACAAGCTAAAAGCTGTGAAAAGTACTTGTAATAAAGCTGTTATTATATAACTTTGTGAATTTAAATCAAAATATTCATTCAAAGGTGGACTACGTATTGCTGTTATTGCTGTCATTATTATTGTGTGAGTATTCTGTGTATGTAGTTAATTCGTATGTGGTTTGATTATACATGTTTATAATTAGAATGCAACTACAATGTTTACAATGTATCTAATGAATATGTGACTGTTTGCAATGCATAATAACTGTGATTCCTGCAAATGTTCAAAGTGTACTATTGTTATTATTATTGTTACTGTGTGACTATTATGTATATGTAGTTAATTCCATGTATGTGGTTTGATTATACATGTTTCTAATTAGAATTTAACTAAAATGTTTCGAAGGTATCTAATATGTGACTGTTTGTAATGTTACAATCCAAAACAGCAGATGATAAACTCCCCAACACTCGAGTCCTTGGATACCGACAAAACAAAGTTTTTATTTACATAAAAATGAATAACACTGGAGCTCTTACACAGGGTTAAGCGCTTTCATCTGTCATGTGTGAAAAATGTTCTTTATTGTCGACTGATATTGCTGAATGGTTGAAAATTGTATTCCAATTCTACATATTCAACACCAAGATTACTGTTTGTAATGTTGTAATGCATAATAACTGTATGTATGTACTTATTTGCATATTTGGCTTGAGTAATATATGTCATTAAAAACAGCGACTACATGCAGTATGCAGTCCTTATCAATTATTTATGTATGAAAGCCCTTTTTTTTTTTTTTTTTTGGTCTTCAGTTGCCGAAGACCTTTTTTTTTGGTCTTCACTTCGTGAGAGACCTTCTATTTTTTTTTTGTCCCTACCTGGGTTGCTGGAAATCTGGCAACCCTGGGTGCACCACACAATCCTTTCAAATTCACAGTGCTGATTAGTATAGCTGCACAACCAACATACACATTTGAAGTACCTGCTTGTAACATAGACTGCCCTCATACACACTCCAAATTACTACCAGACTGTAACACATGGCCTGACAGTTGCCCAAATGGTGTACATATTATTATATTTATCCTCCATGTTGCTCAAGGACACAAACATGTGGCCTAGTACTGTTAGTAATAATGTTGCCTAACATACTTACCTTGAACACATGCCTTAATTGGACTGGAAATAGTAGCCTCACTCTGGCTCTGCCTGTACAACAAGGCTGACACAGCTCCCACAGTTACTCCTACAGCTTGTTGTACTCCAAAGTGTCCACACTCTCTGCCTATGCCTATTACCTGAAGCAGCAACTGCAGCCTGTAGCACACACATTTAGATGTAAAAGGTGCTGGTACAGATCTACCCTTTGCAATGAAGTAGTCTCCTCACCCATGTAATGTCCAGCATGACATATCAGAGGGAGCCCCTAATCTACATGAAGGCCTTATATATTGAATTGTGGTTGCATGTAACTGGCTGATGATAGTGCAAATTAGCTGTGTTGGCTGCAATTAGTATTTCAGAACTATAGATTGGTTAAGATGCAATCACCTGCTGATGAGAAGCATGTTAAAAAGGCAAGCAGCTGGCTATGAGGAACCATTCTGTATGAGACTTTCCTCACACAGACCATCCGTATGCAAAGCATTAACTATCAGCACATATCAGAAGAGGAGTACTGCACTCCATCAGGTATGCAACCGTCCTGTTTACATCAGGATGCAGATGTCTGACTATACTTACGAGGAACAGGGATTACAGCATTAAGCCTTTCTTAGAAGTGTGATAATGACAAGTGATCTCCAGATTTGTTACATATACAGAGGATGTGCAAGACATCAAGGGTGGAATGTATATTGTCAATGTGGCACACTGGGCTCATAGAGCTCTCCCTTTACAGTGGTTGTAACAGCACATTGCTATTTGTTTGGCACAGTTGGTTTGACATATTATCGGGGGGGTTGTCCCTTGGGGACACACTACAATAGACTCCAGTGCCGGCTGTATGAACATACAGCAGTATCTGCCATGGCACACATGGGAATACCTGACTATAGCTAGTATCCTAGTTGTATCCACATGCTTAATATGTTTGCACATTGTGGAATATGATATGTTATCAAGCAGTGGATATCGCCAGCCATTCTGTCCTTGCTGTATCTCTACATAGTGGACTTTCACGTATTTTATCCTGACATGTGTTCCCATGTTGTTGTCTTTCAGGGAACATGTATGTAAGATGCCATGCAGCTTTCATGGTTGCAGAGAATGAGTTAATACTGGAAGGGCTCCATCAACACCATGAACTCCTACTGTCCAGGGGAATGAACAGTGGGAAACTGCAGAAGACATTGTGGGCTGACCTTGGCCATGATGTCAATGTCACTGAGCATCAGAACAGGACATATGAACAGGTTTGACACCGCACAATGGACATGATCAATGCCGCATGCTGAAGAGCAGCAGATGTAGCCAGGGATTGTGACACCACCATTGGAGGGTCTGCAGTGGAACAACCACTCTCAGCTATTGAGGCATTCCTTGCAAATCTAGGCACACACCACAGCTGCCAGGCATCCATCACACCCTACATCATGGATGTGGGTGCCACAGTGTCCATGGCAGAGGAGTGTGCAGGTAAGAGTTTGATCAGCACTGCAATACAGTAGCATTCAGTGTGTCAGGATGTACATAGTCTTACATGGTTGTCAAGTCTGTCTGCTTTTGGGGGTGGAGGGTTTCATGTTTCATGTCATGCTCAGATTTTGACCAATATAACAATTAACACAGTAACTACTGTAAATGTGAGATATATGGATGCATTATCTTGTGGTGGTGGAACATGCGGTGGTGCTGACATTACTTCTCCCTCAACTTTTCAAAGGTCTATCAGATATTGATCAAGCCCATGGCCCTGATATTGGTAAGCATGACACTGTTTTGTTACAGATGTAGGTTTACAGCAGTGTAATCCCTACACTATCATCTCAGGCCTGCTGCCTGCATTGCTGTCCTGTTGGTAAGATTGCCAACTGCACACACATATTCTGATTGTACACGTTAGACTCATACCTATGCCTTGTAGGTGTGACCACACTGATATATGTGACGGTATTGTCAAGACACTACAGAGTATCATATGTGCCAACTGTGCAGAGTCTACACAAATGTCAACAATATACCTCACTGTTGCTGATGAGATTGCAGTGTAATGAGAGTTTATGTAGAAGTAATTACAGCTTTTAGTGAGAAGAGTACTGTCCTCATGTCCTACTATATGAGGTTGGGTTTTCAATAGGTCTGTCATAGTAAAACAGTGTATCGAGCCTTACATATATCACAACATAGTACTGCAGAGCATAATAGTGCAGGTATTAATGTACTGCCTTTTCCTTCCTTATCACAGGTGACCGGGGTGTTGCGGTCTGTCCCATACACAAGCAGATGTCAGTGTGTCCTCAGACTCTGATGATGATGGTAGCCACAGTTTGGCACAGGTGGGGGTTTCAGGGGCTGAATCTGTCCCAGAGATTGATATCCCTCTTCTGCCCACATTCTCACTGCACACAGTCAGTATGCTCACACATACCAAGTCCTGGAGGCCACAGATATTAGGCGGTCAGAGGATGGGGGCATAGAACAGAAAAGCGTGGCAACTATGGCTGCAGTTAGTGTAGACACTGGCCACAGCCAGAGAGCTGGTGAGGTCCCACACAGGGGAATTGTCAGGGATGCTTCTAAGAGGCCTGCTGACCATCCATCAGCTGTTGCAGGTGTCACATCACAGGTCACTCTGCACAAGTTCCGGGCTGTCATGGAGGCACAGGCATGCTCTGAATAGAGTACCAGACATACGCTTAGAGTTATGGATGCAGCACAGTCTGACATCCGTGACTGTTGCCATCGCATTGGGGACACCCTGGATCAGTTCACTGATGCAGTGGACAGAAAGTAAGCTGAGGCAGTGTCTGTCTTGGACTGCACATTGTCTGTGCAGGAACATGTGGCTGGAGTTGAGTGTCAGACTCATGGATGTAGGTCAGCAACCCCATCTGCTGAGAGTTCACGTTGCTGTGCGCAATCATGCTTCCATAGTGTCAGTACATCCAGCACTACAGAGGGGAGTGTGATGTCCACACCATGATGTGGCAGGCCATGGGCTTGTGGTCCTGGGTATTCCCATGGGTGAGATCCAAGAAGAAACCGTCACCGTCAGGTACTACCATCACTTCTGACCATGGGCATGGAGGTGCCAGTGCAACTCCTGGCAGGCCCCATTTCCATGTTTGGGGCAGGAGATGGTGAACTGTCAACTCTACCATGTACAGTCCAAAGCTGTCCAACATACACACATGTATGGCTAGCACTGTGCTTGACTGTGTACACACACACTCACACACCATTGTCAAATGCAGGTTACCTATAGACACACACAGCACCTTTCCATGGTCCATCTTGCCTGCTTCCTTTCCTCACTCACACACAAGCTGTCAACTGTTTGGGTCAGCCAAGGCTTCCTGCACCCCCACACAACACCCTGTGCAAGTGATAATACCTGTGCCACATCCCTGTCATCCTCACCACTAATGCAGAGAAATTAAGTTATGTGTCTAACGCACAGGGTGACTATATTAGTTAACATGTACTTGTGTAATGCAGTGTTGTTTTGTCATGCTACTTGTAGTGGTTACTGACAGATACTGTTTGCTGGCATTTGTCATGAGTACGTCACATACTTTTCTGTACCTTATGTTGTATGATGTTGTAATGGCTTTATAGTTACACAATGACAGTTGTGTCACTGACCTGATTATGTTTCTATTTCAGGAGTCTGTTGGGATAACCAAAGGATACACAGTAACAATGAAGCAGCACAAGATGGCATGTCAGCACAGTAGAAATATGTCTTCAGCAAGGTATAGCACTATAAGTGCATGGCTCCATAGGTTCATATGTGTATAATGGGCTAACAAAGACAATGGAAGTGTTCAGCATACTCATGCATCCCTAATCTGTGAAAAGGTCTGCTACTCTTGATAAGTGTCACCATATACAAATATCATGTGTTCAGTACAGACAGCTGCCCAACACCAGTTATGATTGTCATGTTCTGCATCCCATTGTGTAAGCTGCACATGTTGTGTGTCACAGCAGATGTGTGATTCACATGCATGCGGGCCTGTTTCATGTAGGGTCTACTGTCTGTGTTACATACCTGTCTCTCCAGCATGTACTATGTACACCACAGTGATGTTGTAGGTTGGTAGAACAGGTGAGATGTGTTAGTCCTGTAATGGATATGCAAGAAGTATACAGTGGGATCTGACACCTCCATGCATGGAGCCATACACATCCCCTCCAATGCATTTAGGAGACAGACTACACATGTATGACATGGACTCCACAGGACAAATTATCTACACTGTGCATTGGTGTACCATGGAACCTGTGTGGCTGCTACAGTTGTACGATATGCTTGCATCATGACATAGCAAGGGTGCCACTGCACACAATGATAGGTGTAATGACTGCCACATTCACTGTAGCAGTGACAGTCTGGGATTTACATCCCAAACCTGTCGGTATAGAATGCGCAACAGTGAATGCATCCCTACATCTTATCGACCTGTGAAAGTCAAAGGCTACATTACTGTCTGTGTCCATAACTCCTACTCAATGTGTCCAAATCTCCGTGTGTAATGGCTCAACTGTGTGCAGTGTGAGGACACTACAATATTTTGTAGGGGTGGATGATTTCTCACAGAATAGTATTGTGCAGTCATTGGCATTTAGTCTTTGGAAGTGGCTCAGAGAACAACAGACTGTTTCTTAGGTCACCCTGGATAACTATTGATTCTGTGTTGGATTCTTGTGACAGCTCCTAATATGCAATCACCTACTAATGTACTCAGTCAAAGGTCACTGACAATGGCTGTAACTGCAGAGAGGGAATAAGTAGACAGGCTGTGACTGCAGAGAGGGAATAAGTAGACAGAGTATGCCAATAATGGAGGATGTTGAACTCCACTGGTGACTGGTGTCATTGCAGTGTAGGTCTCGGAATGCTATCTTCCCAGAGTATGACTGTCAGACACTTGCCTACCCACCAACTGACATAACACTGTACATGATGTACACAGTTTCCAGCAAGGCCTGCTGGCCTAATATTGTCATAAACCTTGTCAGGCAATGGCTGGTGGAGTGAGACATATGTCGACATCTCCTGCATAGTGCAATAGTCAATGGCCTCCACCGGTTACAGTTGGTAGGCATGATCTGGCCTTGAGCAAAAGTAATAGTGTTTGGTCCAGTGTCAGTAGGTGTATGACAGGGTTAATGCTTGTATCCATGCTAACTCCTATCATGGCATTTCAGGTGACATGACTCTGAGGTCTGGAGACACCGCTTGGCACTGCATGCTAGTTGTCCTCCGTGCAAGTAACTATTGCACTTACTTCAAGCATGCTGCAAGAAGAGAGTCATGCAAGGTGTCTCTACAGAGCAAAGACATATTAGGGAAGTGTAATATGTACACACTGTGTTACTTAGTCATGCTGTGGCTCACTTGCCCAAAGGATGGTCCAGGTCCTTACCTACAATGCCCTAAAGCAGTGCTGTTACATTCCCACATGGGAAACCAGCATAGTGCATCATCTGTTTACCAATATTGGTAACCAGTATAGCCACCCCTCAATGTGAGGTCCTCCCTGGTGGGATCTGACACAGATCAGTCTCCTTAGAACTACCATCATGTACCTTCCATTGCAGACAATACAGACATATATGTCAAGAAAGCCATTTATTACCTCATGTGGGATGGATGACATAGCGTGATTGCACATTCCCCTTCAGATGGGACAGGAAAGTATGCAGAACTCCACACCCATGCATATTGTCAGTAGTATTACAGTTGCATAAACTTAACTATACGTGACAGCAGGGATACAGGTTTTTCATGGCTCAGCAAACCTGACTGATGGACAACTGCCATTAGCAGGCTGTACAATAACAGGTGGACAAAGCTGTGTGACAGTTGGGGTGAGGGTACCCCCCCTAACATGCAGACAATACCTCCTCAGCTAAAAGAAGTACATAGTGTTGATGTGATATTGTGTAGACATGGTAAGTGACAACAGTAGCCACCCACACAAAGGAGAACCGCAACACACAGTGTAGTTACATGTGTGACCTCAAAGGACAGGCCCAGGTTGTCAGTGACCACATATGATGGGTCTGTATTCATACCTAATCTGTACTCCCACACTGTCTGTGTCAAACTGCACTCGATTTTCCCTGCCACAAATGACACATGACATTCCTACAACCTGTCACAAAACCTCCATATTTACAGAGCAGTTCGTAACTGGCCTCTCATAGGAAAATACACAGCTTCTACTACACATGCTAACATTCCAGGCTGCATCCCACATGTGATCTGACAAGGATTACTGACACCATTGGGAAACAGTTGCAATCATATTGACAACACTGGCTGCACACCAGCTGAGTGGGCAACCTCAACTGTTATACATTTGCATAGAGGTGGTGCATCCACTAAACAACATAATTATACACCTCTTTGTCTAAGTACCCATATCTGTATGCTCATAGGGGTAATCATCATGGAGCTGATCAGCACACATACATGTGATCTACACACAGTTGACTGTACACAATTTGGATGTGTGACAAGGGGAGCATGACTGTTACACATGGTGGACATTCCTGAGGCAGTCACCAAGGACCTGGGTGAGGG
The DNA here is from genome assembly GCF_019279795.1 of Protopterus annectens. Taxonomy (NCBI): domain Eukaryota; kingdom Metazoa; phylum Chordata; order Ceratodontiformes; family Protopteridae; genus Protopterus; species Protopterus annectens. The sequence continues at coordinate 546,485,371 of NC_056748.1, forward strand.
AACATCAGGGTGTACAACCCCCTAGACTGAGCCAAGCCATCTGACTATATCCCCCACTCAGAGAACATTTACAAAGCACCCACTCAGGCATCCACGATACTGTCATTGTAGGGGTCACTAAGTAACCCATTGATGGCACACATACCCAACATAGGGACATCCACCTTCAATAGTATCATTGCTCAACAGGGCACAGTCCTGGGTCCTCTACTGCTTGGAATCCATTTAACCACAGTACAAGCGACGAGTGAATGACTGTGACTAACAATGACAGGTAATGCCTGCAGACTGTGAGCACTGAGAGTCTTGGTGGTATGTCACTATTCTGCAAGAGGGTATTGTGAACACATGGCCTGTTGACATACTAATTGCCATAAAGCTATATGGTCATTATGATAGTGAAGTTCAAATGTGCTATGGTTCCATAACATGATGTAAAATTATCTAACAGGCTCACACACAAACATGACTACATTGAGGAGAGTATCACTTCCAAATACTGCATACGGGACATGCCAAGGAAAACAGGTAGTGCAAGTTGGCTGTATGTAGATGAGAACACTTACCTATGTGATGGTACACATTACAGATCACAGTATGTGATGCACGCAACACACCTCCTGTCTGCTAGTACTGTATGTTTAGGACATATTATGCTTGATGACATCAGCAGGCCTTGTAATCAATACTTTGGGAGGCCACATCACACTCAACAAATAAAATATTGCAAAACCCTACCTATTTCTAAGCTACCAAGGTGATTACATTTATGCCATATGGACAGACACACAAAGTAGCCTGGAGTGAGACTAGAACCCCTAGCTATCTAGTCTTACACACTACAGCTCATAGTATTTCTCGCATGTGCCATGGCTTAAGTCTGTTACTACACTGTCAGCTGGTAATCTTAAGGTGGATGACATCATCAGGACTTGTAGAAGAGGGCAGTCTGGATGCTAACAGCAAGTTACAGGGCCAAAAAGTGCATAACCACTGCAGGTGGATAGCCCATGAGGGCATGTCAATTCTTGACACACACACACACACACACACACACACACACACACACACACACACACACACACACACACAAACACACGCACACACAGTAGCCTGAAGTGAGATTAGAACCTCTACTTATCTAGTCTTATACACTATAGATCACAGTACTTACCACACACATACAGGTTAAGTTGGTTGTATATATGATTGCAGGCACAGTACTTATGCATTACACAAACTAGGCTTGCCTTGATCAGCATCTGTGGCCTGCAGAGTGATATTGCTTCATACTGTTATCTGCATCTAGCATTCTAGCAGTGACATAACTGTTATCATCCTAGCTATGTGTGTACAGTTACCAGTATGGCTTGCACTTAGATAAGCAAACCTGTGTGCAGGAACAATGTGCCCTGCCCATGTGTGCATTGACAACATTATACATTACACCACCTGCTCACCTGTGTCTACGTGGTGACATCCAGCAGGCACAGTTGTCTGTAGCTAAGTGGAGTATGTACTGTTGCACACTTAGTTTGGAATCTATGAGCAACAGTATGGATGTGTGATAGTGCAGATTTACTCACCATTATTAGGGTATGGAGGACAATACAGACATCCACACATACTTATGTATACAACAAGAATATATATATATACATATATATATATATATATATATATATATATATATATATATATATATATATATATATATATATATATATATATATATGCAGCTGTGTGTGTATGATATGTATATGTGTTATGTAGATATACAGGGAGAGTCTATGTATCATTTTAATATATATATATATATATATATATATATATATATATATATATATATATATATATATATATATATATATATATTGGTATATATCTATTTCACACTACATAGAGATAGATATACTATGTATGTCAGAGAGAGATAGTAACAGATGGATATGTATGCCTATATGTTTGTATGTATAGACATATCTATATATATAACAGGTCATTTTTGATGAAGGGGCAAGAGAATTGTTCTCATTTTAACTAAGTGTATGGGCATGCCCAGTGGGACTGTCAGTTCTTATATACTGACTCCAGGTCACACTTGTCTGTACTCCAGTCCGGGATTTTGTGTTACAGACATTGACATTGACATCTGTCCCAGTTTCTGCAGTAGTGCACTTCACTCAAAATGTCCACAGCATTCCCCATCTGTCTGCTATACTTAATATGTGACTGAGGTTCATAATGTTACATCACACACAGACTTACTGTCTGTGAAAACACCAACATAATAGTACTTCATATGCAAAAGATGTAACTATTTCCAGATTAGGACCATGAACACCATCACCCATGCTAACATCCCAAGCCCACAGAGCCACACAGGCTGCCAAACAGAAATGAATCCTTCATCACACAATCAACAGCATACATACGTACGTTATTACTCCTGCATTAGGTGTGACATACAATGTGTGATCAAGTTCTGTGTTACAGCCCTGAGATTGCCTGGTCTGCTGATATATCATTGCTGACTTATGTTAAAGCAGTTATATGGGAACACGTCTGTGTTGGGGGTGGCAGTACAACAGCAAATAATCTGCTGGGATACACAGTAGTCCAAATGTCATGTGAACCCACTGTTTAACATCTCCCTTGACTGATGTAATGAATATTCCAACCATGAGGCCTAGTGATTATTATGGAACACATACTATTGGACTTGGTATCTGTAGTCCCATGTGGATGTTACTTCTGTCCACATAGCCCACTATATTTCCTTGCATAAATGCAGCAGATCCATACATACAATACCATATTATAATAATCCTTACAAGTAATGCATAGGTTAGAGACTTACCTTGCGAATGCAGCAGTTGACAGAACTTTAGTTCAGGGCTGACTCTGTGTGACACAAGTGGTACACAGCCAATACATGGATAGATGCAAGTTGTGTGGGTTGCCTGGCATCAACAACTTTAATATATGTATGAGAGTACAAGTAAGCTGTCAGTCTCTAGGGCCCTAGGTTGTCAGTGATATGCGTTGTGTCTTAGCCAAAGCCAGTACTGGACACACCTATGTCTTTCTACAGGGACATCATCAGGAAGTTCCTCCTCTGAATGCTCCTGTGACTGTGGCTGTGTTGACCTAGGCACTGGTGGGGGTGCTGAGTATTCCTTCCCTTCACTGATCCTGCTGCAGCTGTTTCCACAGGATCATATTGTGTAGCATGGCACATACTGTGAACATATGTGCACATGTGGCTGAAGAGTACTGGAGGGCTCCACGAGACATATTGAGGCACTGAAACTGTGACGTCAGAAGCCCAAACACATGCTCTCTGATGTTCCTAGTATGTGCGTGTGCCTCATTATGGCATTCTTCTATGGGTGTGTGTGCATTTCTGATAGGTGTCATCATCCACGTTTCCAGTCCATAGCCAACATCCCCCAGTAAATGGCCATGTGGGATGCCCCCCCCCTCAACAAACATCTGGCACAGCTGTGATGCATGACAGATATGGGAATTGTGATAACTGCCAGGGCTGCCAGCACACAAATTCATGATAATCCCCTGGACATTGCTCACAACCTGGTAGTTGATAGAGTAGTACCCCTTGTGGTTGACATAGATTCAACCCTCCTCACCGGGTGGTGACTTGATGTGTACATAAGTGCAATCTATAGCACCCAGTACTTTTGGGTAGTGTGCTACACAGTAGAAGTGTTGCATATTGCTGGCTCTCACCGCAGTGGTGAGGAGAAAAGATATGTGCTCACTGGCATGTGGCAGCATGGCATCCAGGAACTGGTGGAGTACCCTGGATGCTGATGCCTGTGAGATCCCCATCATGTCCCCAGTTGACCTTTGGAAAGTACCTGTAGCTAGTCTCCAAAGGGCTACACATACCTTTGTTTCCACTGGGATGGGTTCCTCTGTTGGCTTTGGGTCTGAGTTGAGGGCGGCATAGCTCAGTGAGTTCTTGTAGTATGTCCCTGTCCACCCTGTAGCACTCCACAATCCCCAGCTCATGTAGCTCTTGGAAGGTTATCCTGGGCCTGAACATTCTTCTTCTTCTCTGTCTAGGCCTATTGTCAGCAGCAGCATCAACAGTGACCTCAGCCTCTAGCTCATAAAGATGTAGCAGACCTGCAGTTGCCCCTAGTATTCTCTCAGTTAAACTTCCCAAGTCTGTACTCCAACAGATTGCAGGGTGCATCCATTCTTTATAGTGCTCTACTGTAGGTGTTGACAGTGTGATTGGCTACTTATGATGCATTCCACCTCCCTAGTATTTCATTAACATCATTTAATGCCCCTAGTTTAAGTTAAACAGGGGTCAAAACTAATTAACAGGTCATTGGCTTTTAGATACACTCAGCACTGTGGCAAAGCATGCAAATGCAGGCCCTATAGGTAAGCAAAGCTTAGCGCTTAATGTACACACAGCCCTAGACTTCCACACTCAAAATAGCAGAAACACGCACCCCATAGCTAAGCAAAGCCTAGAAGTTAGTGCACACATTCCCCCTGGAAGGACACACTCAGCATAGTGGTGCTCTGCAGAAATGGGTGTAGATAAGCTGAAATAAGCTTAGAAGTCATTGGACACACCCTCCACTGATGTCAGCTACCTCCTCTGTAAACGGTAACAGCGTTCTCTGCCTACACAAAGGGGATATGCAGACACTATTGCCCTTTATGCTATTCAGTAACTCAACCTCATTTGCATAGGGATCCGTGCTCACAGCCTGGAAACTACATGCTTCATAGCCCTACCATGTTAGCAACAGCACCAATGCACCATTGTAGAAACTCCACACGGTCCTTTAATACATTTCTGTCACATATTAATTTTGTTTTTTCCAATTTTTTTTACTTTTATATAGCATGTTTGCATACTGCTACTTGCTGCGCAAACATCCCCAAATTATTAAAAAAAATAAATCAATTTAACTTATTTCCTTTAATTTTTCAGACACACATGAGGATAGTTTCACTCATATCTGTATGTGGTATGCCATTTCTGTCCATATATCTGCATTTTTACAGCCCCTTTTTTCTGTCTACACTCCTGTACAAGGAATTTTTCCATGTAACTACAGACACTGACATGGGGTCTGAAGATCTGCCTATCTGCTTGCTGGATCACTTTACCTGACTCATTTGCATGAGATTCACCTGCTTATGAGGGGATTTGCATGCCACAGACCTTCCTGTGTTGGCACATGCATACTTGCTGCTCAGCATTGCTTACTGAATCTAAAACCTGCTTACTTTCATGTAAGCAGCATGGAGCAATGCCGACACAGTAAAAAAAAAATGTAAGCTTTATTAAACTTCCCCCTTTATTATTTTTTCTCCAAAGAGGTGTAACAATGGGAAAGAACACTGTACACAAAATAGGTGTAACCATGAGAAACAATAACATACACAAAATAGGTGTAACCATGAGGAAAGATACACATCTGCAAAGAAAACACATCACTACAGCAAGTAGTGATTGAATATAAATGAAGAAATACATAACCAGGGATGACTGCTCAAGGTAACAAAATGTGGGTAAATGGAACTCAAACAGCTGATGGAAATGTTACTAATTATTAAAACAACACATACTAACCCACCAGAAATGGATACTGGAATTCTCAGCATCATAACAAAATTCTAAGTGATTGAAGTATAGCAGTCTATGTAATTAATGATAAAATGCAATCTTCCCTCAAATGGGATTATTTTACATGATCGCCTTTTTAAAAAGTTAATTTCACATGATTGGATTCATGTGATTATTTAAGTCAAACATCCAGAAAATAGAGCAAACAGCATTTTTACAGAGGGAGTAGTCTCCCTGCAGCCCTCATATCCCTGTTAATTATATACACCAACTCTGAGATAATACCACAGAAGGGAAAAGGGCAAATTTCTCAATCCCCACTGTACTGCAAATACAGTTCTTTTGACTTTTCGATCACATAGTCTTGATTATGTCAAATTCAACTTTTAAAAAGTTGATCATGTTAAATAGACACTAATCAAACCAGTGCCTTCATTAAGATGCTTTAGTACAAAAACATGCCTACACAACAGTACAGTTCCATTTCCACTAGCAGAAATGCTTGATATGTACACTGTAATAATTCAGAAAGCTAACTAGGACACCTAAAAGACAGAACAGAATGTCAAGGAATATCTCCAAGTTATACAAATACTGAAAATCCTATGAGCCTTAAAATGATGAACACAGTGCATAACAACAGAAAAGTAATTATGAATAAGACCATTTAATAAAGAGCATACTATTTTAGAAAGAACTGGAAAAATAAAGAATACCAGGAGAAGGTGAAAATGTATCCCACTATAAAACCAGTTGCTTAACAGATTTGGACAGATCCATTCCATATCAGACACAATGCTAAACAGGAGCAGATGAAACTAGAATAAGAAGAGAAAACAGAAAGAATGGCAGGTCCAACTCCTCATGTATCACCTACTGTTCACCCCCCAAAGCATACAGTCTTGTAGAAATGTAATTGAAAGGTGAATTTGTATTGAAGATAATAGAATACTAGGCAATCACAAATGAAAGACACCTGACCTAACATCTGCAAGATAACACATTATCATAATGCTGTAAAATTACTTAGCAAACAATACATTACATCAGGATGTTAACAACTACAGTTACATCATTACAGTAAACGAATCTTTAGTTTCACAACTCACATAGATATCAGAAGCCATTAAGAAGACCATACATATGGAATAGAATCAATTCAGCTGTAGAGATGCCTCAATATACCATTAGCAAGCCTTACAATGAATTCAACATGTCAAAAACTTTCACTGTTAAGTAATTAATAGCAAGACACACATTACAAAAAATAACTAAGACAGGCATTAGAAAAACTAAGAATAACAAAACTAACATTAAGTATGAAAAGTATGAATTTAGTAAAGAGAGCTTACAAATGGTTTCGGCTGTTCCAGCTTCTTAGTCTTTACCTATTCTGTCTGTGTGGTCCCACATATACTATTCCAAGCTTATTTCACCTACCCAGTACTGTGGGGCAAGCACAGCAGGCACCCCTACTTCACTTACTTAGTCCATGGTCTACCCTATATCACTCCATCATTTCTTACACCTTCTTTTCTCCTATCTTTATTTGTATGCCAGTCACTCCTCTGCAGTCCTTCACAGATTCACTCCAAAGCTACTGTGATAGCAACACAATAGGAACTCCTAACTTCCATTAATCACTCATCTTCCTACATCCTACCACTCCCTAACCTACTCTATCCTACTTCAAATAAATATTATCCTTAACATTCACCTTCTTCCATTCCATTACCATCTCAACATTACTAATCCATACCTCACATTAATACTGGCAGTACTCACAGTTCTGCATCCTATAATCAACCTAACATTACTCAACGTACTTCAAGTAAATACTATCCTCAGCACTCATCTTCTTTGATTTTATCATCACCCTAACATTACTAGCCCTTCCCTCACATTAACACTACTCTCAGCACTCACTTTTCTCCATCCTATCACCTTCACATTAAACCCTCCCACCTCACATTAAAACTACCCTCCACTTACCCTCCACTTACATTCACTGATTTTATTATCAACCTAACACTCTACTTCACATTAATGCTACCTATACCACTCATCCTCTACCATCTTACCATCAGCCTAGCATTACAAACACTTCACAGTAATATTGTACTCCATTCTCACCTTCTTCTAGCCAGTCACCATCCTCAGTCCTATCATCGCCGTAACATTACTCACCTCACATAAATACTACCTCACCTTCCTCCATTCTATCATGTCAACATTACTAACTCTTACTCTATTAATACTAGCCCCTCATTACTCACCTACTCCCATCTCATCATTACATAACTTTACTAACCCCTACTTCACATTAATATTCACTCACCACTCACCTTCCTTCATCATATCATCATGCTAACATTACTTGTACATATCTCACGTTAATATTACTCTTAACCCTTCCTCCATGCTATCATCAACTAACATTACTACACCTACTTCACATTAATAATACCCTAACCACTCAGTCCTAGCATCACTATAACATTATTCAGCCCTACCTCACTTTCTTCTACTTTATCATCACGGTAACATCTATCACCTCATATAAGATTAACACTACCCTCACCAATCACCTTCTTCCATCTTAACAGCACCCTAACCTTGCATTAATATTATGCTCACCACTCACCTTCCTGTATGATATCATCATTTTAACATTACTCATGCCACTTTACATTATTACAACCTCCACCTTCCCCCATCCTATCATCATTTTAACATTAATCACCCCTATTTCAAATTAATTCAACATAAGCCACTTACCTTCCTTCATCATATCATCACCCTAACATTTTTCCTTTTATTTGTATAACCACCTTTCATGTCAAAACCATACACAACTTCCTATCAGATTATACCCAACTGTGCTCAGTTAACATCTTACACAGTACAATGTCCACCTCACCATAATTACTCTTTCTCCATTTACACCTCAACACCTAAATACTTCTTTTCTCTATACATAGCACTGAATTCATTAGGTTATTTTGCCCTACACTCTCCTTACCCTCTTTCAGTCAGACAGTTCTTTTACACCTGTCACCTCATCAAACTCTTCCTGTATTACACCTCTACACCCCTGACCTACAGTCTCCCTACCACATACTTTTCCCCTCACCCAAACTTTTTTTGCCTATGTGCCTGTGTGACTTCTTAACCACCAGTGCAGTCCTCCAAGGATCCACCCCCTAATGACATTATCTTCTTCTACTGCTCCTTCATTTTTCTGTATTTGGGAACTTTTCTCAGGGTTTGTGAGCTCATTTCCAAGGATTCCTAATACTGCAGGTGTTCTGCTTCTTGTTGTAAAGTCCTTGTTACTGCACTTCAGCTCAAAACCAGTTTATTTTACATTAAGAGGGGTTTATTCTGCACTCTGGTGGGAGCAGAGGGCTGATTCAACCCATCCAAGTTGGGAAATGCTGGCGGAAGGCTTATTGTGTGTTTATCTGATTGGCGTACGGGCTTAACTGATTAAAAAGTCTTATATCCTGCTGGTATAAAAGCTGATGCACAAATGTGGTTACCCATGCCTTGTATATTAAGCTAACCTCCCCAGTATAAAATCTTCTATAGGAAAGACTCTCCATAGTCTCCCACTGTACACAGTTGCTCATAGAGCTGCCAGTTTGCACAGAGGGCAGCACCACTACAGATCATTTAACAGTACATTACTAAACACTCTCACTTACACTCTTAAGTGACTCTCCTCTACTCCTTCCCATCCACTAAGGATCTGGCATAATGGATAGGCACTTCCCTGTCTGTTTCTGGTCTGGTAGATATGGGCATCCAGGGGCAGAGCAGTAACTGCCTCATATTCACTGACAACCATTTAATTTTAGAACAGACAAACACAGTGTGTGAGAAATGTACATACACAATGTCATTGGAGGCTAAACTCTCACATACACACATGAAAAATGCAAATCAGGTTGTCAGAATTATACCCAAAACAATCACTACCAGCACTAAGGAACAAACAGGTCCCTATCAGTTCATCGAAAAATCAGTTCAACGAATGGCATTTTCAGTGCACTTACATCGAAAAAGTCATTCATTGAACTGTTATTACTGAGATCATAGTACAGTGAGGATCAGGAAATTTGCCCTTTCTCCACTGTAGTGCAATCAGGAGTTGGTATATATAATTAGCAAAGGCTGTGGGAGGCACAGCCCCCCCAAAAATTCCATTCATTGAAGTGACAGTTCGATGAAGTGACATAGACCTGAACAAACACACAGACGCACATATGTAGAGGTACTCACTTGCAATCCACTCAAACCTCCAAGACATCCTAAAAGCATATCTCAGTGGCCCTGCACACATTCAAAAAAGGCAGCACCTCACACAACACATAACTCTGAAAACTACAGTAGCCCCACTTCCAAGACCATAAGGCAACACACCCCACAGCCAGACATTCTACTTATTGTAGATTCCATTGTAAGACATGCAGGGTAAACAAGGAGAAGATCCCAGTGAGCTGTCTGTCTGGAGCCAGGATCTGCCAGATCATGTATGCACTTAGATCTTTAAACCACAAGTACCAGTATGATATGGTCATAGTCCATGTGGGCATAAACACCTAAGACATACCTCACTGGACCACATGAAGAGAGACATGATGAAGCTCTATAAATGTGTGTCCCAGGTGGATATGAATCTAGCCTTGAGTAGCATGCTACCTTCACCAATGATGATGCCACAGTACCTGCAAAAAATAATTAACTTCAACAACTGGCTTACTTTCTGCTGTCACATCAAGGAGATACAATATTTGTCAGCCTGGGGAGACATGATTGATAAACCATGATGTTTTGCCAGAGATTGTATGCACTTGTCACCACATGGTTTTTGGATAGTGGCAAACACTTTTTCTACCCCCATAGTGTCTTTTTTTGGCTGTGCCAAGTTGTTAAAACCTTCAACGTAACAAAACTCACTCACGATTACCTAAAGGCACTGCTGCTCAATGCTAGGAATTTAAACAAAAAACTGCACTCCCTGGAGGCACTCCTCACCCAGGAAAATGCAGACATATGTTCTGTCACAGAAACATTGTTCAGAACCATGGAAAGCACCCCAGCTATCAAAAGCTACAATGCCTTTCATACATTGTAATGCCCCTCAGCTCAGGATAAAATAAAAGGAGGAGGTGTCTCAGTGTTCACAAAGGAAAATTACATTGCTAGACTGGTCCAACAAAATAAATGACTCACATGAGCTGCTCCTTGCATAAATAACCATAAGTGCAACCTCCTATCATATCCTTTCTAACTAAAGAGCCTCAAAAATTACTCTGGAAAAGCACACCTCCTTCCTAAACCTACTACAATCTCTTAACATCCCATACTTACGAGTGACTTCAACTACCCCTCCATAAAATGGGAGACTTATATAACCCATAATTCACTTGCTCAGAGGTTTCTAGACTTTGTCAATGTGTACACCCTAGAGCAACTGGTTAGCTCCCCAATTACAGGTCCAAATATCCTAGACATAATACTCACGAACAAGGGGGATGTGACTCCCTTCTCATTCATTAACTCCTCTCTGGTAAGATCTGATTACAAAATAATCTCCTTCAATATTAAAACTAACTTAGAACCCTCATCAAACTCCAAACCAGTTAAGACATTTGCTAAGGCCAATCATCTCAAACTACGTGACAGCTTATCAAACTTCCAGTCCCCTCCGAACCAGGATGACATTGAGGACTATTCTGAGCTGTACACAAAAGGACTGTACAACCACATTCATAGCTGTACAGAGTTGGCAGTACCTGCCCGAGTCAAACTTATGATTACTGGCAAAAATAAACCACCCTGGTGGGCCACTGGCATAAATGCAGTTTAGCATAATGGTTAAGGTATTTACCTCACAGACACAAGGTACAAATAGGCTATTCAACAAAAGAAAAAAAATCTTCTCCGAAGCCAAGAAAGAACAGTACAAAAAGACACTCACCTGTCTAAACAAACAAAAAATCAGAGAGCTTGTCAAATCTGCCAAAGCAAACTATGAGGCAAAGATAGCTTCCCAGGTGAAAGATAATCATAAGGCTTTTTTAATTATATTTAAAACCTAAGGGGAAACAATCAGTAATGTGCCAAATTAATCATGAACAGCAACACTTACACCCAGCCTGAAACTATACCAAACCTGCTGGCCGACAAGTTCAGTTCAAACTTCTTTCTCCCATCACCTCCTACCACACCAAAAGAAATACCTGCAACCAAACCCTACTAGTCATTACGAGGGAACAGGTCCTTACTGCACTCACTAAAGCCAGAAAAACAGCCTCCATGTGTCCCAACAACAATCCAGGATGCTCCTTAAACAGCTTAAAACTGAATCTATCAAGGACACTAGAAACCCAATTTATCCAAACCTCCGGATGGGTTTTGTCCCAGAGGAATGGAGGACTGCAACAATCATCCCTCTGCACAAGGTGAGACCCAAAGAACTACACACCCATAAGCTTGACCAATCTTATCTACAAGGCCATGGAGAGAATTATCATGAACCTGATCAATAACAACATAGGAACTTTCCAAACACTGGACCACACTCAATTTGGCTTTGTCAAAGGGAGGTCTTGCCTTCTCAATCTGGTGGACTTCTTCAAGAAGGTCACCAGGGCCATGGATGAGGGTAAAATGGTACAGACTGCTTATCTAGAACTGACCAAAACGTTCAACAAAACCCCCCACTCGGGGATCATAAATACATGGAGTTAGGCATAAACCCCTACATTGTCAGATGGATAGCAAATTGGCTCACTGACAGGAGAGGTGAATCCAATACTGATAAGAAACTTGTTACTAGTGGTGCCTGAGCAGTCAGTGTTGGGACCCCTCTTTCTTGGTATATACTTCTCTGACGTGATGGCCAATGTTGGGGGCCTCTGGCTCACCAGGTTCGCTGATGGTTGTAAGCTGGGAGCAATCAATGAATCCCCAAATAATGTTAACATTCTACAAACAGGTCTAAAAATGACAAATGACTGGTGCCAAAACCATGGTCTGTGACTAAATGCTAAGAAATGCATAGTCATTCCATTTGGAAAATCAGATATCTCTGCAAATTATAATACTGACAGCACAACCCTAAAAGTAGAGGGACCTAGGAACACAGATAGACAGTAAGCTAAACTTTGACCACCAGGTAGCTACAGTACTGAAGAAATCCTTCTGTGTGACTCAACTTATAAGTAAAGGCATGGCATGAAGATCCAAGGAAGTCATAGTTCCACTGAACCCAACCCTCATCAGGCCCATAATCAAGTACAATGCTCCCTCCTGCATGTAACTAACCAGGGCAGGCATTTACACCAACTGGAGAGGCCCCAGAGGTTTCTCACTAAAAAAAAATACAAAACATAAAACACATATCTTATGCAGACCGACTAAAGGCAATATCCTTTTACTTCATCTCATATTATTTATTGAGAAGTAACTTATGTCTGACCTACAAGACATTTTTCAATCCAGCCCTGATGAAAAGTTACATATTTGCAAGAAAAACTATACGAAGGTTACACATTTTATATAACTGAATTTTATTTGTGATCTAATAAAATTTGCTGGAGAGACAGATTCATAGCCCAAAAGGTTACTTTATCTATGCAATAAACTTCCCATCTTCACAAAAAAAACATCCTTCACTCTCTTCAAAAAGATTTTGGATAAATGAATGTGGAACCGTAAATTGACTCCTGGGGTACTGCCCATGTTCCTTATGACAGTCTGTAAACTGAGTGATTGATTTTCAAGATGTTATCAGGTAAGAGTTTGTAAAAATCTGGAATTAGACCATCCAGCCTTTTTGTCTTAAGATTTTTACTTGTTCCTTTAATTCTTTAAAGGAAAAGGGTTTATCTATGTTATTAATATTGTGTTTGGATAGCTTATTTTGAATATTATTAGCAAGAAAGTTGTATATACTTTTTATTACTTGTAGATGAGTTATTATTATTAATATTCTTGTAATGGGTTTTAAAACATAATAAGATATTTTTTAGATCTTTAACTTTGATAGTCTGATTATTTCTAGTGTATATTATTTCTTTTATATTACTTTTTTTCATTTAAATATTTAGATCTAATTGCAATCCTGTGCATACTCTTGGGATTAATTGAGTAGGATTGTAATCTGATTTTTTCCAGATTTATTGATATTTTATGCTGCATGATATCCTGATATTCCTTGTTCAGTTTACATATGTCAACGAATGCAGATTTGTCATTTGATGTAAGTTTTAGTTTTAGTTCATCGATTTCTTTTTGTAAGTCTACTAGTTTTTCATCCCACTCTTTCCTTTTATTTACATACCAGTGTTTGACTTTACTGCCTATCTAACACTAGAGGAGTGGTTTCCAGCTCTGAAATTGTAATTTTATTAGCCTCTTTGGGCTGATTTCTATCCCTTTCAACTTTCTGGCTTAAAAATGCGTGTGTTTGCGTATTTTTCACATTGTGCAGCACTGCAGGGCTACAGTTAAACTATTCCAGGTGCCAGAAAGTCTGCTCTTCAAATTTTCCCTTAGAACTAGCTGGTTTCTCAGTAGTAGCAGTAAAATTTGAACCCATGTGACTAGCACTTGCTCTAGAACCTGCTGGAAAGCACTAGGAAGCCAGAAACTGATACAAGCACTCAACTCTCCTTGTCAATAAGGAGAAATTAATCGTAGGCACTAAACAGCCTATAACTGCAAAGTACCTTGCAAAGGTAAGGAAAAACAGCTCTTATACTTTACAAAAAAAGCACCTAAACAGGCATGTCCAAGGGTCAGCTTCCGGTGATTTCTCCTGTCCGCTTGGTGAATCTGGGCATACTGGGGCAACTGCCTCATGTACACAGAGAAGCCTCTCCTCCTATCACCCAACACTACAACCTGTGAGAGATGCACTTACAGAGCCAAACTGGAAGCAAAGCTCTCTCCAGCCAATATTGTGCTAGACAGTCAAGAGGAGAAGGTTAACACCTGCATTACACCTCATGCAACACATAGCCCTTCAAACCCACACCATCAACACCCACACATAGCAACACTAAACCCACATATGCGGAGGTCCTTAACATTAACCTGCCCAAGCAACAAGGACCTCCGAAGATGAAATGCAAACAAACACCAGTCACAACCAAAGTGACACATAGCTCACAACACCAGTGTGCCACCCAACAACAGCTCCTAAGGCAAGACAATGTACCCAACACTTTAGTCATAGGTGACTCTATAGTCAGGCACACTGATGTCCCACTCACCAGGCTGAACAAGGAGAAAATTGCAGTCAGCTGCCTGTCAGGTGCCAGGATCCGCCACATAACGCATGCACTCAAATCATTCCACAACAAGTACAAATGCGACTCTGTCATTGTCCATGTTGGAGTGAATGACTTGAGACATACCTCCCTGGACTACATGAAAAGAGACATGGAAGAGCTCTTGGATTATATGGCCCAGGCAGGTATGACCCTAGCCCTGAGTAGCATCCTGCCTTCATCCAGAATGATACCACAGTATAAGGACAAAGTGATTTGGCTTCAACAATTGGCTAAGCTTCTGGTATCATTCAAAGGGGATCCAGTATCTGTCTGCCTGGGAAGACATGATCGACAAACCACGATGCTTTGCCAGAGATGGTCTGCACCTGCCACCCTTGAGATTCAGGTTACTGGCTAAAACTCTTGCCACCCCTATAGTGCCTTTTTTAGGCAAGGTTCAAAGGACAAAACCACCACCGTAACAGATACAAGCATGCAAAATCTGAAGGTAATGCTACTCAATGCTAGAAGTCTAAACCTCAAAATGCACTCTCCCGAGGCACTCCTAAAAGTGGAAAACATTGATATCTGTGCAGTAACTGAGACTTGGTTCAAGGATCCAGAGAGCAGCTCTGCAATACCAGGCTACAACTCTTACCCCCCCCTTTCGGCCACCAAACCAAGACTGAAACACTAAAACTGGAGGAGTGTCCATATTCACCAAGGATATTTACACCTTCAGGCTAGTTGCCCAACACAATGCATCTGAAATTCTCCAGGTGCAACTAACACTAGGTAAGACTGTAATCCAAACTGTAGCTTCCTATAGATCCCCCACCATGCCCCAAGATTCTAGCTACACCTTTCTAAACATACTGGAAAATATTAAGATACAACCAGATACCCTAATACTGGGTGATTTCGACTACCCTGCCATTAACTGGGAAAACTACTCGGGTACCAACACCTTTTCCCAATGGTTCTTGGAATTCATAAATTCCAATTGCCTGGATCAACTAATCCATTGTCCCACCAGGGGCTCCAATATCCTAGACCTGGTCATTACCAACATGGGAGATAGATGCTCCACACCAGTGGTCACCCCCTCATTGGTCAGGTCTAACCATAAGCAAATCACCCTTGATATCCACATCCCCCCTACTGCCCCAGTAAGGAAACCTCTGTATAAAACTTCTCCAAAGCCAACTTCATGCTACTCAAGTCAGAAGTGACAAACTTCATGACACCCATGCAGACGGGATCTGAAAGTTTGACTGCTGAATCCTACACTAAGGCACTTTACGAGCACATTCACTCGTGCATGAATCATGCCATCCCTAATAGAACCAAAATGCTCTCCTCCAAAAAAAGGAAGCCAATCTGGTGGTCCCCTGCTATAAACAAACTATACAACAGAAGGAAGAAACTTTTGCAGAAAAGAGGAAAATCCCAGGATGCAAAAAAACTCCCTTACCAGCCTCAGTAAGAAGCTGAGAACTCTCATAAAATCCTCAAAAACTAGTTAAGAAAATAAAATTGCCAAAGATTGCAAAGACAACCACAAGGCATTCTATATTTATGTCAAGAATCTAAATGGCAATGCTCAGATCTGCTCTGAGCTACAACAGAATGGCATTAAATATACTGATCCCAAGGATATTGCCAATATACTGGCAGATCGATTTAGTGCCAACTTCATCCCCCTCTCACCCCCTAAAGGGCCCATCTCAATACCAAAAGATTGCCAAATTCCAGTGATCATGGCCACACAGGTAGAAAATGCACTCTCCAAAGCTAAGAATACAGGATCCATGGGACCAGAAGACATCCCGGGCTGTGTACTAGATGAACTACAAAATGAACTGGCACCTCACCTAAGTGTCAAGTTTAATCATAGCCTCAACTCAGGCTTTGTGCCCACTGAGTGGTGCACAGCTACAGTTATCACACTCCACAAGGGGGGATCCACCTTGGATCCTGGTAATTACCATCCCATCAGTCTGACGAGCCTGATCTGCAAGGGCATGGAACGCATTATCATGGAACTTATAAACAAAGACATTGGCAACCTTCAAACACTGGACCCCACCCAGTTTGGGTTTGTGAAGGGCCGATCTTGTCTCCTGAACCTGATTGACTTATTCAAATCAGTCTCCAGAGCTGTTGACGAGGGTAAGGTGGTCCACACAGCCTATCTGGACCTTGCCAAGGCCTTCGTCACCATCCCCCACTCTGGAATCATATATAAAACTTACTAAACTGGGCATAAATCCCTACGTCACTCAATGGGTTGCCAACTTGCTTATTGACAGAACCCAGACTATAAAAGTAGCCAACTCCAAATCCAGCTCTAGACAAGTGACAAGTGGAGTACCTCAGGGTTCAGTCCTGGGACCGCTCTTGTTTGGCATCTACTTCTTTGAAGTGCAGGCCAATGCTAAGGGATTCTGGCTAACAAAGTTTGCAGATGACTGCAAACTGTGAGCCATTACTGAATCCTCAAATGATGTGGCTATTCTACAAAAGGGCCTTACAGAAACAGATGCATGGTGCCAGAGCCATGGGCTCAAGCTTAATGCCAAGAAATATATAGTTATCCCCTTTGGAAAAAAACACGTACACATGAATTACCACATAGGT
Source organism: Protopterus annectens (assembly GCF_019279795.1). NCBI lineage: Eukaryota > Metazoa > Chordata > Ceratodontiformes > Protopteridae > Protopterus > Protopterus annectens. The sequence continues at coordinate 546,502,918 of NC_056748.1, forward strand.
GGCAGTACAATAAACACTGAAAGTGTGATGAGAAACTTAGGGACACATGTGGACAGTGGTCTCACCTTCGATAACCACATTGCCACAACAGTCATGAAATCCTACTATGTGGCACACCTCATCATTAAGGGCTTTTCATCTAGAAAAAAGGAGGTCATTGTCCCACTGTACTCATCCCTCATTAGACCCATTATAGAGTATAACGCCCCATTTGGTATGTACCTCACAAGACATCTGCAACAGCTGGAAAGGCCGCAGAAATACCTCACTAAAAGAATCACAGGTCTAAAGGAGATGCTCTATGCTGACCGTCTAAAAAAACTCCAGCTATACTCTGTGGCATATCATCTACTCAGAGATGATCTCTGCTTAACATACAAGGCCATGTCAAACCCTTAGCTGATGGACATGCTCCACTTAAAGAAATCCCAATCCCTCAGAGCCACATGCTCCAGGGTTCTAACCTTGTCATCACAATGAACAAAACATGCTGAAGGGATAGATTCCTGACCCAGAGACTCCTCATACTCTGGAATAGACTGCCCATACATGTCAAGCAGAGCGCCTCCTTGGCCCTCTTCAAAAGGAACCTTGACAATTGGATGGGAGATAAGAAATTCACCCCGGGGATCATGTCAGTCGCCCTGCTAGACAGGGGTCCAGGGAAGTAAATATTGTGGGAAGAAATATCCAGGGAATTGTTATGGCTAGGCTTATATAGGCCCTAGGGCCGATAGCCTAGTACCAACCTATGAACCTATGAACCATGTAAAACTACCTTTAAAGTGTCCCATAGGACAATATCTGAAACTTCTCCATTACTACTGGTGTCTAAGTAAAGCTTTATTTCATCTAGGAAACCATTCTTTAAATCCTTGTACTGTTACTAGATAAGCAGGTAGTCTTTGGCAGAAGTTATGGGGTCAGTATTAAGTGTTACATTGAAGGTGATAGCATTGTGGTCAGACATAGAGCATGATGCCAGCATTACATTATCAGTTTTGGCTAGTAAAGAGCTGGTTACAAAGACTTTGTCTATGTTGGTCTGCGTACCAAATGTGTAAGAGTAGTGAGAATACTTCAGGGAGCATAATATTCTTATACTGTCAATGTCAGTTAGGTTTTTGTCTTTTAAGTAGGCGTTCAAGTGCTTGGCAACAGAGGACATCTTGAAGGGCATAGAGCAGTGGAGGACAAGATACAATTAAAATCACCTGCTAATAGTAACTCACCTTTAGACTTTAATGTTATGGTGTCTACATTTTTTTTCAGTTTTAGTCCCAATACCTGGTATCCAGTAGGTGTTTGCAAAAGTGTACATCTTTTTATCTAGTTTCAGTATGATTAAAGCAAGCATACAATGATTGCTTGAGTATGAGTCAACTATTTCTGAAATTATCATTGATTTTGTGTGTAAAATTAGCACACCTCTTCTTTTGTGGTTGTAGTTTGAACTTACCAAAATCTTATAATGCTTAAAGGTTAATTTGTTTAGATCTTCTGTTACTAAGTGAGATTCCTGAATGAATGCAAAATCTGCTTTATGTAGCATTAAACATTTGTTGACACTACTCCTTTTTATAGGGTTGTTCAACCCATTGACATTAACAGATATAATGTTAAATATTATCATTTGATGGAGACTGCTATTATAAGTGAAACTGAAAAATGCTTTCCTTGATTCATTATGACAAATACATTTTTTTAAAACTGTTATGGACAATTTAAAAACTCTAAATTTGAAAATAAAACTGCATATTTTAATAACCTTCTGCATGGATAAGTTTATCCAGGCTTACTATATCTTTCATTGAAGCCACAAACTAGGGTCTATGTTAAATCATTGAACACTTAAAAAAATGAACGATGATTTATCGAACCCATGTAAGCGAAAGCTTACAATCTCGAACACTTAGAACAGCGATTTTTTTCCAAGGGAAAAAAAAATTGCTGTTCCACAAAAAAAAAAAAAAATGTTAAAACATTACATAAAGTTGGGGGGGGGGCTTCACCCCCCCCACCTCCCTACTTAAATATACCAATTCCGAGATCGCACTACAGTCACAAAAATGGCAAAGTAACGGAAGCGGCCAAATGATTTCTTTCCCAGGGAAAGAATTTGCTTATATGTCGTTTCACTAATTTGCCTTTTTGTGCTTTCAAGTTCGATAAAGATGCATTTGAAAGAATGTGTCTTTGATCATTTAATAGGAACCCACAAACTAACCCTCTCATAACATCTAGTGGTAATTCCTAGCTACTGCAGGTTAACAGCAAACAGAAGGGAAACTGCATGTACATTAAAAACATACAAAAGGAAAAATTCTATTTAATATACTATATATGCTTGAATTAAGAACGTGAAGTTGTATACAATTTCTCAAAATTCTTTTTATCTAACTTAGACAAATTGATTAATTCTGATAATTATTTTTTGCTATAAGTAAACACAGGACTGTAATGTCATTAAACCAGACAGGAAAAAAGATGCATTTAAAACTGTCACTGTCGAACATATTTCTAATTCTTATTTAAATATAGATGCAATTCAGATTAAGTAAATCAATATTTACAGTAAAACATATGCTTATAAGACTTTTTAAATAACAAATAATTGCTAAATGAATGCAAACACAATTCAAACGATCATTCTTGAATTTGACTGCTTGTTAAGAGTTCAGTGAAGAGAAACAGGCTCAGAGGTCATGCCTACTTCCTGGAAGACAGCAGAAATTGTTTCTCACGAGTCTATGAGCTAACTGAAGCCTTTAGAAGCTTGAGCTTGTCATAAAAGTCAAAATTCCATTAAAAAAGTAAGTAGATGGGAATTTTATACTGAAGTGAAGCTTTTAAGCATAACTTGTAAAATGATGAATATTTAAAATAAAGGCTCCAAATTACCAACCATACACAGCTATAAGACATATTAGCTAAATGGAGCACATTGCAGAAATTCAGTCAAGTAGTAAATGTATATATAATAATAAAATGTCACAGTAACACAGTAAGCATTTCTCTCTCCTGCAGTGATTAAATACTATGACACTAGGACTAAAACAGAAAGGGAAAGCACATACATGAAGAAATAAGTATAGGATATAAAAGAAATATATATAAGTATATGAAATGAGTAAGTGATTTTATACCATTTCACCAGTGCTATGCCATGTATATAAAGAGATAAAAGTATAAAATAGTAGTTCCCAGTTGGATAAGATTTTGATTTACATGAATTTTAAGTAATATATATTATTTATAAAGGTAGCATTGCTGTGGGAAAGTTAATAGGAGAGAAAAAAGTTGCATTACTTCTCTGTATGATTCCGCATTATTTAGAAGGGAGAAAACAAAACTTGCTTTAAATGTGAAGTTATGTGTAATCATTTCTCTCTGTGTTTCTTTTTTTCTTTAATAAGCCGCGGTGGTGCAGTGGTTAGCATTCTCGCCTCACAGCAAGAGGTTCTCCCATTCGATTCTCGGCTGGAGCATCTTCTGTGTGGAGTCTGCATGTCCTCCCTGTGGTCAAGTGATGTTAAAGACATGCAGGTAGGTGCGAGTGTGAATGGGCGTGCTTTCATTGAAGGTTGGTCATCGGGCTGGCAACTCTGCACCATAAAAAATCCACTGCCAATCATGAGCAGACTGAAGTTCAGCTGTGGCAACCCCTAACCGGGAAAAGCCGAAAGTCTTTAGTCCACTCATTTTTGAAGCTTGTCTTTTTAAGTTCATTGAAGAATCCATGTATTCAGGTTGACTTAAAATGTCCTTTCTTGGACAAATGTGGATGCTTCTTTGACAGAGTCAAACGTTTTCTTTCCTTCTGGAAGGGTTAGTCTTATTCTTGCAGGGAATATGAGTTGTGCTTTGATTCCTTTCTTTTTTAATGATTTTATTAGAGGGACACATGCTCTTCTTTTGGACATTACAAGGGATGAAAAGTCGTTATCAAACCTGATAGTTTGGACACCAATTTTTAATAGAGCAAGGGACCAGGCAATTCTTAAAACAAGGTCTTTGTCTTGAGTGGAGATAAATATAACAATACAATAATAGATCTTGGACGGCTGTTTTTACTGGATACAGAAGTTGTAGTTAAAGACCTGTGTGCCCTTACAATCCCGAAGGATAGAGCTTCAGGTAGGTTTAGGATTTTATGAATCCAAGAAGTTAGGAAATTAATCATTTTGTCACCCTTCATCTGCTCTGGGATGCCATAGATTCTTATGTTTTCTCCTGCTACTATTCTTAATGTCATCTATCTTTTCAAATGAGTCTAGTGTTTTCTTGAAAAAGAAAGTTTACATTATTCAGTCTTTCTGTTAAACTGTAGTCTATCTGTTACACAATCTTGCAAAGCAGCAAGCTGGTCAGTTTGTTGTTTAAGGACTTAATTTAATAAGGTTATTTGTTTGGTGGTATCTTCTTTTTTATTGTCCAGTTTTAAGTTTAATTTGTCTATTGTATCCACCAAGTCATGAACTGTAGGAAGGACTGCCTGTACTTCTTTCTTCATTGGGGTTTTTTGCTGAGAAAATTTGGAGCTGCTCATCTTCCTTTGTGAATGTGGTTTCAATGTACCTTCTATTTGAAATTTTGTAAGAAAAATACGAAAATTTTAGCTTAAAAATTACAACAACATGTACTGTAGCTTATGACTTCCAGAACCTGAGTTTAGTAGTTTCAGGTCTTTGTTGGTGAAATTAAATAAAAAATCCTGTCAGGAAAAAATGAAGACTGCAGAGCTCAAGAAATCTGCTGCTTTCAGCTTGTCATCCTTTCCACGCTCCCATAACTTTATAATTCTATACTCACTGCTTTCAACTTACAGGTACTCTTCTTTATTAATCTTACAAAGGCATTTGATATAGCTAATTATAGCCTTCTCCAGAATTGCCCTTCAGACATTTCCTTTGGGTCAACAGTCAACTGGATCAAAAGCTATGTAGCAAATATAACTTTCAATGTCAAACTTAGTTATAACATCTTATCTACGTTCTACTCTCACTCTCACAGAGGCCTGTCTTAGGCCCAGTCCTCTGTTATTTCTGTGAAGTCCTTTCCTTCCTCTCGCTAACTCTATTCTACATACAGACAATCTTGTCATTTTCAGATTTCCTGGACTTACCAACTCCTGAGGGACAAATCTTTGGCTCCAGCTCAATGTCTTCCTTATCTAGATATGTCTTTTTCTCCACTGATCTAAAACAAAATCCAAGGTATACAACAGAAAATGTCAACTTCCATCCACTTCAACCCCTCCTTTGTAGCCACACTGACACAGTCTCCTCTTTCAAATGTTTGTCATCTACTTCAGACTTTCACTCTTAAAGTTACCTCATATTAGCCAATTAAAGAATAAATTAGATCACTCCTTATTTTGCAGCCATACATTATCCTGTATGCTCATACCAGAACAATGTGAAGCTACAGGAAAGGGCAATCTCCAAGCCCAGCTTGAGTATGGCCATACTGTTCTTTCTTAATGCTCAATCTAAAATCTAAATGATCTACAAATCTCCATCAATCAGATCTGCAGATTCATTCTGTCCTGCCCCAAATATCAACACCACTATGCCTCCCTCTCCCAATCAAACTGGCTTTCAGTAAAATAATATACAGATTTAATTCTGCTTACTCCTGCATATAAAATTATTACACCTGATGGTGCACCTGAACTAGCCTCAAGATGTCATGTCAAAGCTTCTGTCTACAGCCTTTGGTCCCAAACAAATATGAGCTTCTGTCTACAGCCTTTGGTCCCAAACAAATATGAGCTTCTGTCTATTGCCTTTGGTCCCAAACAAATAAGAGCTTCTGTCTACTGCCTTTGGTCACAAACAAATATGAGCTTCTGTCTACTGCCTTTGGCCCAACACAAATAATGCCCCTATACTACAGCAGGCCTCCTAACTCCCTATGTCTGACTGACCATTTTTCAAGCTTGGCCCTAAGCTTTGAAAAATCTACCAGCAAGCACATAAAGAGTTACACAGAAAACAGAAGGTTTGTTAGAAGATGGAAACATAGAGTCCCTCTCACCTGTCTCAATCTTCTTACTGTACCCAGGATGCCCTACTCCCACAATTCAAACGATCATTCTTGAATTTGACTGCCTGTTAGAGTTCAGTGAAGAGAAACAGGTTCAGAGGTCACGACTACTTCCTGGAAGACAGCACAGACTGTTTCTCATGAGTCTCTGAGCTAACTGAAGCCTTTAGAAGCTTGAGCTTGTCATAAAAGTTGTCAAAATTCCATCAAAAAAGTGAGTAGATGGAAATTGTATACGGAAGTAAAACTTTTAAGCATAACTTGTAAAATGATGAATATTTAACATAAAGGATCCAAATTACCAACCATACACAGCTATAAGATATATTAGCTAAATGGAGCACATTGAAGAAATTCAGTCAAGTAGTAAATGTATATATAATATTAAAATGTCACAGTAACACAGTAAGCATTTCTCTCTCCTGCAGTGATTAAATACTATGATACTAGGACTAAAACAGAAAGGGAAAGCACATACATGTAGAAATAAGTATAGGATATAAAAGAAATATATATAAGTATATGAAAAGAGTAATTTTATACAATTTCACCAGTGCTATGCCATGTATATAAAAAGATAAAAGTATAAAGTAGTAGTTTCCAGTTGAATAAAATTTTGATTTACTTGAATTATGAGTGGTTGTTGTTATCTTTTGGCTTTTCCCGGTTAGGGGTCGCCACAGCGGAACTCCGGTCCGCTAATGATTGGCAGTAGATTTTGACGAACACCGAGGTGCCAGCTCGACGTTCAACAGTCAACGAAGGCACACCCATTTAGGCATGTCTTTCGAATGCCCGCACAACCGTGGGGAGGACATGCAGACTCCACACAGAAGGCACTCCCCGCACTCCAGCCGAGAATCGAACGGAAAAACCTCTTGCTGTGAGGCAACAATGCTACCACTGCACCAATGCGGATAATTTTGAGTAATATATATTATATATAAAGTTAGCATTGCTTGGGAAAGTTAATAGGTGAGAAAAAAGTTACATTACTTCTCTGTATGATTCCGCATTATTTAGAAGGGAGAAAACAAAACTTGCATTAAATGTGAAGTTATGTGTAATCATTTCTGTCTGTGTTTCTTTTTTTCTTTAATAAGCCGCGGTGGTGCAGTGGTTACCATTGTCACCTCACAGCAAGAGGTTCTCCCACTCGATTCTCGGCTGGAGTATCTTCTGTGTGGAGTCTGCATGTCCTCCCTGTGGTGATGTGATGTTAAAGACATGCAGGTAGGTGCGAGTGTGAATGGGCGTGCTTTCATTGAAGGTTGGTTGTCGGGCTGGCAACTCTGAACCATAAAAAATCCACTGCCAATCATGAGCAGACTGAAGTTCAGCTGTGGCAACCCCTAACTGGGAAAAGCCGAAAGTCTTTAGTCCACTCATTTTTGAAGCTTGTCTTTTTAAGCTCATTGAAGAATCCATGTATTCAGGTTGACTTAAAATGGTCTTTTTTGGACAAATGTGGATGCTTCTTTGAGAGAGTCAAAAGTTATCTTTCCTTCTTAAAGGGATAGTTTTATTCTTGCTGGGAATATGAGTTGTGCTTTGATTCCTTTCTTTTTTAATGATTTTATTAGAGGGACATATACTCTTCTTTTGGACATAACAAGGGATGAAAAGTCATTATCAAACCTGATAGTTTGGACACCAATTTTTAATAGAGCAAGGGACCAGGCAATTCTTAAAACAAGGTCTTTGTCTTGAGTGGAGATACATATAACAATACAATAATAGATCTTGGACGGCAGTTTTTACTGGATACAGAAGTTGTAGTTAAAGCCCTATGTGCCCTTTCAAACCCAAAAGATAGGGCTTCAGGTAGGTTTAGGATTTTATGAATCCAAGAAGTCAGGAAATTAATCATATTGTCCCCCTTCATTTGCTCTGGGATGCCATAGACTCTTATGTTTTCTCCTGCTTCTATTCTCAATGTCATCTATCTTTTCAAATGATTCTAGTGTTTTCTTGAAAAAGAAAGTCTATATTATTCAGACTTTCTGTTAAACTGTAGTGTATCTGTTACACAATCTTGCAAAGCAGCAAGCTGGGCGGTTTGTTGTTTAAGGACTTAATTTAATAAGGTTATTTGTTTGGTGGTATCTTCTTTTTTATTGTCCAGTTTTAAGTTTAATTTGTCAATTGTATCCACCAAGTCTTGAACTGTAGGATGGATTGCCTGTATTTCTTTCTTCATTGGAGATTTTTGCTGAGAAAATTTGGAACTGCTCATCTTCCTTTGTGAATGTGGTTTCAATGTACCTTCTATTTGAAATTTAGAAAAATATGAAAATTTTAGCTTAAGAATTACAACAACATGTACTGTAGCTTTTGACTTCCAGAACCTGAGTTTAGTATTTTCAGGTCTTTGTTGGTGAAATTAAATAAAAAATCCTGTCAGGAAAAAATGAAGACCGCAGAGCTCAAGAAATCTGCTGCTTTCAGCTTGTTATCCTTTCCACGCTCCCATAATTTTATAATTCTATACTCACTGCTTTCAACTTACAGGTACTCTTCTTTATTAATCTTACAAAGGCATTTGATATAGCTAATTATAGCCTTCTCCAGAATTGCCCTTCAGACATTTCCTTTGGGTCAACAGTCAACTGGATCAAAAGCTATGTAGCAAGTATAACTTTCAATGTCAAACTTAGTTATAACATCTTATCTACGTTCTACTCTCACTCTCACAGAGGCCTGTCTTAGGCCCAGTCCTCTGTTATTTCTGTGAAGTCCTTTCCTTCCTCTCGCTAACTCTATTCTACATACAGACAATCTTGTCATTTTCAGATTTCCTGGACTTACCAACTCCTGAGGGACAAATCTTTGGCTCAAGCTCAATGTCTTCCTTATCTAGACATGTCTTTTTCTCCACTGATCTAAAACAAAATCCAAGGTATACAACAGAAAATGTCAACTTCCATCCACTTCAACCCCTCCTTTGTAGCCACACTGACACAGTCTCCTCTTTCAAATCTTTGTCATCTACTTCAGACTTTCACTCTTAAAGTTACCTCATATTAGCCACTTAAAGAATAAATTAGATCACTCCTTATTTTGCAGCCATACATTATCCTGTATGCTCATTCCAGAACAATGTGAAGCTACAGGAAAGGGCAATCTCCAAGCCCGGCTTGAGTATGGCCATACTGTTCTTTCTTAATGCTCAATCTAAAATCTAAATGATCTACAAATCTCCGTCAATCAGATCTGCAGATTCATTCTGTCCTGCCCCAAATATCAACACCACTATGCCTCCCTCTCCCAAACTGTTTTCAGTAAAATAATATACAGATTTAATTCTGCTTACTCCTGCATATAAAATTATTACACCTGATGGTGCACCTGAACTAGCCTCAACATGTCATGTCAGAGCTTCTGTCTACAGCCTTTGGTCCCAAACAAATATAAGCATCTGTCTACTGCCTATGGTCCCAAACAAATATGAGCTTCTGTCTATTGCCTTTGGTCTCAAAAAATTATGAGCTTCTGTCTACTGCCTTTGGTCCCAAACAAATATTAGCTTCTGTCTACTGCCTTTAGCCCCACACAAATAATGCCCCTATACTACAGCAGGCCTCCTAACTCCCTATGTCTGACTGACCATTTTTCAAGCTTGGCCCTAAGCTTTGAAAAATCTACCAGCAAGCACATAAAGAGTTACACAGAAAACAGAAGGTTTGTTATAAGATGGAAACATAGAGTCCCTCTCATCTGTCTCAATCTCCTTACTGTACCCAGGATGCCCAACTCCCACAATTCAAATGATCATTCTTGAATTTGACTGCCTGTTAGAGTTCAGTGAAGCGAAACAAGTTCAGAGGTCATGACTACTTCCTGGAAGACAGCGCATATTGTTTCTCATGAGTCTATGAGCTAACTGAAGCCTTTAGAAGCTTGAGCTTGTCATAAAAGTTGTCAAAATTCCGTCAAAAAGGTAAGCAGATGGGAACTGTATACTGAAGTGAAGCTTTTACGCATAACTTGTAAAATCATGAATATTTAACATAAAGGATCCAAATTACCAACCATACAAATCTATAAGATATATTAGCCAAAAAGAGCACATTGCAGAAATTTCTGTCAAGTAGTAAATGTATATATAATAATAAAATGTCACAGTAACACAGTAAGCATTTCTCTCTCCTGCAGTGATTAAATACTATGACACTAGGAATTAAAACAGAAAGGGAAAGCACATACATGAACAAATAAGTATAGGATATAAAAGAAATATATATAAGTATATGAAATGAGTAAGTGATTTTATACCATTTCACCAGTGCTATGCCATGTATATAAAGAGATAAAAATATAAAATAGCAGTTTCCAGTTGGATAAGATTTTGATTTACTTGAATTATGAGTTGTTGTTGTTGTCTTTTGGCTTTTCCCGGTCAGGGGTCGCCACAGTGGAACTCCGGTCCACTAATGATTGGCAGTAGATTTTGACGAACACCGAGGTGCCAGCTCGACGTTCAACCTTCAGCGAAGGCACACCCATTTACACATGTCTTTCAAATGCCCACCCAACCATGGGGAGGACATGCAGACTCCACACAGAAGGCACAACCCGCACTCCAGCCGAGAATCGAACGAGAAAACCTCTTGCTGTGAAGCAACAATGCTACCGCTGCACCACCGCAGATAATTTTTAGTAATATATATTATTTATAAAGTTAGCATTGCTGTGGGAAAGTTAATAGGATAGAAAAAAGTTACATTACCTTCTCTGTATGATTCCACATTATTTAGAAGGGAGAAAACAAAACTTGCATTAAATGTGAAGTTATGTGTAATCATTTCTCTCTGTATTTCTTTTTTTCTTTAATAAGCCGAGGTGGTGCAGTGGTTAGCATTGTCGCCTCACAACAAGAGGTTCTCCCGCTCGATTCTTGGCTGGAGCATCTTCTGTGTGGAGTCTGCATATCCTCCCTGTGGTCAAGTGACGTTAAAGACATGCAGGTAGGTGCGAGTGTGAATAGGCTTGCCTTCATTGAAGGTTGGTCATCGGGCTGGCAACTCTGCACCATAAAAAATCCAATGCCAAACATGAGCAGACTGAAGTTCAGCTGTGGCAACCCCTAACCGGGAAAAGCCGAAAGTCTTTAGTCCACTCAGTTTTGAAGCTTGTATTTTTAAGTTCATTGAAGAATCCATGTATTCAGGTTGATTTAAAATGTTCTTTTTTGGACAAATGTGGATGCTTCTTTCAGAGAGTCAAAAGTTATCTTTCCTTCTGGAAGGGATAGTCTTATTCTTGCTGAGAATATGAGTTGTGCTTTGATTCCTTTCTTTTTTAATGATTTTATTAGAGGGACACATGCTCTTCTTTTGGACATTACAAGGATGAAAAGTCATTATCAAACCTGATAGTTTGGACACCAATTTTTAATAGAGCAAGGGACCTGGCAATTCTTAAAACAAGGTCTTTGTCTTGAGTGGAGATAAATATAATAATACAATAATAGATCTTGGACAGCTGTTTTTACTGGATACAGAAGTTGTAGCTAAAGCCCTATGTGCCCTTTCAAACCCAAAAGATAGGGCTTCAGGTAGGTTTAGGATTTTATGAATCCAAGAAGTCAGGAAATTAATCATATTGTCCCCCTTCATTTGCTCTGGGATGCCATAGACTCTTATGTTTTCTCCTGCTTCTATTCTCAATGTCCTCTATCTTTTCAAATGAGTCTAGTGTTTTCTTGAAAAAGAAAGTCTATCCCCCGGATTCATGAAGCTCGGCGCAAGGCCAGTGTAAGGCCTGCGCTGGCCGTGCACCATATAAATTGTGTAGTAGCGCCATATGCATATTAATGAAGGTGTGCCGCTACTACATCCACGTGCATAGGGCACGTGCGCGAGTGCATGGGGCGTTACTAAGCTGCGCCTGGAGGCATGTCAATGTCGGCTGGCGATGAGCAACCTAAACTGCTTAATATTATAGCCTGCCTGCAATAGTAATCGCACCTATCAGTGTCCATGGATAATGAAACGTATGCAAAGCATGCAAGACAGTTCCCGGCCACACAAAATGGAGAACCAAACAGAAATGCCCGCAACACAATATGAGTTTCCGTCCATGGAACAAATGATATTTAAAATCGTGTGTCCGTAATATACTGTCAGAAGTTATACCCAGTGGAAGTGAAGCGCATCATGTCAGCGCACCGCCAATACACACGTAGAGCCCCATGGGCATGGTCACCAGCAGTCCCACAGTGGTAGTGATAGTACACAGCTGGGCAGTTGTGGCTATATAACAACCGTAAAGAAACCTGACAGTCCAAATTGTATACCAAACACACACAAACATATGCATATTAAAATGTGCTATACACATGAACAGGAACGTAACCGTCACATACACATAGGATGCCATATGCGGAACCAGGATGTCCAAAAGCAGAACCCATGCATGCAAATGCAATACGCAACAACTCCTGTATACCATATAACCCGCACCCATGTCCGAATGTCCACCAAATCCAGCTACCAGCCTTGCGCATCCGTACACATACACATAGCGAGTATTCCATATGTATTAGGAAGTATCGTCCTAGGCAGTGTCAGGATTGCAAATATGTATCCCACGTTTGTAAACATCCCATCACAGGTATGTAAATCCAAATGGCCGTGCGTTAATGTGCCGGCAAAATGTGTGTACATCCCGCGTGGGATAAGTAACCTTTTGAAACCTCAGAGTTGTTTACACGCCACGGTGTCCATTACTGTACATATCTGGACAAAACATGTATGTGTAGTCACGGTACTGTTCAGTTTCTACACAGACATGCAAATCATACTACACAGGATGGAACAGCTGTCCACCATGCAGGTCACCACACTAGGGTTGCCACCTGTTCAGATGGCCAAGGTGGGACATCCCTTGTAGAAATGTGAGAATTTGCAGGATAAAACATACCCCCGGCCAGTGCAAAGGACAGAATTACATGTGTATGCCAAGATAAAAGCTTATTCCATAGCATTTGAATAGCTTATGCTATCCCAAATAATAGTTATGTGTACCAGATACAAAATACCTGTATCATGCAACTAGTAAAGAAAATAAGAAATATATTATTGTCTTAAAATCACAGGACATTTGCCATGTCTTAGGTGTCGTCGCAGGACACAACTGTCCAAAGTGGGACCTCCCCTCGCAAAGAGGAACAAGTGGTAACCCTACTCCCCACTGAATTATTGACAGTATATATTCAACTCAATCACATACCGACACCACCTCTCAACCTATTACAGCAACAAAACCTGGACAAAGCCTAAAAGGATGGGTGGACAAATAGGGACAGATGTAATTACTGCTCTCACAAGCTTTGAAAGTTCACTGAATAATAGTATGTACATAAGCAGGAAATGTTGTGAAGGATGTGGGGTAGTCCCCAGTATTACACAGGTCCGTACATATATACTGTAACAAATCGTCACATATGTTGACTGTACTACTGCATACCCGTAGTTAATTCATAGTTAAGTCATGTGCAAAATAATAACCCTCGTAAGAATGAATACAGTAAATAGTCAAATGTGAATGGGAACACCACTCACCGTGGATTATGTATTGTAACCACCCCCACCCATATCATGTATTGCCAACATCATAAGCTGCTGACAGGTGCCCAAACACCTGTGTCTGTAAACACAGATTAAATGTTTAAAATGGACCAACCCTGCCCATGTGCTTTGTCTGACAATTGAACACGGTCAGGGCAGTTCCGTTCACCAGGCGGACAAGCCTAAACCCAGATCACCACATGAACACCCTGACAATTAAAGACCTGTATGTGTCAGGACTATAAGCCTTTGGGTTCTGAATATCCCTGCAGTGATTAAATATGCAGCTTGGGTCCAGAGCAGTAGGGAATAGGGAATGTGTAAGATGTAGTACCGCATTTTTCCCAGCAGGAGAATGGATGCCTGTGATGTAAGTGAAGCGGTGAGGCATATGTTAATGTAGCTATGTACTATGGGTATGCATATAAATGAGTCAGAACACCAAACGTATAGTGGTTACAGCATCCGGCCAACGTGAATGCAGTCCCGGTTGAACTACGACTACAGCACATATAATGTGAAAGTGTAATGAATGCGTCTGTGCTGTACAGACAGTTAAATATGCAAAGGTGAACGTGTGTTTCACATACGTCCGTTAACCGGATTACAGATAATTACTGGTACTGTCACAAGTAATAAAGCCCACGTAAGCACAAAGACTTAGTAAACATATGTAACCCACAATAAGGATATGCATGCGCGCCTGTGCAAAATCCACAATAAGGAAATGCAAGTGCGCCTGTGCGTGTGTGATCCGCTCACAGCATAGTAAATGAATGCTGTTTCCCCCACGTTAGTTATACATGGCTCAAACCTGTTAACCTCGTAAAGTATGAAACCGGACAAAGCCATGCAAACTACCGGTACAAATAGGGACAAACCCCAGATATGTGCCAGAACAAACATAGAAAGTGGATAGAATAACGGGTGTGTCAGTAGCATGGATTCTCTGAAGGGTATGCAGTCGTAACCTGAACTGCTTTCCAGAATTCCCCACCGTAAGTCTCAAATGAAATGCCACTACATTGCCAGATAGACACAGGTTTATGTAAAACACAGTGAAGGTAAAGGGGCAACCAGCTGTACACTCTGCGACAATCTGTATAGTGGAAAGGTATGGTATGGATATAGATATATGTGTATACACATAATCCACAGACGTAAACCAAAGCAAGTTATGAAATGAGGATTGTACATGTATATATGTATACACAACAGACTTATGTCCCGTAGATATGACATATGTACATAAATAGGCCACGTTATAGCTAATATGGGTAGACAAACAGACATGCACGAAAGGTGAATAAACCGCTGCATTCCAAACCATTGGCCAGAAAGTGACAGTCCAGCAAGTTCTACACTTTAAACATGCAGATAGGTGTCCATTGCAGGACTCCAAAAATTGATTCTTACATAGTGTCAACCGACATTGACGCAAAATAAGTGACCGCAGCAAATACGAAATAGCTGTACATACAACAGTATCAGGTGCAAGGGTGATGACACATGTGTCGATAGAATGTATGATGTATGAACTGATATCCGGAGAGTGGGGAGTGCATATAAGTGTCTCCACACTTCAGTACCGCAAACATTAAACGTATAATAGGTACTGTATAGGGTTGTCAGGTATGGGAATCATGGGTATGCAGAAATGGGCCTAGGTGTTGTTTGGCAGAGATTTCGTAGGCCCGCCCCGTGGGAGTGATGTGGGTATAGCACACGCCTATATTCTCAATAATGGGGCAAACCATCCACTGGATATTGCGGAAACCATTTTGGCAATATGTAGGGCCCTATATCAGTGTCATGTAGGCGATAATCATGGATGGACATGCGTACGACCAAGATGGTACCCATAACTGGCAAACTGTCAGAATAACACAGCTGCACTAAGGCATAGTACATGAAATACAAATAGGGACTATATTAGATATACCCCAGACAAAGTCAGAACATTGTGAGAATACTGGCGTACCCATGAATACGGATGTTATGAGTGTTACTAATCAAGTAATGGAAATGTCAGTCACTATTATCTACCGCACAGTTCATAATGCCTTGCCAGCAATTTACCAGAAAGGCACATCACTATGACAAATTTAACAAGGGCAAAGGTCAAACGTCAGGGCGTTTACCCATAATGTGTACAGGTTAAGGGTATGAAGGTAACCTGTCCAAAATACATGTACAGACCTAGTGAAACTAGGTGGACAGGTGAGAAGAAAGACATCAGGACAAATGAGAAAACATGTACAAGTCATACGCATGTACTCCGACAAATGTGAATGACAACGTATGCCCTGTGAATGTCAATGTGGAAGGTTAATAGACACAAAAGTAATGTGTCCCTCAGGGTGTCATGCAGTGTCACCGTAACAATGTCCAGTCCCTCATACACGTACGTGAGCTCTGCCACTGACGGAAAGCGCAAATACCGGCGCACACATACGGTACATGATAGACCAATTAGTGTGGATAAGCAGCTGTTGGCCTGTGTGAGGAATACAACTGTCTGTGTGGGTGTGTCCTGCAATAGAAATGTAATGGCATGTGGCCTGTGATGCTGCCATACAGTGTGTGTATTGGTGTCAGAAAGTTGATATTTTCTATCAGACACATACTTCGCAACTGTACAGATTTACGCAGAATGTGCAGAGTTCTGCCTCATATGTTTGGTGTGTTCCACGTAACAACAGTAACATTCATGCACTTTCATGATAACTGAAGACATGAAATAATGACGAACATGTGATTAAGACACCAAATCCGACAGAAAAGCAATACTAATGCAAAACCTATTATTGTGTCAACTATCTACGTTTGCAAGAGCAACATGTCAATACTGCCCCTATGTGTCCCACTATCAGATAAGGCCTTGTCCAGCAACTTGCTCTAGGAGGTGGAGTGGTATGAACAGAAACAGATACATGTGTGAGGAAACAGCAATATCGACTGCAAGATAACGCAGAAGGTATGAAATGCGCTGCAGTAGGACGTGCAGTACAGTCCGCAGGTATGTGCTGACATGTCAAATGACACAGCAGTCTACATGAAGAACCTATAGGGCTGTCACCTTTACAAATGATGATAGTGGGACATACCCACAGCCATGCACACAGCACAAATAGACATACACACATCAAAACTAGGCCATGATACAGGAAGCCTCCGGCGTGTACGAGTACAGTGAGAGTACAGCAAGGATAGATGTCTGCCAAGATATACAGCAAATGCCTGTAAGGGTGTGTACCACCGCCCGTAACACGGATGTTGCATGGACAATGTTGGGATTTGCAACATACCCCATTGGTATGTGAAAGCTATGCAAATATGCAATACATGAAACAGTCAGCTGTCCATGCAAGAGCAGAGTTATGGGCAGAAAATAGATTTTATATATATATATATATATATATATATATATATAGAGAGAGAGAGAGAGATACAGACATACACACACACACATGTGGCAGGGCTGGTAATCGAACCTACACATGACTACCCTATCACACTACAGCATGACGCATTTACAGAACATGCTACCGAGATTACTAAACACAGCAGACACACAGGCATTCTACTAGGTGCGTGTCAACATCCGCAAAGACAAAGACGTCAGCAGGATACATCTGTGTTGCGAAGCATCTAAAAGCATAACCTGAGTCCCCAGGTGGATGGGAGCATGCACACACACACACACACACACACACACACACACACACACACACACACACACACACACACACACACACACACACACACACACACATCTGGCAGGCCTGGGAATCAAACTTACACCTAACTACCCTATCACACTACAGCATGACGCATTTACAGAACGTGCTACCGAGATTACTGAACACAGCACTCCCAGAGGCATACTTCTAGGTGGGTGACATCATCCGCAAAGGCAAAGACGCCGATAGGGAATGTATGTGTTGTGAGGCATCTAAAGCATTACTGTGTCCCCAGGCAGCTGGAAACACACACACACACACACACACACACACACACACACACACACACACACTTGGAAGGGCCGGGAGTTGAACATACACCTACCTACTCTAACACACTACAGCATTACGCATTTACAGAACGCTACCGAGATTACTGAACACAGCACTCCCAGAGGCATACTTCTAGGTGGGTGACATCATCCGCAAAGGCAAAGACGCCGATAGGGAATGTATGTGTTGTGAGGCATTTAAAAGCATTACTGTGTCCCGAGGCAGCTGGTAAGACACACACACACACACACACACACACACACACACACACACACACACAGACACTTGGAAGGGCCGGGAGTTGAACATACACCTACCTACTCTAACACACTATAGCATTACGCATTTACAGAACGCGCTACCGAGATTACTGAACACAGCACTGCCAGAGGCATACTTCTAGGTGGGTGACATCATCCGCAAAGGCAAAGACGCCGATAGGAAATGCATGTGTTGTGAGGCATCTAAAAGCATTACTGTGTCCCCAGGCAGCTGGAAACACACACACACACACACACACACACACACACACACACACACACACACTTGGAAGGGCCAGGAGTTGAACATACACCTACCTACTCTAACACTCTACAGCATTACGCATTTACAGAATCCGCTACCGAGATTACTGAACACAGCACTCCCAGAGGCATACTTCTAGGTGGGTGACATCATCCGCAAAGGCAAAGACACCGATAGGGAATGTATGTGTTGTGAGGCATCTAAAAGTATTACTGTGTCCCCAGGCAGCTGGAAACACACACACACACACACACACACACACACACACACACACACACACACACACACACTTGGAAGGGCCTGGAGTTGAACATACACCTACCTACTCTAACACACTACAGCATTACGCATCTACAGAATGCGCTACCGAGATTACTGAACACAGCACTCCCAGGGGCATACTTCTAGGTGGGTGACATCATCCGCAAAGGCAAAGATACCGATAGGGAATGTTTAGAGAGTGAGCGGTCTGAAAGCATATTACCGTCCCAAGGTAGACGTACACAAACACGGCAGTGCTGTCATCGGGCCAACTAAATATCTACGGAGCACAACAACACTAAATAGATATGGGATGCACCACAGACAGTACACCCTTTGAGAGAGCAACAAGTGTGTTCAATGTAGGCATCCATCGTGACATTGAAATTGGACATCTGGTGCCTGGATGACCACCATGGCTATACAGGATGTCAATGGCCATGCCCACATGCTTAGTATCACACGTCTGTTTGGAATGTACTGTGTGTCCATCTACACAATGGCGTACTGGGCATGCTCACACACTTAGCAGTTGCAAAGGGCCATCTTGCATGCACACAGAGTCTAATCACGGAAGGGCGCAGTGTGGAATGTACTGTGTGTCCATCTACACAATGGCGTACTGGGCATGTTCACACACTTAGCAGTTGCAAAGGGCCATCTTGCATGCACACGGAGTCTAATCGCGGAAGGGCGCAGTGTGGAATGTACTGTTTGTCCATCTACACAATGGTGTACTGGGCATGCTCACACACTTAGCAGTTGCAAAGGGCCATCTTGCATGCACACGGAGTCTAATCGCAGAAGGGCGCAGTGTGGAATGTACTGTGTGTCCATCTACACAACGGCATACTGGGCATGCTGACACACTTAGCAGTTGCAAAGGGCCATCTTGCATGCACACGGAGTCTAATCACGGAAGGGCGCAGTGCGGAATGTACTGTGTGTCCATCTACACAACGGCGTACTGGGCATGCTCACACACTTAGCAGTTGCAAAGGGCAATCTTGCATGCAGATGGAGTGTACACACAGAAGGGCACAGTAAGGTATAACTGCCCTCACGCACAGGGCGGTCACACATGCAGTGACCTGTACACACACAGCTGCCATCACAGCTGTCACAGGTGCAGGTCACACGTACACACTGCAGTGTACACTGTAGCTGTCAAGTCAGCACCATGTCGTTGGTGCAGCACTACACAGCCTTACTGTCCCACAACACCATGTGACACATGACCACTGGGCTGTACAGCAGTGTACACCAGCTGTGCAGAGTACACATGTACCAACAGGGATCCAACAGGTGTTATGCATTGCAATGATACCAGTATACATGAACAGGTCGGCTCAAGACATACCATGGCCCTTACACAGCTGTGACACCTGACTGTTGCTGTACACCAATGAACACACATCTGGGTATGTCATACATGTGATTGTGTGGATGTGTGCATGGACTGCACACACAACACATACATACATGGCCTTTGATGTACCTCGTGCATAACACTGGCCTAATCAATGCTACACACGCAAATTGAAGGTGGGCCCATGTCTGTTGAATGCTCACATTACAGGGGGTAGCAGTGTTGACCGGGACACATACCCTTGTACTGGTTGCCTGTGACACCCATGATATCATACCGCAGTCCATGTGTTATGTATGTCAACACACATGTCCAACAATAGCAATGCATACAAACATGGCAACAGGAGACACATGTGACATCTGTACTGTGCATGCAGCAAACATGCATGTGCAGTGGCCGATGTCCGTAACATAGTTGCACCTACCTACGACATGCAGACGCAATGCAGACCCATCACTGACATCTGTATACAGTGACATACAAACAGCACATATGGCGGGATATGTGTACATAACGTGGTGAACCACCTGTCTAGATGTATGTGTGCAGGGGGTGGCTCACAGTTTGTCACACACCATCCTATCATGCCATGTGCTAACTGTACGCTATCTCGCTGTTACGTGACGGTGCTGACATAATGCATACACAGCGGTCAGGTGTTAACAACTATATGTCATATGGCACCTGTAACACCTACAACCTCCCGTGTGCATATAGCAGCACATTTGCCAGATATAGCGTTGGTACACATAATGCAATCAATACACTGCCATGTGTGTCCGAATGTGTGACCAGGGATGCCACATATCGCGGGGAATATGTCCCAGTTGCTACACATCCCTGTACACCATTGTAGAGATCTGTACATACGTCAGTGTGGGAAGCATGACGTTCACCGGTGAGGTGCATCACACATGACGGCTGTCCGTATACACATGTGTGGTCACCACAGTGTGTGTGTGTCTGTATGTATGTCTGGTGCTTGGTGTGAGTGTGTATGCTAATATACGGTGGGAAATTATCACTAGCCCCACGTGGTGACTAACCCGTAATGGTGATGCATTGCACAACCCTGTTGATGCCATAGGTCCCAGACATACTGGCTACCTGTGCATGTCCCTTCTCTGTGACACGTTGTGTGGGTGCATAGTACTGTGAGGGTGATGACCACACAGGCAAGGGTCCCCAGCTGCACACTTTGGGGTGTGCGTTATAGTGGTGTACACCCCATGAATGCAGCCATGTTCACATACTGTTACAGGGTCCTACTGCTGCACAGTGTGGCCTCCAGCCACCAAGTGACACCTCACATCATCATTGGCCAGGCCGCTGTGTACAACCCCTGCACCATGTCACCATACCTGTAATGGGTCCTGCTATGTATGTCACGTCTCTGTCCAGTGTAGCCTGTGGCACCGACCACATGTGTCAGGTGCAGTATATGTGCGGACATCTGTGTCATGTTGGTGTGTCCAACAGTCAGGATGAGGGTACATGTAGCATGCTGATATTGCCAGACGTGCCTGTGTGTAATCCACAGTTACACATGGGGGACTGCAAACACTGCTACCTGTAGGCACATGCAAGTACACCATAGGAGGGAACCAGGGTATCACAACCAACATGGTGCTACAGATGTAACCGAGACACATACCGTGAACACATCACAATGCATGCTGCACCTGCACTACATGGTATGACTGGTGCATGTCGACAGTACACAACCTATGTCACATACACAACTCAGCATTCACACACAACCACTGCAACATACACATCCCTCACTATGCATACACAGGTATTACATACACCTCTCACTATGCTGTTCACCCTGTGCATCAGAATATTTGTGCATAACCCTGCACCGATGGTGTGGATGACAGGGATGCGGCACAGGCTTCATCATATGCACAGGGTGATATGTTTGCCAGGGGCATAGGCTGCACCAATGGATAACATCATGTGTGTGTAAGGGCCAGTGAGTTGACTGGACATGTCTGTGCAGAATGCATGTGGATGTTGTGGAGCCCTACAGTTGTGTTTGCTGTGTGCGTGTATGTGTGTACACAGTTCTGCCATTTGTGATGCCTACACGGGGTATAATTGACAGCCCCAGATTGTACAGTGCAGGTTGTACAGCTCAGTGTGTCTGTCCACGGCCACGTGACCTGTGCCTGCCTGGGGTTGCACGGGCACTACCAGGTGGAGGTACAGAGTGGCTACTGTCCGACGATACATGTCCGCTGGAACCGTGTCCCCGCTGAGACCGTCCAGGGCCACGCCCATGTGGCCTGCTGTGTCCTGGTGTTGACAGTGCAGCACCAGCTGCACTGCTACTGCTACCGGCACTATGGGAGCGGGCATGTGAG
The DNA here is from genome assembly GCF_019279795.1 of Protopterus annectens. Lineage (NCBI taxonomy): Eukaryota > Metazoa > Chordata > Ceratodontiformes > Protopteridae > Protopterus > Protopterus annectens. The sequence continues at coordinate 546,525,080 of NC_056748.1, forward strand.
GTGGCACGCTCACGTCGACCTACACTAGGTGGTGTTGCTGGCCTACATCCACGTGGCCTACGCCTCACTCCTACCAGGTGTTCCAGCACAGACAGCTCCCGCTCGCGGATTGCCATGCCTCGGTCAAGGATTCTGACCATTTCACCTCGTCGCCTATCCAGAACATTAGCAATCTGCTGTTGAGCATTTGCCAATGCCTGGATGTTGTCATTTAGGGTATGGATAGCAGCCCTCTGCAGCCTCTTCCCTTCTCTGTTCTGCCGTTCAGCACGTGCCTGTGCTGCCATTACAGTCTGGAACATGCGTCTGGTGATACCAGCTGCTGCGCTCTGTCCTGCAGGTGCATGTCTGCCAGAGGTCCTCCTACGAGCAGCACCGGCCACATGCCTGTGTGGCACATCTGCAGTCATTACACTGACACCATGGTGTGTAGACACACCTTCTGTAGCCACCACACATTCCTGTTCCACGCCAACAGATGCTGACTGTCCTTCCTCTATGGCCACCGGTGATGCGGTATGTGTTGGCAGCAGAACTGTGTGCGGGGAAGAGGGGGACATAGCTGGGATGGTAACCATTGGCACAGATTCAGCCCCTGACAACCCTGCCTGTACCTCATGCATATGTTCATCACAGTTAGTATCTGTGGGGACACTAACATCAGATAGACTGCAAGAGGGTAACGCACCTACATCACCTGTGAATGCAAAGAAATACTGTAAAGTACAATGGACACAGACACACACACACAGACACACACACACAGACACACACACACACAGACACACACACAGACACAGACACAGACACACACACAGACACACACACAAACACAGACACACAAACACAGACACACACAGACACACACACACACACACACACACACACAGACACACAAACACAGACACACCATGCATGTGATTTGTCAGATGGCATGCAGCATGCCTGCGATACAGCAGAGGGCATGCAGCTCAGACATGAATAGTGTTAGTAAGCATACCTCCCTGGGGTGCACACTACAGCAAGCAGGTGTCATATCAGTAGCCATGCAGTTCACACAATCATGGTAGTATGCATGCATCCCCGTGATACACCATGTGGCCCAGAACACGATAACAGTACACATGGCTGACGTGACCTTGACATGTAATCTGCTGACATGTGCATTAACATGCATACATGTTTGACACAATGGTGTCCTGACACATGTACAGCATCATAATGGGCTTTACATTGCAGTGTTGTGTGTATGCCCTACAGATAGAATGCATGTTTAGCAAATGTGCATGAGCATGGGAGGGTAGTGTGAGCCGTCTACATTGCTATACAGTGTGAAGTACAGACACTGTGCCATTGCATGGCAACATGAGGCATGTATGTTGCTGTAGAATGCATAATATGTACACAATGCATAGCCATAACTGCAACACAGTCATGATGTTCGACAGATCGTATATGGTAGACTTCAGTGACACCACCAGTAGCTGTGCACAGGCGTTTAGGTTGTCCAGTGTACCACATCAACTGTATAATCGGTCAACTAAGGCTATAATTGGACCATGTGTGGACAATGTGCAACAGGGTGTATACACATCCCAAGTACTGTGTGGCTACATGTCTCTGGCCATCCCCCATGGCCATGTGTGCACATGTGTTGGCCAATTGTGTGTGATGGGCATCTTCTCCACATGTCTGTGTGGTCCCATATGACATACACCCATACATGTCAGATATGTCACAATCCACAGGGCTATGCAGACAACGGGTTGTATGTTTGGTATGTGAGGTATAGGTCATGCGATAGTGTGACAATATTGCAGACAGAACACTACATGTCTGGGACATGTCAGGTGGCACATCACAATGTGTGCACCCAATGCAGGGGCATATGACACAATGGTGACACTTGTGGGCTGCCCATATCACAGCTCACTGTGTGGTACTGTGTGCGTACCACACATGTTGTTCCAATGCATGCTACATATGCCTCCATTGTAGAACACCTCCACCGTTGTATGCACAGCTGACCACACATGTCCCAATGACAAGTACTGTGGTTTCAAGTCTGTGTATCATTACGTTTGTATATATTGCACATGGGTGGCATGTGTGAATGCATGGTGGTGCGACCTGCATATCGTGACTGGAACAAACATCAGGTGTGCATGTGTTAACTGGCCACATGGCAAATAGATCTACACTGTAACATGCCTGATACTGATGACAGTCTCACCTGCAATGGACCCATGTCTGTGCGGCATGCCAGAGGTACCTATATAGGGGTGACACACCAGTATGACCATTATCCATGAATGTATGACAGCCACAGGTTGCACTGTGCATGTGAACACATTCACCTGTGTAATAGCATATAGTATGCACATGTGTGCATACACAACGTAGCATACTGTAGTATGCAGCATGTGTGTCCACATACCTGGCATATGTTGTTACTTTACATAATGTACAGTGACACATGCAACTACATGGGATATAATAGCCATATGTGCAGTACTGACTTACCAGGCAACTCCAGGCTCATTGGTTGGGAGACACCCACCTCCACGATGGCAGCTAGTGTTTCTGGATGCTGTTCCCTGGGTGTCCCCAGACTGGCCAGTAGCTCCTCGGTGTGTGTGAGTGGTACCACCTGTTCCACCTTGTTCCCTGGCGATTGCAGTGGCACGCTGTTTTGCATGTCGATCAGGTCCATGCAGTGTCTGTGCACCTGCTGGTAGGTGCGGTTATGGCCACCCACATCGCTCACCCTCCTGCGAGATCCTGCCACAGGTCATCCCGCTGCTGGGCATGTTGTGGCACATGGCTGAACAACAAGTCATAGTTGTCATGGAGCTGTGGGATGAGGACATCATCCTCCTGGCGGGTGTATGCTGGGAGGCGAGACGGGCATTATCTGTAAAACATAATGATGGTGACAGGTCACAGTTTCAGAGATGTACAGAGATACTGCTGCACATACATTTCTATGACATCTACTGCATCTGCACAGTTATCTTTGCAAAGCATCATGACACTGACATGACTGACGTGGTTGTGTCACACATGTCACACCCATTATGCATTGGATATCATCACCATATATGTGTGTTACCTCATTACAGTGTTCATACTCCATGTAAATGCTGTCTTGCTGTGGGCATGTCTATTTGCCTGCTCTTGTGTTCTTACCTATCTGCACATGCCTCGATGTGTCCACGGTACTACTGATGACCTGGATGCTGTGTATATGTCACATGTCAACACAGACACAGCCGTAATGGACTTGAGCAGTGACAATGCACACATACGCATGGACACCTGTACATGCATGTGTTTTGCCATATACATCTACACAGCACTGTACAACTGTTCAACATCCTGCCACGGATTGCCTGTATTACACATGTGATAGACATGGGACAATGGATAGTCAGACGACATTCGCAGGGATGGTCATCAACCATAGCATGTGCGGGCATGGTTACCACGCTGTAACAGACAGCCATTGTGCCACCACAAGGTGCATCGGTGCCACATTACTGATCCAGTCAGTTGATAGTACATCTACCATGCGGCCATCACACCATGTATGACTGGGATGACATGTGCAGCTTTGATGGACAGGGTTGCATGGTATGGCGGGAGTATGTCACATATATGGCACAGGGATCTGTCCAGCCTGTGGCGATCCTAGTATTAGGACGGTGGCTGTCCATGACATATGTCATATAGATCAGGATATGGACATGTAGCATGTCCATCATCATGGTGTAGCAAATGTCCTTCTGCAAGGTAGACAGCATGCTGCATAGTGGAGGTGTGGATTGTGAAGGCTGGTATCACACATCCATGCATAGCCATTACCCCTTACAGGTGGTATGTAACCCAATATTGGTCACCACAGTGCTGTATATGCCTGTCCAGTGATCTCCGTGCTCATGGATGGCACCCTGACATGACATGGGTACCTCATATGACTACCTAAGGGGCCTGGACACGTCACCATGTCGGGGGGTGCACTGCACAGCACCATCCCTTACACAGTGTCCATAATGTTGCCACAGCCTAGGTAGTAGTTTATGGGTACAGGGTTGTTCACCTAGCAGTGACATTGCTGGTATCATCCATCAGACTGTGCACATATGTCACACACCTCACCCACACAGCCCATTCTGTATGTTGTTCACAACACTGACACAGCTATACTGATAGGTCATGGCCATTCACAGCCTTACATACACAGATGCCTAACATTTGTCTGTGTGGTATGGGCTACAATGATGGTGGGGTACAACACATTAACCCTGCTCTACTGTATCTGGCACTGATGTGCTGTGCACATGTCACTCTTACACCTTTTGTAGTTGTGAGTCTGTCAACAGGCCACTGGTGGAACACTCCTGTGACATGCAAAGGTATTTGTAATCAAATATCCGTGCTGTCTTGTACATCTGTACTGCTAACATCTACAGTGCTTTCATGGACATGCACACCATACTCAGCAGGGTTATTGTGCGGTGCCACCCTAAATGACTGTCATCACCACTTGTGTGTTGATATTATCCAACACCCTATCTGTTTTGTATGGTCATGCTAGGCACTTGTCCAGAACATGTGAGCATGTCATGAGCTACTGATTACTATAGCGCCCATTCCACACCATGTCCCATAGGTACACTGACTGTCCTACACTTCCCAGCTTGCTTAAGGTATGACAGCTGTTGTACACATGTAATGCACATATCCTGTGGGACATGGATGTATATACAGGCATGTCCAACTGTCACATACCAGTGCTACTGCCTGTCTATATGAGGGATATGTCGTACATGTGGCAATAGAGCAATTGTCTCATGTACACATTCAATGCTCACCTCCCAATATACGGCACTACAGCCTGTGGGGGATGCACGTCTGCAGCCGTGCTGGGCCCATAGCTCTCAGGTGTACCTCATTATGGGGAACATACCTCATTTGGGGTTCTAAAAGGTGCATGTTCCTCATGGTTCCACATTGGAAGGGTCTGTCACACATTCATTGTTGCACATAGTTTACCTGCTAGCCATGGCTAAATAGATGGGAATCACATTAATTCATTGGAATATCTGTTTTATATGTAGGACCAGCCTATTTTAGTCATCATATGCCCTTCCTAGTTGATGCTGTTAGTAAGCCAGTTGTAAGTGTTCCACATTTCGCCCATTTGTCACATGGTATGAGGGCTAATGTTCCTCTGTTTGGGGACAGGGGGCTGACAGCTATGGCTGGGGTAATGCTGTCGCCAACCCTGACTGCACCTGACAGTCATTTGGGGATGTGTAACATTCACAACACACCCCACCCATCACATAGTCTCACAAGATCTACACCACTGGACACACCTACGAGGACAACCTGTGCAGTATGCCTCCATACTCACTGTAGGCACCAGAGGTAGCCCCCATCATGGCAGACAACATCACCAGCTTATAGCCCACAGACTCATGTGTGCCCACCACATACAGCCATTAGTGAGTTATAACATTCACAACACACCAGTCATAGCTGACTGTGTAGGGTATCACACTGCAATTCCACACAGCAGGCTACACAAGGCATTAGTCATTTACATCTTGCTGTCGGGTAACTGCTTCTGCAACATAACCTATGCACCCATGCCAAACCTCACCAGGTACGATATGTCTGTCATTAGCCATGTTAGTGTGACGGCCCTGTGATGCCACTTCACAGACTACATGTGCAGGGACATGCAATAGCTCAACAGTCTTATAGCCCTGAGGGTGTGGGCCTAGCCCTGGGGAGCATTTTGCATTCGTCCGGACACGATACCACTGTACAATGACCGACTGTGTCACTTCAACAGTTGCCTATGCTCCTATTGTCATTCCACAGGCATGTGGTATCTGTCCGCTATGACTGTCCTGGTCAAACACAATGCTGTGGCACAGATGACTTGCACCTGTCAGCCCTGGGAGTACAGCCCACATGTAAGGCTCTTGCTGCTTCTATACTGCCTGTCTTGCACAGTTTCCAATAACTGTCACCGGCAGGGCGGTAACTGGCAGGCGCGACATGGGGTCATGTGACACATTGCTTGCATCTTCCTCTGTGACGCACGCAGGCAAGGCACACCTTATAATGCACCACTCAAACATCTCTGCAGTGACTGTGACCTGCCTCTAGGCTCTGCAGAGCACACCTGCGATGATAGGTTATAGACAGACCATACCTTTCAGGCACATACCTGGACCGGCACACCCACAGCTGAGGGGTTCCCATATCCCACTATGTTTTGCACACATCCTGGCAAGTTGCTTAGCACAACGCATCAGAGGTGCTCCACGTGCAACTAACTGTGTCTGGGACTGCTATACACATTGCAACAAGCGACAGGGTCAACATCATACCCCACGGGTAACATACCTTCTATGTTGGTATAGTGGACAGTGGGCCTCAGCTACTGCTGATGTGTGACTGACACTACCCCACACTTCACTAGGATAGCCACTCATGTACCGACACATCCATGAGTCATACACTCCGCTCTGCTGGATCAACCCATACACACCACCTCCAAGACCTACATTACCCTTGGCATGAACACTGCCACCATGTGCCTGGTGTTACACACCTGGGGTTATCCCCTCATTGGTGGATTCCGAACATATGCTAATCGACCTTGTTAGCCACATCCCTGAAACACACCCATCACAGCATACACAGTACATGTGTACTACAACACCTACTACAGACATCTGCTGACAGCGGTTGTTAACATCATGACACCCGTGCAGATGGACAATGCACATACAAATGCTGACACATACCCCAGTGCACTTAAATAGCATGTACACAACTGCATGGATCATGCTATTCCACACAGAGCCATGATGGTACACACCAGATAACAGACGCCACTCTGGTGGTCATGTTCCACGGACATATGATGTACAACAACAGGTGTAGGCTGTTGCACAGTGGTGTACATTCCCATGTGTGGGGTGGCTCACTGGTCAGCCGTGGTGGGGCCACAGGGTCCCTCATCACATACTTCAAGACTAGCTACGTAAACATGACTGCCACACATTCCGGGTGTACCACCAGGCATTATGGTGGTATGTCAGTATTCGATGGCAACACCCACATCTGCTGTCACATACAACAGTCACTTAGGAACATTGCAGACCCAAGTATTGTTGGCAACATGCTGGAGGATGGATTCAATGCTGACAGTACACCCTCTCACTCACTACAGGGCCGCAATCCATACATGAACATTGTGGTGTCCCTGTGGTCACACCTACACAGTACTGACCTACACTCTATATTTCCTGGGACACTGGCCCCATGTCACCTTCCAACATCCCAGGCTGTGATGTCCACCAACCTCTGAATTACATGTCTCCCCACTAGGCCACCATATTCAGTGATAGCCTTGTTTCAGACATTGTAGCCCCTGAATGGCACACAGCAGCATTTATCACACTACACACAGGTGGCACCACATTGCATGAGTGGGACTATAGTCCTACACACCTGACTGGACTGTTCTGCATGGCTATGGGGAACATCATCAAGGACGTCATTCTCAGAGACATTGTTGGGCTCCCGTCCTTTGCTGCCACCCGGGTGGGCTTGTTAAGGCCAGCACATGGCCCCTACACATGGTGGACTCCTTTCATACAGTTACCAGGGCAGTTGCTGATGGTACGGGAGTCCACACATCCTACATTGTCCTCTCATTGCCTTTCAGCACCATTCCCCATTCTGGTATTGACAACATACACATCCACCTGCACATCGTACCCTGTGTCTCAGGATGTTATGCTATGTGGCTCATGGACAGGACACACAGTGAGGCCATCATACCATAGTACCTACTACATGTCAGGTACATTTGGCATACCACGGTCCTCACTCATAGGGCCCCTCATGTTCAGTATATGCTTCCCATGAACAGGCTGGCACAGGGGCTTTCCCTGCCTAGCTTTCAAACCCCTACATACCAAGCACCATGATTGCTCCACCAGCTGATACTGACTCCAACCATACGGGTGTCGATGTGACAGATACATAATCTGACTATCATGGCATCAAGCTGCATGACACAAGGTGCATGCACATCACCTTTGCATTACACCATTCACCCACTGACCATCACATGGATGGTAGTCCCCTACATACATATCACATTGTACATGTTTGCAGTACACACATATGTCGCACCCACTCCTGTGGTTACCGTATTGCCACTGTGGCGTGGATATCCTTCTACGTGGCCACACCTATCTGTACTGGGTGTGTAACTGGTACATAGGCACCCATTGTACCTCTGAACTCAGGACATCTACACACATTCATGGGTACACCACCCCATTTAGGGTGTACCTTACACAACAGCTACAGCTTTACATGCCACAACATTAACACGCCATGACGTTTACTGAGCTCCATGGTTTAAATATGGCTGCACTATGGACACCACATCTGTACACAATTTCATACTACATACTCAGGGGTGACCTCTGCTGATCAGACAGGGCCCATGTCCACAACATTATTGATGGATATACTCTTCATACGCAACATAAGCAGAAGCCACTGTGAGCAACATGCTCATGGATATGTGCACACAGGCCACAATGAGTGGGATGTGCTTCTGGGTTACATTCCCAAACCAGACACTCACCATGCTGTGGAACATAAGTCCTATGTACATCACGCAGGGACACTCAGTAGCACTGCTCATGTGATACCTCTCTTGGTGGTTGGGAGACACATGTAGGCCTGGGATCACTGCAGTGGCTGTACTGTGCAGTGGTGCAGGTCACACCTGGCTCTGCTCTTCACAGGACACTACCCTGGAGAGGTGCCACTAGTGTGAACACTGTAGTTGTGCTTACACATGGACTTGCCAGACTGCATAGTACCCCACTATGCACCTGTGCAGCTATTACATGTCCTTTGTGCATGGTTACTTGGTATCCCTTCCATTTAGATTAGCTATCATGCTATTACTATGTCCCACACCTACAGGCCATATGTATTTTTGTAAACCCCAAATTTTTTGGGTTAAAAACCCAAAAGGGGGCTTTTTTAAAAAAATGCCTTTTTTTCCAAAAAAGTGTTTCCCTTCCCCGGTGGTTTTTTCCCCATGGGAGGGGGCACCCTGGCATGACATGGGTACCTCATATGACTACCTAAGGGGCCTGGACACGTCAACATGTCGGGGGGTGCACTGCACAGCATCATCCCTTACACAGTGTCCATAATGTTGCCACAGCCTAGGTAGTAGTTTATGGGTACAGGGTTGTTCACCTAGCGGTGACATTGCTGGTATCATCCATCAGACTGTGCACATATGTCACACACCTCACCCACACAGCCCATTCTGTATGTTGTTCACAACACTGACACAGCTATACTGATAGGTCATGGCCATTCACAGCCTTACATACACAGATGCCTAACATTTGTCTGTGTGGTATGGGCTACAATGATGGTGGGGTACAACACATTAACCCTGCTCTACTGTATCTGGCACTGATGTGCTGTGCACATGTCACTCTTACACCTTTTGTAGTTGTGAGTCTGTCAACAGGCCACTGGTGGAACACTCCTGTGACATGCAAAGGTATTTGTAATCAAATATCCGTGCTGTCTTGTACATCTGTACTGCTAACATCTACAGTGCTTTCATGGACATGCACACCATACTCAGCAGGGTTATTGTGCGGTGCCACCCTAAATGACTGTCATCACCACTTGTGTGTTGATATTATCCAACACCCTATCTGTTTTGTATGGTCATGCTAGGCACTTGTCCAGAACATGTGAGCATGTCATGAGCTACTGATTACTATAGCGCCCATTCCACACCATGTCCCATAGGTACACTGACTGTCCTACACTTCCCAGCTTGCTTAAGGTATGACAGCTGTTGTACACATGTAATGCACATATCCTGTGGGACATGGATGTATATACAGGCCTGTCCAACTGTCACATACCAGTGCTACTGCCTGTTTATATGAGGGATATGTCGTACATGTGGCAATAGAGCAATTGTCTCATGTACACATTCAATGCTCACCTCCCAACATACGGCACTACAGCCTGTGGGGGATGCACGTCTGCAGCCGTGCTGGGCCCATAGCTCTCAGGTGTACCTCATTATGGGGAACGTACCTCATTTGGGGTTCTAAAAGGTGCATGTTCCTCATGGTTCCACATTGGAAGGGTCTGTCACACATTCATTGTTGCACATAGTTTACCTGCTAGCCATGGCTAAATAGATGGGAATCACATTAATTCATTGGAATATCTGTTTTATATGTAGGACCAGCCTATTTTAGTCATCATATGCCCTTCCTAGTTGATGCTGTTAGTAAGCCAGTTGTAAGTGTTCCACATTTCGCCCATTTGTCACAGGGTATGAGGGCTAATGTTCCTCTGTTTGGGGACAGGGGGCTGACAGCTATGGCTGGGGGTAATGCTGTCGCCAACCCTGACTGCACCTGACAGTCATTTGGGGATGTGTAACATTCACAACACACCCCACCCATCACATAGTCTCACATGATCTACACCACTGGACACACCTACGAGGACAACCTGTGCAGTACGTCTCCATACTCACTGTAGGCACCAGAGGTAGCCCCCATCATGGCAGACAACATCACCAGCTTATAGCCCACAGACTCATGTGTGCCCACCACATACAGCCATTAGTGAGTTATAACATTCACAACACACCAGTCATAGCTGACTGTGTAGGGTATCACACTGCAATTCCACACAGCAGGCTACACAAGGCGTTAGTCATTTACATCTTGCTGTCGGGTAACTGCTTCTGCAACATAACCTATGCACCCATGCCAAACCTCACCAGGTACGATATGTCTGTCATTAGCCATGTTAGTGTGACGGCCCTGTGATGCCACTTCACAGACTACATGTGCAGGGACATGCAATAGCTCAACAGTCTTATAGCCCTGAGGGTGTGGGCCTAGCCCTGGGGAGCATTTTGCATTCGTCCGGACACGATACCACTGTACAATGACCGACTGTGTCACTTCAACAGTTGCCTATGCTCCTATTGTCATTCCACAGGCATGTGGTATCTGTCCGCTATGACTGTCCTGGTCAAACACAATGCTGTGGCACAGATGACTTGCACCTGTCAGCCCTGGGAGTACAGCCCACATGTAAGGCTCTTGCTGCTTCTATACTGCCTGTCTTGCACAGTTTCCAATAACTGTCACCGGCAGGGCGGTAACTGGCAGGCGCGACATGGGGTCATGTGACACATTGCTTGCATCTTCCTCTGTGATGCACGCAGGCAAGGCACACCTTATAATGCACCACTCAAACATCTCTGCAGTGACTGTGACCTGCCTCTAGGCTCTGCAGAGCACACCTGCGATGATAGGTTATAGACAGACCATACCTTTCAGGCACATACCTGGACCGGCACACCCACAGCTGAGGGGTTCCCATATCCCACTATGTTTTGCACACATCCTGGCAAGTTGCTTAGCACAATGCATCAGAGGTGCTCCACGTGCAACTAACTGTGTCTGGGACTGCTATACACATTGCAACAAGCGACAGGGTCAACATCATACCCCACGGGTAACATACCTGCTATGTTGGTATAGTGGACAGTGGGCCTCAGCTACTGCTGATGTGTGACTGACACTACCCCACACTTCACTAGGATAGCCACTCATGTACCGACACATCCATGAGTCATACACTCCGCTCTGCTGGATCAACCCATACACACCACCTCCAAGACCTACATTACCCTTGGCATGAACACTGCCACCATGTGCCTGGTGTTACACACCTGGGGTTATCCCCTCATTGGTGGATTCCGAACATATGCTAATCGACCTTGTTAGCCACATCCCGGAAACACACCCATCACAGCATACACAGTACATGTGTACTACAACACCTACTACAGACGTCTGCTGACAGCGGTTGTTAACATCATGACACCCGTGCAGATGGACAATGCACATACAAATGCTGACACATACCCCAGTGCACTTAAATAGCATGTACACAACTGCATGGATCATGCTATTCCACACAGAGCCATGATGGTACACACCAGATAACAGACGCCACTCTGGTGGTCATGTTCCACGGACATATGATGTACAACAACAGGTGTAGGCTGTTGCACAGTGGTGTACATTCCCATGTGTGGGGTGGCTCACTGGTCAGCCGTGGTGGGGCCACAGGGTCCCTCATCACATACTTCAAGACTAGCTACGTAAACATGACTGCCACACATTCCGGGGTGTACCACCAGGCATTATGGTGGTATGTCAGTATTCGATGGCAACACCCACATCTGCTGTCACATACAACAGTCACTTAGGAACATTGCAGACCCAAGTATTGTTGGCAACATGCTGGAGGATGGATTCAATGCTGACAGTACACCCTCTCACTCACTACAGGGCTGCAATCCATACATGAACATTGTGGTGCCCCTGTGGTCACACCTACACAGTACTGACCTACACTCTACATTTCCTGGGACACTGGCCCCATGTCACCTTCCAACATCCCAGGCTGTGATGTCCACCAACCTCTGAATTACATGTCTCCCCACTAGGCCACCATATTCAGTGATAGCCTTGTTTCAGACATTGTAGCCCCTAAATGGCACACAGCAGCATTTATCACACTACACACAGGTGGCACCACATTGCATGAGTGGGACTATAGTCCTACACACCTGACTGGACTGTTCTGCATGGCTATGGGGAACATCATCAAGGACGTCATTCTCAGAGACATTGTTGGGCTCCTGTCCTTTGCTGCCACCCGGGTTGGGCTTGTTAAGGCCAGCGCATGGCCCCTACACATGGTGGACTCCTTTCATACAGTTACCAGGGCAGTTGCTGATGGTACGGGAGTCCACACATCCTACATTGTCCTCTCATTGCCTTTCAGCACCATTCCCCATTCTGGTATTGACAACATACACAACCACCTGCACATCGTACCCTGTGTCTCAGGATGTTATGCTATGTGGCTCATGGACAGGACACACAGTGAGGCCATCATACCATAGTACCTACTACATGTCAGGTACATTTGGCATACCACGGTCCTCACTCATAGGGCCCCTCATGTTCAGTATATGCTTCCCTGCGGAACAGGCTGGCACAGGGGACTTTCCCTGCCTAGCTTTCAAACCCCTACATACCAAGCACCATGATTGCTCCACCAGCTGATACTGACTCCAACCATACGGGTGTCGATGTGACAGATACATAATCTGACTATCATGGCATCAAGCTGCATGACACAAGGTGCATGCACATCACCTTTGCATTACACCATTCACCCACTGACTATCACATGGATGGTAGTCCCCTACATACATATCACATTGTACATGTTTGCAGTACACACATATGTCGCACCCACTCCTGTGGTTACCGTATTGCCACTGTGGCGTGGATATCCTTCACGGCCACACCTATCTGTACTGGGTGTGTAACTGGTACATAGGCACCCATTGTACCTCTGAACTCAGGACATCTACACACATTCATGGGTACACCACCCCATTTAGGGTGTACCTTACACAACAGCTACAGCTTTACATGCCACAACATTAACACGCCATGACGTTTACTGAGCTCCGACGGTTTAAATATGCGGCTGCACTATGGACACCACATCTGTACACAATTTCATACTACATACTCAGGGGTGACCTCTGCTGATCAGACAGGGCCCATGTCCACAACATTATTGATGGATATACTCTTCATACGCAACATAAGCAGAAGCCACTGTGAGCAACATGCTCATGGATATGTGCACACAGGCCACAATGAGTGGGATGTGCTTCTGGGTTACATTCCCAAACCAGACACTCACCATGCTGTGGAACATAAGTCCTATGTACATCACGCAGGGACACTCAGTAGCACTGCTCATGTGATACCTCTCTTGGTGGTTGGGAGACACATGTAGGCCTGGGATCACTGCAGTGGCTGTACTGTGCAGTGGTGCAGGTCACACCTGGCTCTGCTCTTCACAGGACACTACCCTGGAGAGGTGCCACTAGTGTGAACACTGTAGTTGTGCTTACACATGGACTTGCCAGACTGCATAGTACCCCACTATGCACCTGTGCAGCTATTACATGTCCTTTGTGCATGGTTACTTGGTATCCCTTCCATTTAGATTAGCTATCATGCTATTACTATGTCCCACACCTACAGGCCATATGTATCCTGTTATTGTACATACCAATAGACGATACCTGTGGTGTGCATGATATGCCTGTTATGCTGTGTAGAATATCTGTCATATCTACCTATAATACTATACATTACACATATTTCACATAGTATCCCATAATGCAAAGCATACTTGCTCAGCGGGACCACCTTACATATGTCATTAACGTTATATGCCCATACACATGCATGCTGTGACAGTATATCAACATATACTATCCCCTGCTATGGCACGTCCTTGTTGGACATACCCTACCACTGACGGCGGGTTGTATGGCATTGTTCTGTTTAATGGCCTCATGTAGCATCCCTTGTGGTGTCTATGCTGTGTACCTTGTGTCCCACTGCTGGACGCACAGATTCTACAAGCGTTAGTATGCTCAGCAAGACATCACTACATAAATACCTTTCCCTACTTTATGCATTGCGGACACGTTTACTTTATGCAAAACAGGCTATACATACAGTAAAAATAATTAATACAGATCATGCTATACATAACCTTACATATCGGGCGTTCTACATACCTTGTTGTCGTTACGGCGTTTCGTTTCTATCTCTCTCACAGTGTTTCAACTGTTATTCGGTATGAGCATACGGTTTGAATGTCTGGCAAGTCATCCTTATATACGTCGATACCTGCAACATGTGGATTCTTCCCGCCAATTGGTGTTCCTGAGTGACTAATTACTTGCATATCAGCTGTGCAGCTACTCCATTTGCCAATTACGCGGCGACAGTGGGGTATAATTGGATTCTCCACTTGGGCGTTGCCTATTTGCCCTACCTTCGGGGAGATGGTCTGTATTGTGTTTTGTTATGTGTAACTGCAACTGCTATGCATGGAGCCGAGTATAGTTTGGATTCATGTCCCCCGTGGATTGTGTGTGACAGGTAGAGTATTTGGTTCAACATGTGGGGGTACCTGTCATCCCGACGTCTGATAACGGAGTATTGCAATCAAAACCTGTAACATGGCTGTTTGTTCAATTATACAACGCCTGCAATTTTGCATGTCGCCTTTAATTGTGTCTCTCACATGGTATGTTGAGGGTTCTACAGATGTAATTGACTGACTGGATGTTTGTGCTGCTATTACAGTTTGTATTGCTTTAGTTTCTAGTGTGGGGGATGTCGGTGGTTGTACGTAACATATACGGTTTGTGGGCCTTGCATTTCTACTTAATCCGTATATATGTGTGTGGGCTCCGTCCCTAATTAGAGAGCTAACAGTTAGTAGACTTATGTTACGGGATTGTACATTGGCCCATTGTTAATTGGTTTCTATATCATCTGCAGGTGAGCCTGCTACTTGTATACCTCCGTAATTGCAGCGATATATCAGGGGATATGTGTAAGTGACAGCTATCCCTTGTATTCCTGTCCCAGATATTTACAGTCATTGTGGTTGTGTTAAAAGAGCCTGTTTGCCATGGGTTGCCACCTTTTCATATGGTCATTGTTGGACACTTGCGGGACACAAAGCGGTGTTTACAGGCCAACACGTAGCCACGGTCAGTACACAGGTAGCACATACTTTTATCCTCACTACATACCTATTGTTGTGTGACTTTGGCTACTTATCATATTGCATGTAACATTTAAGTTTCTTACATACAGGCATAACTATTAAATACGACTGTTACATTATATATGAGACATATTTATGTCCTACCATCTCGGACATTTGCCCTTTGTACTGTTTTATGTCAGGACACACCTGCCCAGGGTGGGGCTGTCCCTCCTACTGTGGTACAGGTAGTAACCATATGCCTACAGCTAGCTATACCCACACCTACCATACTGATCTGCCTCTGACTTGGCACCAACATACACATGATGCGGACACACACACACATTACTGTCACACAGAAACGCACACGGCACCCTCAACACACACTTACACAGACTGCGGCACTCACAGACACAGTTGAACACAGTACCTACGTGGACCGCGACACTGGCAGCGGTGACTAACTGTCCCTTCATATCATCATACTATTACTCGCGGATGTACTGTTCCGGTACTGTGTTCTATCGGTCTTTCAGCCTTGTGGTTACACATGTCGGTATGCTACACATTCCATGGTTGGCGGTATCCTATTTATTTGTACCTCCAAGATGTTATGAATGTCGTTGAACTATCTATTATATTTGCAGATATCGCTGAATCCATCTATATCACCATATATCCCTCTATTGCCCTTTCTATCTGTATAATATATATGCATATGTGTACATATATATATATATATATATATAGATATATCTATATATATATATATATATATATCTATATCTATATATATATATATATATATATATATATCTGGCGGAACGTGACAGGCACACAGCACCACCATATGCTGTAAGACTCATGTACTGTTCAGGTGTTGGCATTCCGTGTTCCACTGGCTGTTGTGTTTACAATGTTTGAGGGCTGCCTATGTAGGAGTCACACATTGGGCCACCTATACATTACAATTTACAGGTGGTCATGTTTGTGTGCCATCCATTTTACTGTGTGTGCAGGTGGAGAGGTGTCAGTCCATAGGGGCCTACATGGTCAAAGTATGTGCTATACGTTCCCTCTTTGCCAAGGCGTAGGCATATTGGGCACGCCTCCATCTGCCTACTGGGGCTGGCACAGTGTGTTCATGGTCTGAATCCCTCTGTGCCTGTACTGGCCTTGGCAATTGCGGTGGGCTATGAGGGCCTTCACCATTTTGTCTCTGCTGCAGCTGCTTCCGCAGGATCATATTATGTAGCATGGCACATACTATGACGATGTGGGCACACGTGCCTGGAGAGTACTGCAAGGCTCCACCAGATGTATCCAAGCACCGGAACCGTGATTTCAGCATCCCAAACACATGCTCTATGATGATTCTGGTTTGTGCGTGTGCCTCATTATGGCGTTCTTGCATGGGTGTGTGTGCATTTCTGATGGGAGTCATCATCCATGGCTCCAGTGCATAGCCAGCATCCCCCATGAGATGGCCATGTGGGATGTCCCCCCTGACAAATACCTGATACAGCTGTGAGACATGCCAGATATGGGAGTCATGGTAGCTTCCAGGGCTGCCAGCACACACATCCATGATAATGCCCTGGGCATTGCACATGACCTGGCAGTTGATGGAGTGGAATCCCTTGCGGTTTATGTAGCGCCTACCCTGCTCACCAGGTGGTGACTTGATTTGTATGTGCGTGCAATCTATCGCACCCAGTACCTCCGGGTATTGTACCACACGGTGGAAGTGGCGCATATTGCTGGCCAACTCCTCCTGAGTTCTGGGGAAGTATATCTGCTCATTGGCATGTGGTAACATGGCATCCAGGAACTGGTGTAGTACCCTGGATGCTGATGCCTGTGAGTTACCCATTATATCTCCAGTTGGCCTTTGAAAGGTACCTGTGGCCAGTATTCGCAGGCTTACACATACCTTCGTGTCCACTGGTATGGGTTCCCCTCTGTTGTTTCTGGTTCTCAGGCGTGGCCGGCACAGCTCCACTATTTGCTGTAAGATGTCCCTGTCCACCCTGTAATGCTCTACTATCTCCAGGTCATGTAGCCCCTGGTAGGTTACCCTTGGTCTGAACACTCTCCTTCTCCTCCGAGGCCTCCGGTGGTTGTCGGCATCATCCTCCACAACACCGTCAGTCTCTAACACATGCTGATGAATCACAGCAATGGCAGCTCCCAACATGTACATTTTAAAAGTTCCCCATGTGTTTACACCTATGGTGCGGTGTTTGGGAATACACAGGTGTGTGTTGGGTGCTTTCACACTTTATACTATTGTGCTGTGAACACCGATGATGTCATAGGGTGTGTATGTACGTTCATAGCTACAGGTTATGTTATGTGTTTTACTGCCGGAACTACTATTGTGGTGCCTTTGGTGTTGAATTACATTTGCCTGCTGTGGATTACCTCTTGACCTTCCCTTTACATTTCTGCGAGTTGCACATACCATTTTCTGGCATGCATCCTGCAGCCTACTTTCATTTGTACTTTCCTGGACCTGGTGTATCTTGCGTTATGTGTGCTACTGCCGGTCTGCTGTCGGTTTGCTTTGCTCTGCTGTGTCAGGTCTCCTATCTTTGCAATCCAATACCTCCCCTCCTTTCTTTGCATTCACATGCCTCCCCAATCGTGTTTTGCAGGTTTCTGCAAGCGGACTTGTCAGCTGCCGTCAATTGGCCTTCGTGGGTTGATTGCTGTTGATTGCTCATTAGTACTCCAATTACCCTACTTCCGCATTTCCTTCTTTTCTTCCCCTGACCTTCCTGTTTCTGCTATTGTTTGCGGCGCGTGCGTCCAATTACTGGGTTTCAGGCACGTTTTCATCCTCGTACACATGCGCTTTTGGCCACCATGTGTGCTCTCAGCTAAACGATTCCTCCCCACTCCTATCCTGCAGCTTTGCTTAGCAACGGACAGGCCAGATTTGCAATGCTCCAATGTGCTTAGTGCTACAGTGGCACACCCCTCTGCTGATGTCATGTATCTCCTCTGAGCCACTCCTCAGTGTTATACCTCTGCGCCGTATGGTACAACCTTCCTCCGGCGGGACATTTGCGATTCAGTATTATCTGCCTCATTTGCATGGCATTGACTACTAATTCATAGTTACCGCGCCGAACACTATCGCAAGCCCTTAGCAACCCTTGCATCTTGGTTGTGGTGTTCCATGCCTACCATTGTGTGTTATGCTGTAAACCTGCTTTCAATTACGTTGCGATTTTATGACATTTTTATATTATTTCTTTATGTTACAGCTTCCGCACACATGCCCTGCGGTTCTGCTGTGCGTTACTCTGGACATGACATTAAATGTTGTTATTTACGTGTTGTGCATCTTTTCTTATGCCATTGGCTGTGTTTTTCGCCATTGGCATATGTTAACGTTGTGATACCTGGGTCTGGCCCTCTTCCATAGCTCCGATGTTCTGTTTGAGAAAATGTAAACCGTGTTTTTTGGTTTACATTTCCGTGGGCTTACGCTACGCCTGCACCACTTCATGAATCGCTATATGCCTTCATTTGCATGGTGCAACACTGCCGGGGGCTGCGCAGATCTGGCGTACACCGGTAGTGCACGTGGAATTGGATCGTACCTGAATCACTCGGCGGCCATATTTGGCGTTATAACGCCAACGCTATGCGTGCGCCTGGCGCAAGCTTCATGAATCCCGGGGTATATTATTCAGTCTTTTTGTTAAACTGTAGTCTATCTGTTACACAATCTTGCAAAGCAGCAAGCTGGGCAGTTTGTTGTTTAAGGACTTCATTTAATAAGGTTATTTGTTTGGTGGTATCTTCTTTTTTATTGTCCAGTTTTAAGTTTAATTTGTCTATTGTATCCACCAAGTCATGAACTGTAGGAAGGACTGCCTGTATTTCTTTCTTCATTGGAGTTTTTTGCTGAGAAAATTTGGAGCTGCTCATCTTCCTTTGTGAATGTGGTTTCAATGTACCTTCTATTTGAAATTTTGTAAGAAAAATACGAAAATTTTAGCTTAAAAATTACAACAACATGTACTGTAGCTTATGACTTCCAGAACCTGAGTTTAGTAGTTTCAGGTCTTTGTTGGTGAAATTAAATAAAAAATCCTGTCAGGAAAAAATGAAGACTGCAGAGCTCAAGAAATCTGCTGCTTTCAGCTTGTCATCCAAGCCACGCTCCCATAACTTTATAATTCTATACTCACTGCTTTCAACTTACAGGTACTCTTCTTTATTAATCTTACAAAGGCATTTGATATAGTTAATTATAGCCTTCTCCAGAATTGCCTTTCAGACATTTCCTTTGGGTCAACAGTTAACTGGATCAAAAGCTATGTAGCAAGTATAACTTTCAATGTCAAACTTAGTTATAACATCTTACCTACATTCTACTCTCACTCTCACAGAGGCCTGTCTTAGGCCCAGTCCTCTGTTATTTCTGTGAAGTCCTTTCCTTCCTCTCGCTAACTCTATTCTACATACAGACAATCTTGTCATTTTCAGATTTCCTGGACTTACCAACTCCTGAGGGACAAATCTTTGGCTCCAGCTCAATGTCTTCCTTATCTAGATATGTCTTTTTCTCCACTGATCTAAAACAAAATTCAAGGTATACAACAGAAAATGTCGACTTCCATCCACTTCAACCCCTCCTTTGTAGCTTCTGTCTACTGCCTTTGGTCCCAAACAAATATGAGCTTCTGTCTATTGACTTTGGTCCCAAAAAAATATGAGCTTCTGTCTACTGCCTTTGGTCGCAAACAAATATGAGCTTCTATCTACTGCCTTTGGTCCCACACAAATAATGCCCCTATACTACAGCAGGCCTCCTAACTCCCTATGTCTGACTGACCATTTTTCAAGCTTAGCCCTAAGCTTTGAAAAATCTACCAGCACGCACATAAAGAGTTACACAGAAAACAGAAGGTTTGTTAGAAGATGGAAACATAGAGTCCGTCTCACCTGTCTCAATCTTCTTACTGTACCCCATGATGCCCTACTCCCACCTTTCTCACAAAAAGCTTTGTTTGGCATAGTTTACTTTTTTGTTCCCTCAGGTATGTATGTATATATATTTATGTACCTATCTATATCTATATATCTACCTATTTATATCTATATCTATATAGCTATCGATCTATATATATATATATGTGTGTGTGTGTGTGTGTGTGTGTGTGTGTGTGTGTAGAGATCTATATCCATATATTTAGATCTATTAAAAAAAATATATATATATATATATATATATATATATATATATATATTTTTTTTAAACGGGTCTATGTCAGAAGAGCGAGTTTTCAGAAACTCGAAATTCATATTATTGAGACAATATGATTGAGTTTCAAAACACTTGAAATTTACACACACACACACACACACACACACACACACACACACACACACACACACACACACACACACACACACACACACACACACACACACACACACACACACAACATACACACACACACACCCAGAGTTGGTATACATAGTTAGGGCTGGTGTGGGTGGTGTAGCCCTACCTAGGTGGTTTTTACGTACTTCAGTGTGTGTTTTGTTTAAGTTTGGGCAAGTGTTTACTTACCCTGGGAAAAAATTATTGTTCAGGTATTTAACCTTTAGCTATTTTCGTTTGGTGAAAATGGATTTTGATTATATAAGGTTCAACCTTTCACTTTTCAAAGTAAAAATGGAAAAACTGCACCAAGCTGACACACAAAAAACGACGTTTATTCAAACCAAAAACAAAACAAAAAAGAAAAGGTAAGCACTTTCACAACTGCTGTTGCTTCATCAGACACTACTATAAAATAACAAGCAGCTTAAATAGGTGCATTCAATTAGCTGATAAAAACCAGTCACATGATGCTATGCAAAGACAGATAAAAGGTATAGTGAACTGCAGATAGGGAAAGAAATACATTACACTAAATAATCACTAAAACCTAATAATAAAACCACAAGCAAGTTAAAAGACAATATTATAATAAGGGTGCAGGGGGGCTTCCCTGAAAAAAGAAAGAAAAAAACTGTTTTGTTTGTTTTTTAATGCATATTATATTAATGTGCGCTTACTGAAGCGTAGTCAATCTTTTGATTGTTTGCAACAGAGAATTTCTACTATTGCTAATATCAAATCAAAAATATTCCAATACAATATTAACTCTACCATTTTATTGAAAAGTTCCACAAATCCACATCAAGGCTCAGCAAAAAAGCTCAAAGACAGCCTCCTCAGTTGAAATCTAAAGGTTTAAGAGCAGACCAAAATATATTTGTATCCAAAAGAAATAAAGTGACCAGCCCCAATAAAGAAAACCCAATTATTCAATAAAGAAAGAGTTCAGAATACATCTGAATGTGAATCGTTATCACAGTAATATTACCATAATAAAATTATATTAGCTATTAAGGGCAAATAAATTAATATCTTAACATACATAGTTATTAAATGTATAACGTGCATTAAAAAAACCCCAAAAAAACAAAGCACACAAACACCATCCACTGGGCAATGATTAAAAAGAGTATTAGCAATGTAAGTTGTACATATTTCACAGATAGGTTAACCAAATTCTTTCAAATCTGGAAAATATAAAGCTCCCAAACTCACTGTCCTTATTTGTTCTCTTTTATTAAGGGTACTTTACCAAACTGATTTGTGTATCACCTAGTATCTATCTTTTCGATGTCAATAAATAGTAATTTTCACAGAGAAGGATTTAAGGTGTATTTATAAAGGGAGCTTCTGCTTAGGAGCTTTATTGTTTCCAGGTAATTCTGGTCTGATGAGCATAAAATGCACTAAAGGTGCGAATACCAGAGTATATCACACATATGAAGAACATGTAATGACATGCCGTATTAATTGAAGTAAACTGTTTTGCATGGCAGATACTCATGCAGAAAGAGCATTTACCAGAAGAACCCTCCCAAGAGACACACACACACACACACACACACACACACACACACACACTTGGACCAACTAGTCTTAATACTCATAGTCAGTTTGGCATTTGTTGTGTGTTTATGAGAAGAAAAAATCTGGGCTGAAGTTCTGTCTTTTTTTTGCTTGTTTGTTTTGTAAGCAAATGTGCAAATGACATGAAGTTAGAAAAACTGTCACTGGATAAAAGATCCCAATTTTTATGTAGGACAGATTTAATTTTAAAGGCATTAGCTGCATGCGTAATCAAAAAACCTAATATTCAAATTATTTATTACAGATAGGGAAAGAGGCCATAGGCCAATAAATCAGCTCTTGTTTGACATGCGTATTTTTGCACATCTTTATTATAACATCCTGGAGCAACCATATGCTAAAATTCTTTGAGATAACTTCTGATTTTCAGAATGAAGAAAGTTGTTACTACGGCCTACTTAGCTGTTACAATTGTGCCTATGAAATGTTAAGAATGTGCTGAGGGTGCCATCTGTTGGTGGAAAGAAAAGCATGGGCTCTGCTTTCAATAAATAGAACCATTCACTAAAACATCTAAAAGCTTGGTCACTGCAACATCAAAAGATCGACAGTAAAAAAGTCCTAATGATAAGTACATTGAAAACCAAAGAATGCACAAGATATTTATGTTGGTTGACAGAACCATTCCACAAGAACAGTAATCAAGATAACACTTCCACATCTCCATATATGTAATATATAATTTAACACGTTGGCTATAGATAACCACCACCTTGAAATACCGCATAAATAAATTGGTGTACATGCAGGCAAAAGTTGCCGCCATGGCTTTATAAATAATTTGGTTATAACAATCACCTTTAAAGTATAAGATATTGTATCATAAGTAGTAATTCCAAAAGTGACAAATGGAAATCACTGAACTCAACAGGGTACAGGGCAGAAAACTCAAAGAAATACTCATCAGATTCTATACCCTTTGCTTGGGGGATACAGGTATATATAATGCCTGAACATCCAATGTACAAAAATAAACATTTTACTCCACAAACACAACTTGATCAATCATAAAAAAGAGTAATATCCTTTACTTGAGCAGTAACCCAAGTTAATAAATGTTTCAAAGTTCTTACAAAATACACAGAAGTTGGTTCAGTAGGATATCCCTGTCCTAAAACGGTAGGACACCCCAAAACAAATTAAGTCTGCTCATGTAATTAGGGAGCAGTTAGAAAAATGAACTATTAATTCTTGTGTTAAACCCAGGGATATAGTTTCATGTTTACAAGCCATGGTTAATAAGCTTTCAACCTGTTCTTTAAAAACATCAGCAGGGTCAGTATAGATCTGGCGATAAAAAAATGCATCACCTGACTGTTTATTGACCTGTCATCAGTCTTGCATTAAACTCTCTGCATATGTTAATTGCTCCATACCTCCAGTGCTGTATATTTAGCCATGACTATATATACAGTTTGTATTTGTACCTACAAGATCCAGGCTGTGAAAGAAGTGGACCACCTTTACATCAATCATAGCATCAAACAAACATTTACCCCACCTAAAGACAGAATGAATGAATGAATAAACAAATGAATAAATTAATGATTTTCCATTAATTAATTTTCTGATTCCTCTTTTCTGAAAATGAGTGAATGTACTTATTTCTGACACCTGTTTTATCTAATTCAGGGTTACTGTAGCGTCAAAGTATGTCCCTGCAGTCAACTGTCATAGGAGTACAAATTCTAGATGGTATGTCTGCTCACAGAACAATGCATACACACAATATTAGGACACACATACACACATTCACTACACACACACACACACACACACACACACACACACACACACACACACACACACACACACACACACACACACACACACACAAACATACAAACATACATCTACCTACAAACAATTTAAAAGATGACCAATTCAGTGACCTACTTGTCTTTTTGATATGTGAAGAAACAGCAGAACTGCAAGTAATAAATAAATAAAAAACAAATAGATAGACAGAAGGAACGCATGCAGTCTTTTCACAAATGTCGAGGCAGCTGGAAAAATAGATAACAGGAGCTGAGAGGAAGCAATTTTAACCATTGCCCAAATGCACCAGTCTCTTTTGTATTATAATTTTATGATTTCATATTGTCAAATAAAAGAACAAAGTCTATTCCAAAATCAGACTGCCCTACATTTCCTTAATACCAGGTTGGTTATGAACTTGAGTTTGTCCCAATTACTGTTTTTGAGCAGTCATAATTACCAAATTTATTTTTCTAATTTTCAAGCAACTGATTCTTTATCTTATTTGGTGATACCCTCCAACAAGCAACAAACAAATACCCTTAATTTATAATAAGTTTATTAGGAATAGTCAATCACAATGTTAGATGAATTAAAGACATGCATGTTTATTTTAACACACATATATATATATATATATATATATATATATATATATATATATATATATATATATATATATAGATATAGATATAGATATATATATAGATAGATAGATATATATATATAGATATATATAGATAGATATATACTGGATATTAATTTATTTACAGTTCCATAGTTCTACTATGACAAGGCTGTAGAGAGGATGGCTGTCATCCAGAAATGCGAAAGTGTCATGGTTAATATACATTTTCACTGCTGTACAGAAAGACAAAAAAATAATAATAACTGGAAATGGAAAGTGTGGCATAATAAATAAATGAAAAAAAAACACACACATGAAATGGAGAAAGCAAAGATCACTTTGTTTCAAACATAATCAAACTCATTTATTAGAAATAACAAAGCTTTTTCAGAACAACGTATAAGAAGTAACCAAATTGATAAAAGACACCAAAAAATGTGAACACAATAAGCCATTCACTCAGAAAGAAGGGAACATATAATAAATCACATTGAGATGTATACAGAATGAATACATACATAATTAAAACTGTGTTTTGCAATTCTAACAATAAAAACATTGTTAAATAAATAGTGATGTATAGAGGAGTTAGGCAGTACTTCTAGACTGGAACATTACTTTAGTTGTCCTCGTTTTTACACAGAATGGTGTTTTTCAAGTACAGAGGGGTCATACTCATTGGCTTCCCTGGGAAAGATGATGACAGGGTACTGGAAAGAAGTCTTACTCATAGTTACTCCTGGAATTTATCCAGAACTATGCCATTGACACATTCAGCCTTTACACTCCTGAGAAAAGTATAATATGAGCAGATGAACATAAAAGAACACAAGTACTAATTATTCTGCCATTATGTTTCTGTTCACAATAAAATGAAAAAATTATGCCACAAATGAATGCCTACATAGGACAAAACAGCGGGTATGTTAAATTGCACAGATCATTTTAGACAGAAACTGTATCCACGCATACTATACAGTAATAAAGTTTCAAAAGCCACATAGTTCCTAGTGCTATGAAATTCAAACCTTTTGGTTCAGCAATAACTACAGTTGTTTAAAAAAAAATAACCCTGATTGTTGTTTAGACCTCAGTGCTGCTCTGAGAACTTTCAGGAGATGATCTGACACCCATTTGCTTGTGTCACAATGCAGCAATACAGACAATACCACCACATGTCAAGGATTGCAGCTTCAGATTCTGCAAGCACGTGGATCAAAGATTGCAGAGTGATCATACAGCAATTTATAACCGTGACCTCCTGATGCTGCCTAGCATTCTGAAGGCTGACACTACAATTCTTCCTTAGCATAATACCTGTTTGACATGAGTTACAAATGAGTGTTTATCAGGATCTTTAAATCCACTCGGGGGTGTTGGAGGATAAAATAACCAAAGGAAAGAGCTCATAACTGGATATCACTAAGAAGAATCTCACACTTCTGTACTATCAGGGGGATTATGAAGGCAATATTCATGCCTATATGCTGTTAGAGTTTTGTTTGTATGTATTTCAGCTAATAGAACATTTCCCTTAACAAGATCATGCCTGCAATAACCATATTCAACTTCTTTAGCTTCATCTTAATAAAGATAAAGTGAAAAAATGAGAGAAAACAATACACTACAAAATGCATAATAAACTAAAATACATATAAAGATACAGAACTGAAAACTAAACACATGTACAAGGACAAGGAAACACTAGACAAATGGAGAAAGAAGTCACAAGCCAAAATAAATGCCTACTTTGAAAATAAGAAACACAGTTAAGGCAGCAATGAAAAAAAAAAACATAAGAAAAAAACTCAAGCTTTATTCCGTTGCATATCGCCTACTCCGAGGTGATCTCTGCCTAACATATAAAGCCATGTCAAACCCAGAGCTGTTGGACATGCTACACCTAAAGAAATTCCAATCCCTCCGAGCTACACGCTCTAGGGACCTAAACCTTGTCACCACAATAAACAGGGCATGCTGGAGGGATAGATTCCTGTCCCAGAAACTTCCTATACTCTGGAACAAGCTACCCATCTATGTCAAGCAAAGTTCCTCATTAGTACTCTTCAAGAAAAATCTTGACGAGTGGATGGGAAATAGGAAATACACCCTGGGGATCACTTCTGAGGCTCTGCTCGACAGTGGCGCAGGAAAATAACTTTCTTGGGTGGTGTAAGCCACGGAACCTTGCTGGCTAGGCTTACGTAGGCCCTTGGGCCGATAGCCTGGTACCTACCTCTGAACCTATGAAATGAACCTGATTATCAGTACAAAATTCCAAGAACTACTGGCACATGAACACAGCAAGCCGCAGTGACAAGTGCACAATCCAAAAAAAAAAAAACAACAAATACATACAAGAGATCATACCTTTCATCATCATCATCAACTCGACTGTCAGAATGTCATAGATGGAGCTGGTGAGATTTGAGAGAGGATGGTTGAACTGGTGGGGTTGTTCAGAGCATTCATGCTGGTTTCAAATGGCAGGGGTCAAGTTTTTGTGCTGTTTTTTGTTTTGTTTGATTGGATTTTCATATGCTATCTCCATGTCTAGGAAGACCTGGTTAAATTCTTTTCTCATCACTAGCTTCCTCTTAACTATCTGTCTCACTGCAAATGTTGAGTCAGTTGTACTGCATTCTAATCTGAATCTGAACTGCTCATCTCCCATTTTACTTTCCACTACTATGCATATTCATTTAATAATCACCCTGTCCAGAACATTCATGAATTGTAACAGGAGTTTGATACTGCTGTACTGTCCACAACTGTAAATACCCCTATGTTCTAGAACACCAGCATAGTATGCTCATTCTCCTGTCATCTGGGACATACCTTTTGCTCCTTACTGCTTTGAGTACCTTCAGGAACATTTCTTCCCCATCTGTCCCAACATACCTGTTGTAACCTCATCTGAGCCTGCTCCTTTCCCTGACTTCATTTTCCCTAGTGCTGTTCTTACTTCTTCTGCAGTGGTCTCTAGATCCCAAACCATGTGGCTTTGCTGCACTACCCTTCATTCTTGTCTCCTGGATACAAAGGATGTATAGTCTCCTCCTTATCATCATGTCTTCTACTTCCAAACTGTGTCTTGTCAGCAAATCTACATTAAGTGTAGCAATTCTTCAAGCATGTTTGGCAGGTTGATTGCTTTTATGTCCAGACGTTGCTCAACAGAGCCATCTTAGGTAACACAAGGTGGGCAACTAGACACCAGCCAACTAGCCAGTAGCTTACTGACTCAGGGCTGCTGGGTTTTATGGTGGGGACACACTAATAAATGGGGGGCACATACACCCCTCCCATAGTTAGCATGGATCACAGGTGTAGATTGTTGTAGGACAGGTCCTCAACCCACTTATTACCTGGAAACACCCATGCCCACTTGGCGACATTAATCAGTACAGCTAAATCAGCTACAGCCATATTTTACACCATCGAGTGGCTAGCCCTAACACGGCCTTCAAGTTTGTGATCCAATTTCTCCTATCTTGGGGATACTGAGCACCACAGTTAATACTCAAAGCAGCTGGTCCATGCAGCTGTTGCTCCTTTCAAAGTCTGTTATATACACATTGTTCTGTATTTGTTGCCTTCAGACTTGGCTGTGCTTTTCCTAGACTTACTGAAGCATCATTGCATAATTGAACTAGGTCTATCCAATGACTTCCTATTGCTAACTATATATGGCCTGCTCTGTGAAAACCTTTTACACTAAAACATAAGAATTGTCTTCTGTCTGGCCCTGAGCTATGATTTTTAATGCTGTGAGTTGAAAGAAATGCAACAGATACGGCACACTGTCCATGGCATCACATAAATCACTGCTCATTGCACACTAGCTCCAGAGGCCAAGTACAGTGCTACAGTTTTTTACACATAGATCTTCAATAGCTAATAACTTTAGAGAACATTACTTCAAAATGAAATTCAAAACCGATTTATAACTGTGCATACTGGTTGATTAAACTGAATTTGTAATGCCACCTTAACCAGCCAAGATAACTAACAAGTCTAACCTATTTCTGAATGACAGTTAAGGTAATTTATTATAATACTGCAACACTACATGCTTAAAAGTATTTTCTTCAAACGATGTGCTATTAAATGTTTCTTATTAAATGCATCATTTGTCTGTGAGACACCGTTTTAATTTTATTCAGCCATGACAGACAGGTAAGAAAGGTAAGTAGTTTCTCAGAGAAAAACTAACTGCTATAGAAAAAAAGTTGCTAAGGCTGAGTCAAAGAGAGATGCCAGATCGTACAAACTCCTCTTCTGTTACTGAACAGACACATCAACCATATACAGCGGCAATGCTGCAGCTATTCAGCAACACCGATTTTTAAAGAAGTTGCAACACAGCAACTGTGCTACTGATTTATGAGTAATGTAGTACTTATACTGTATCTGAATTCTGTATTTTGAGAAATACCATTTAAAAAGTGCAGTATCTTGACTGGTTCCCAGTTCTTTTGTTGTACAGATTCTTAACGGTGCTACGTTTTGTGTACTGTAGTTCTCTACTGTCATTTCTAGTAGTGATATCACCAAAGAGACGATATAGCAATGACACAGCAACAAGCAATTCTGCAACAGACAAACACAGTGGCCATATCTAACTAAAATACAACTGCTGTAAGTGATTTTGGTTATATAATTCATACAGTAAATGCGAAAAAGAATAATGTTAAAATGCAAGTTTTTTTTACATTAATTTGAAACACACATTTCAAAATGAGTTCAGTCAATATTTTTGGGTGACTGTCAACTTATGGAAAAAGAAAAATGTATCCAGGCTTTCTAAACAATGAATTACATGTCATAATTGATGAAATAAACACTTCCTTACACTTTGGTTAAACATGTCTGTTTCATGTCGAAGTTGAGTGTACTGACACAGTTGTTGACGAATCATCTCAACACGCTCCACTTCTAACCTTTCAAGTTCCTAAAGCAAAAGACAGTGCAAAGAATTACAGGTATGTTTTCATGTAGTCGGTCATCTACCACCAAAATAGCTTTTTTTAAAGTGAATAGACGTTTGCTGACTAATGCAAGAATTTCACAAAAGTCACCTTTACTATGTTTGAAATTTTGTTGTGACAAATCAAACAAATCTAATATTTCTTTTCATAAATTACAAATGACATTAACATCTAAAAAATCTAATTCAAGTTCTTACAGTCTAATAACAGAATAGAAATATAATAATATGGAGAATATCTCTCTAAAGAAATTATATTACATTCAGCTCAAGATTCTAAACAATGTACATTTTACTCCAACCAGAAGTTACATGTCAAACTTATCAATAAATTGCAAATGTTTTTAATTTAGAAAATGCTGATGTTTTACACATTATGTCCCATTCATACAAACAAATGTGAGCAAAACTACTACAAAAAGTGCAGGAGTTATTCATTTAGTGGTATTATTAACTGAAAAGTCTACACATTGCTCCAATAAATATTAAAGCAACTATTTTTTCTAACATGTTTTATAATAATAAATATATGCATATATTACTAAATCTTGGATGAATGTAAAAGTAATGTCTTCAGAAAGCTTTAATAGTATGGCAAATAAATATGCAAGATTCTGAAAAATAACATTTTTCTAGAATCAGGGAATATCACAAGAAATATTTCTGATTATAGCATGAGGAAAGTAAAACAGAAGAGATATACATCTGAAAATTCAGATTCCATAACCTTCTATATGAAGATATAAGTCCAAGTACAGAAAGGTTACTATGAGGTATACACCTCATGATAGCCTTCTAATTTTAAGACACAGCCCTACAGCAGTGATTTTGTATGGTGGCCTATCTCTTTGACCATGCTAGATGCTAAAGAGGCATTCCAGATGAGAAGCATATGCTGTTAGCCATGTGCACTCTCTAGAAAGTACAGTTTTGTACCTACCATAAATGTAGATGTTCGAGTGTTCACCCTGCAGTCATCACACTTGGGTTATCCTGCCATCAGGCAGTCCCGCAGTCGGCCTGAATTCCGAAGTCTTTGTCCGGCGTCGGTTGCTGTCGCTTCCTCCCTGATGTCAGTGCGCCAGGGGTATATAAGAGGCATCCGACACCATTTTCTTCAGTTTTTCTTACCCCAGATGTCAGGTGCCCCCAATAGGTAGGCAAAATATATATATATATATATATATATATATATATATATATATATATATATATATATAAATAAAACAAAACCCTTAGGCACAAGCAAATACACCACAGAGGTAGTATAGGATAGAGTGGTAGAGATAAGTTCAGCTAGTTCAGAGGGGATGGAGGGAGGGTAACCTGGACTGCAGCAGGGTGAACACTTGAACATCTACATTTATGGTAGGTACAAAACTGTACTATGTTCATCGTGTTACCCTGCTGCAGTCATCACACTTGGGTTGAATCCCAAAGCTAAGGATGGGAGGTGGAGTCAGACAGGGTTAGAAGAAGCTAGTAAGCCCTGCAAAACTGCAGTGGCAAAACCAGCTCTAGTCTTAGAGTATAGAGGTAAGTGATAGTGTTTGGTGAAGGTGTGCACTGAACTCCCAAGTAGCAGCTTCCAGAATATCCTTGGTTGGCACTCCCCTGAGAAAGGCTGCTGATGTAGCTGTAGCCCTGGTGGAGTGGGACCTAATGTTAGTAGGTACTGGTTTCCCATGATGTGTGTAATAGAAATGTATGCAATGCCCTATCCATTTTGAAATGGTCTGTTTTGAGATAGCTTTTCCTTGTGATCCTGTAGCATAGGCTACAAAAAGCTGGTCAGTTTTTCTGAAAGCCTTAGTTTTATCCAAGTAGTAACGTAATTGCCTGTGAATGTCCAAAGAGCGCAAGCGTCTTTCTCCTTTATTCTGGGGATTTGGGAAGAAGGTGGGCAAGTGAATGGTTTGGTTTAGGGCCACACTGGATACCATCTTTGGCATAAAGGAAGGATTCATTCATAGAGAGACTCTGTCTTGATGAAAAATGATGAAAGGTTCCACTGCCATTAGTGCCTGTAGCTCTGAGACTCTTTTAGCTGAGGTTATTGCTAGTAGTAGGGCAGTTTTCCATGAAAGAAATTTTAAATCAGCTGAAAAAGCTGGTTCAAAGGGCGGCAGTGTAAGCTTTTCCAGGACAAAGTTGAGATCCCAAGTAGGTGTTGGAGCTCTCCTTGGCGGTCTTAAGTTCTTAGCCCCTCTGAGGAACTGTCTCAGGAGTGGATGTGAGAATAAAGGAGGATCCGTGCTGTAATGAGCTGAAATTGCTGAGGCGTGGATCTTAATAGATGAAAAGGAAAGTCCTTTGTGTAACATCTCAGTTAAATATTGTAGAATCTGAGGGATATTTGGATCAAGGGGGTTTAGGCCTTTAGCCTGGTTCCAGGTGCAAAATCTTTTCCATTTGTCTGAATAGGCTTTCCCGGTGCTGGGTCTCCTGGCCTCCAGAATGACATCCATAACAGCTTTGGATAAAGGTGTTGGCTGGTTGTTTAGGTAAATTGCCATGCAGCCAGGTTTAAAGTCTTGAGCTGGCTGTGTAGAATTTGATGATCTCACTGGGTGAGCAGGTGAGGAATTTGTGGCAAAATCCATGATGAGCCGTGGGCCATGTTCCTTAAAATTGGGTACCAATGCTGGCGTAGCCAGTCTGGTGCAACGAGTATCATTTGTGGTCTCTCTAATCTGACTTTCAGCAGTACCTTTGCTAGAAGAGGTAGTGGAGGGAAGGCATACACTGTTAATGTTTTCCAACTGAATGAGAGGGCGTCCACTTTCCAAGCTAGTGGATAGAAGGTCCTTGTGCAAAATTTTTGAAGTTGGTGGTTGTGGGGGCTTGCAAACAGATCTATGCCTGGGCGTCCCCATTTTTGAGCTATCATTGCAAATACTTGTGGATCTAGTTTCCATTCGTGCGGATCCATGATGTTTATGCTTAGGTCATCTGCCAATGTGTTTTTCTGTCCTGGCAGGAATTGTGCTTGTAATTGAACCTGGTAAGACAGTGCAGTGTTCCACAAGGTCATTGCTTGCCTGCATAGAGGGTAGGAATGTATGCCCCCTTGCTTGTTTATGTAACACATGACTGTGGTGTTTTCCGTCTTTATTAGTAGTTGTCCTGGGTGTAGAAGGTCCTTGAAGGCTGTTAGGGCATTCTGTACTGCTAGTATTTCTTTTTGATTGATAGGCAGATGCCTCTGATCTGTAGTCCATTTGCCCTGAATGCACTGCCCTGCCATGTGTGCTCCCCAGGCATAGTCTGATGCATCTGTTGTCATAGTTTGCCTGGCTGTGGGTAAGGTGAAAGGCTGACCCTTGTTGAGGTGACATGCCTGTGCCCACCATAGAAACTCCTGTTGAAGGCAGGGAATGAGTGGTATCATTGTTTCCAAGCTGTGGCTGTGCTGAGTCCATACACTTTTCAGGTACCATTGTAATTTCCTCATATGCAGTTTTGCAAATGGTATTAGTAGTATGCAAGATGCCATGAATCCCAAGGCCTGCAGAATTTTTCTTGCAGGGAGTTGGGTCTTTGTTGCCATTATTTTAAAATATTGAAACAGCTGCCATTGCTTGTCTGGCATGAGATAAGCCATCTGGGCCATTGTATTCAAGCTGGCATCCAGGAATATTATGTTTTGTGAGGGCACTAGTTTTGATTTCTTTTTGTTTACTGTGTACCCTAGGCAACTTAGAAGGTGTTTGACAAATGCCAGATGCTTTAAAAGAATGTCTTTGCTTTCTGCTTGAATAAGGCAGTCATCCAGGTATGGGTATATCTGAATTCCTCTTTGTCTGCAGTATGCAATTACTGGTGCCAGGCATTTTGTGAAGACCCTGGGCGCAGTAGATAAGCCAAAGGGCAGTGCAGAGAATTGATAATGCTTTGAACCTGCAATGAAGCGGAAGTATCTTCTGCAATTTTGTCTGATAGGGACATGCAGGTATGCCTCCTTGAGGTCCAAAGTGACTAGCCAAGCATTCTTGCCCAGCATGGGAAGAAGCTGCTGTAGTGTTAGCATCTTGAATTTTGGTACTTGCAGATAGGTGTTCAGAATTGAAAGGTCCAGAATGGGTCTCCATGCTTTGTCCTTTCTTGGAACTAGGAAGAGTCTTGAGTAAAATCCTTGTCCTTGCTCCTGTGTATGTACCTGTTGAATGGCTCTCATGTCCATGAGAGCTGTAATTTGTTTTTGTGCCTCTGCCCATTGATTTGTTGGCAGGTTTGGCATTCCTTTGTTCCTTGGTAAGGTATGAAAGTGGAATCTGTATCCTTGAGAGACAATATTTAGAACCCATTTGTCTTTTGTGATGATGTGCCAGTTGTCTGCAAAAAATGCTAGTTTTCCTCCCAAGGGAGTTGCCAGGAGAGATTTTCTTGGTAGTTTGAGGATAGAGTCATTGTGTTTGTCTTCTGCTAGCTTGGGGCCTGTCTTCTCCTCCTTTCTGGGTAGCAGAATCCCATTGGCGAGGTTTGTAAGGGCCCTGTGACTGACCTCTGCCCCTTGGGTGTCTGTATTTACCCCTCTGTGATCTGTCTGAAGCTGGAAAGGACCAGTTTTTTGTTGGCCAATTTCTGCTGAATCGAGGGGGTTGTACCTGCAAAAAATCCTTGACCGTTTGCATAGACTTTGCCTTATCCTCCATTTTCCTTAAAATCTCTTCTACTTTGACACCAAATAATACATCCTGTTGTAAAGGTGCATCCAATAACTTTGCTTTGACATGGTCAGGGAGGGTTTGTTCTTTTAACCAAGCATGCCTACGTATGACAGAGCCAGTAACAGCTGCTCTACAAGAAACTTCCAATGAGTCAAATCCGCATTGTAAAGTATGTTTGCCCACCTGTTCAGCTGCATGCAACAGATCTTGCATTTCTTTGAATTCAGGCAGTTCTGAATGTGTGCTCATTTTTTGTTTTAACTGGGACATTAGAAATTGTTGATATTTCAACATGTGAAACTGGCAATTTAATGCTCTCATAGTCAGAGTAGTTGAGGTGTATATTTTCTTTCCCCATCTATCTAGGGCTCTGGAATCCCTTTCAGAGGGCACAGGATTTTTAGCCATAGAAGCTTTTGCTCCCTTAGGACCCTGGCAAATTGTTTCTGGGTCAGCTACAGGGCTTTTATAAAGGAATTTGTGTGAGTCAGGTACTCTGTAGTGTCTGTCTGGTTTGGCTGGAGCAGGAGGAAGAGAATCTGGATTTAAACTAGACTCCAAGTACACATCATCCACAATATTCAGAACAGGAGGGATAGCAAGAGGTCTGTGCTGGGGTAATAAAAGGAACTCTCAGAGCCTTTTCTTAGAATCTGAGTAATCCTGGCCTTCCCAGTGGAAATGTTCCCTCATGGTATGTAAAGTTTCCCCAAAGGAGTAGTCTTCAGGGGGAGATGCTGAGGGAATAGAGTCTTCAGCATCAGAATCTTCATAAGGTGGAAAAGTGTAATCCTGTTCCTCAGAAGAATCTGAGGGGATAGAAACCTGGTCAGAGGATGCATAATCCTCCTCTTGTCTTGGTCTTTTATCAGGAGAGGGATGGGAACCCCTGATAAGGGTAATCAAATCTTCAGCCATTTTAAGCATCTGTTTCTTAGGCATGGGGCCTTGAACTGTAGACTGATGTACAGTTTTCTTTGGTTTTAAAGGAGTTTTAAGTTTAGCATAAGATTTAATGGTGAGTGTAGTCGGTCTGAAGACACCTTCAGAAACCGAAGGTGTTTCCGTTGCACCGATGTCTAGTTCTGCTCCGGTGTCGGTAGAAGGCTACGTCGGCCTAGTAGACTCCGCATGGGAATCCGCAGCTGTCTGGGGTTCCAGGTCTGCAGTCATCAGGGGCTGCGTAGGCGCCTCACTGAAAACCGGAGAACCGGCGACAGGCCCAGCTGAGGCCTCGGTGTCTGGCTTATTCCTAGGCTGCCTGTCCTTATCCTTGCGTTTTTTATGAGTGGCGGTTGTCGGCTGCTCCGACGGTATGATATAATTAAATTTCCTACCAAAGAAATGCCATGCAAAGTCAAAACGGTGTTTGATAGTTCGTTTATTAAACCTAGCGCAAAACTGACAACCTGTGACGTCGTGGTCTGGGCCTAGGCAAGGAATACAATAGGAATGGAAGTCCTTATGAGGTATTTGCTTCCCACAAGAAATGCAATTGTTAACTTTTTCTGACATCGGACTGAGGCAAGAAAATGTTCCCCAATGGGTTACTTAGCTTTATTGAAGACTTTGGACTGAAATTCAAATAGAAAATCTCAGGTGTCGGCCGACCGGCACTTGCGAACTGCTTCTGCTTCGGGCACCGTGTGGCAAGAAAGCTTGAAGAAAATGGCATTGGATGCCTCTTATATACCCCTGGTGCACTAACATCAGGGAGGAAGCGACAGCAACCGACGCCGGACCAAGACTTAGGAATTTGGGCCGACTGCAGGACTGCCTGACGGCAGGATAACCCAAGTGTGATGACTGCAGCAGGGTAACACGATGAACATCTGCCAGTAGTAAGGCATTTACACAGCTCAGCAACTCAAAAGAATCACTTGGCTGCATAAATTAACTTAACCACTCCTGGCCACTCACATTAATGAACATGTACAACAACTTGTGTTTACTCTTTGGAGTACAGGTAAGTGCAGGTGGCTTTTACCTATCAGGCAGTTAGTTTTGTGTATGTATGTGTGTGTGTGTGTGTGTGTGTGTGTGTGTGTGTGTGTGTGTGTGTGTGTGTGTGTGTGTGTGTGTTACACATGTGAGTTTCTGTATAGCGTGTGCCCACCCGAAAGGTTCTTGTAGGGGATTTAGTGAAGCGTAGATTAGGTGTGTGGGTGTGGATGTGAATGTCTGGGTGTGTCTATGAGTGCATTTGGGTGGAAAGGGAGGTGTATGTGTGTGTGTGTGTGTGTGTGTGTGTGTGTGTGTGTGTGTGTCTGTGGTAGTGGGGTTTGGGGGGCTGTTCTAATTTCACACTCCTCTAAACTAATGAGAAAATCTAGCAGCACTGAGCTGGAGAAGCACTGGATGCCAGGGATAACTTTAGCAACTTGTTTCTTAAGGGTACTCCACAGAGAAATGAACCGGGGGGGGGGGGGGGGGCACTAGACATGAGAAATAACTCATGCCTTAAGGACACTTCACAAAGATGTGGGTTAGGGGAAACACTAGCCAACCAGGGTTTACACTTAGCATCTTTCCTTAATAGCACTCATACATATTATGAGTCTATATCAGAATATCAACATTTTAAAATGTCGAAGCACATTTATTTGACATGAAAATGTCGAATGCTGATTTTGTCGAACGGCCAAAACACAGATTTTTTTCCAAGGGAAAGAAATTAGAAGGCCAACAAATAACACGACATAAAGACTAACATATTTAAGTGGGGGCTTTGCCCACAAAACCCCCTAACTAAATATTCTAACACCGAGACAACACTACAGTCAGGGAAAGGGCACGTATAACAGAATGGCCAATCGATTTCTTTCCCTTGGAAAGAAATTCATGTTTTGGCCATTAGACAAAGTCAGCGTTTGACATTTTCATGTTGAATAAATGT
This sequence comes from Protopterus annectens, assembly GCF_019279795.1. Classification (NCBI taxonomy): domain Eukaryota; kingdom Metazoa; phylum Chordata; order Ceratodontiformes; family Protopteridae; genus Protopterus; species Protopterus annectens. The sequence continues at coordinate 546,562,808 of NC_056748.1, forward strand.
GCTTCGATATTTTGAAATGTCAATATTCTGATATAGACCGCATATTATGGGTTGAGGATGGAAACAATAACCACCAGATATAACTATTTAAAAATGTGCCTTAAGAGCATTTACAAAAAAAAAAAAAAATGAAAGATATGTGAGTAGGGGGTAACTAGATACCAGGGATACTCCAGCTAGCGCATCTTAAAAGCACTATGACTAGTAACCAGAGATTACATGAAGATAACATTAAAAGGTTAAAAATATAGGAAATTATGAAAGAGAGGCTTCAAACATGCATATTAGCCAATAATGATGTCTTTCCTCTTTGCAGCTAATATGTCTCTAAATTACAAAATAATGCATCATGGAAGGATGGCCTTTTCACTATAGCCCTTACTGTGAGCACTGGGGTTCTTTCTGAATTCTCATTGTAGCTTTTTATAGTATTTTGCCAAATATGAAAATACCAGGGAGCTATATAACCAAGGCTACTGCACCATTAAGAAGTGGTTTAGTAAAAGTACTTCTTAATCATGACGTATTTATCAGGACATTAGAAAGATTTATTTGTAAAGATTCCATGGTGTATACCAACAAATCTCCATATATTAATAAATATATATATATATATATATATATATATATATATATATATAGCCATACACATACTTGTTTGTATGCAGTGTGCATATTTCTTATATTTATTATGAATTTGTTTTGTTAGTTCTACATATTTCTGTACATATATATAAAATACATATCAGTATCTATAGATACATATAGATATTGGCTGAAGTATGCAATAAATTAAAATTTTCTTCAGTAAAAATGAGAAAAATATTACATAATGTTCACACATCCATGAATCTCCTTAATAATCAAACTTCCCCAAAAACATTAGCCTTAAAATTATTTATAATTACCATATTGCTGGCCACTGCACTGCCTAAGATAGCAATGAACTCAAGTCCATCAGACATAATCTTCTAAAACTAGATCGCTGTTTAATGGCATCATATGTAATAACTCATAATAGTCAAATAGTAGGGAGTGCAATACTTACATTGCAAATTCTAGTTATACACAATTAAGCAGCACTCCAAGTGATCAAATATCTAAGAACATATGATTTTTGTGACTCATGTTTAATAACTCTGCCTGTACACAAGCACCAGAAGAACAACTGGTCTCAAAGAAAGAAAGAATGAAGCACACAAACAAATACCTCAGTTTCACACTGCAAAAACATCCACAATGAACTAATAAAATCCAAATGAGGTGAATTAATTTTCCTAATCATAATGGCCTCCTAATATGACCTTGACTGAACACACAGATCCGAACCTACATATCTCTGTGCATCAATATGCAAACCCACAGTAGAAAGGGAGCTGTTCTTGAACTATAATGCAGTCAGTCAGTCACACAGGTGTTGACTGATGAAAAACATTCCACTTTTTAAACCAAATCAACCATGTCACCCCCACTAATACCAAAGAGAAACACTTTCTCATGCCAGTCTAAAATGATTTGTTAGAGGCCCCAATCAAACAAGTCAGAATCATCAATATTTAAAGTGAACTATAAATCAGAAAACCTCAAGTAAGGTATCAGCTTGTTTGCAAAAATGTCTTAACCGTGACACAGACTTCACTATATTTCAATTATAAACCCCATATCAACAGGTATACAATCATCTACAACAACCCCAATATTTTGCCAACTTACATCAACAACAACATATTCTACACTCAAGTCTTTACACAACAGTAAAAATTCAATGCAATAATTTATGTTTTCCTATCACTACAACCCCAATATTTTGCCAACGTACATCAACAACAACATACTCTACAGTCAGTCTTTATTCAGCAGTATAAATTCAGTACAGTCGTTTGTGTCTTCCATATCACTTAGATATAAATACTAACTCCTCTCCTTGCATCCTGCCATGGCCCCAAGCAATCTAATTGTAATAGTGAAGAACATTACATACTCCTGAAAATCATCCCTCCCTCATCATATTAAGTCATCCAAAGATTATATGTGAACAAAGCATCATCCTTAACTACTGAAGACTAATAAATCTCTCCATAAACTTGTAAGACAAACGTCTAAATAATATCAACTCTCTGGTTACATCCACATCAATATTCCAACCAATAAGTGAAGTTTTCAAAAAATAAACATTCAGTATTATAATAATACATTATGTAAAACTTCTAATACTTGAAACATTCTTTGTGGAAATTACTCACAAAGTATGCTAAATAGTCACAAGCATTTGCAGTTTTGCTATGAAAAAGGCAGACCTGCACAAAGCATAAAAACAGTCATTCTGTAAAAGACAGTATACAAAGTTACGGCAAAGCATCTGAAGAAACAAATTAAATAGTAAATATTCACAAACTAGCTCATAAACAATCAACACATTATTCCAGCAATGTCACAATATAGGAAATAATCATCCTGTGTTTACAGATGACTCTGAATTAGTAAACATCTCTACTACATTGGGGAAAACACTTTTCATTGAGCCAGAAGAGTCAATTTGTACTTGAAAATTACTTTCAATGCAGCCAAAAAAGTCAATTGCTACTTAACTTTTATTTAAGGTATATAGTTTTCTCATAAAAATGTGTTCTCATAAAAAGAAAAAAAAGTGATCAATATACACTAAGTCTGCCTTCCCCAGTTCACTTTTTGCTGTCAAATCTGCCAAAGCATTTTCTCCTTCACATGTGAAGAGGCAGAGTCTATTAATATCATCTATGTTTTTTGTTTTACCCCCAAAATGGTTAGCAGCAGAAGGGGATAACCAATATGCATTTGTAATCTCCGATGATTTTTCTAATTCTAATTGAACAGTTTTCCATCAAATATTCTAACCATTCTGTCCTCCCTCTTATACTCCAATGAGCTTCATATTCTGTTGTTGACCTTTACCCTCTGTTGCTTAATATACTTCATCTGGTCAAAGGTTTCAGTCAAAGTGTCTCTAATTTCCACACTAAACTGCTGTATAGACAAGAAGGCATCAAGCTATTTCAAAACAATTCCATAATTAGTCATCTTCCCTTTTTTCCATCTGTCTATTATACATCTTTAAACATATTGGAAAGATGAGGCTGTTTGTATTGAATATTCAGTGTTATCCCTTTAACTTTAAACCATGTTTTCAGAATATTTCTTTTCTTGTCAATAACTTGGTTAGTGTATCTCAGAATCATGATGTCCAACATACTTTTAACCACTACCTCAAAGATTACCTCAGCTTTGATTATTTTCTCCACACTTCAAGTTCCTATCACTAAATTGCAGATAATAACAGATCATACAGACTTCTAGAGATTTTTTTCCAGCTTTAGAGAATAATATCTGCAAATAGCTAATAGACCAGTGAAGATAACCAATTTCTTACATCATGTGAAGCACCCCCATTTACCTCTTTTTGTTGTAAAAGCAGGGCTTTATTTTTATGTTCTGATTTATTTTCTGTATAGAAAAATGCTGACTTGAGTAATGAACTGGTCTCTTAGCCATACAACATAAACATGATCTGTTCAATGGTACAGCAAACAGAATAGTTTTGCAGTGGTTAATAAAAAATACATAATATGAAAAATGCAGTTATTGTTGGTGAAGCATTTTAAATCTTAATGTGTGCAAAGATGATTTATAAAGTTCTGTCTTAGCAAAAATGCTATCTCATAGATTTCTGAGGCTTGCAGAGAATGCTTAAGGTTAATTACCATGGGTCATATGTATCATTATTTATATTTTCTAAAAGAACAACACACACAGGCATTAGTGAGGCCGTAATTATCAGATGAAGGTAGTAGCAAGTTTTTGCCCAAAACTTTTCACTCTCTATTACTGATAACAAGAAGCTTTAAGGACTGTTAAAGTGTTTTCAAAATCTTCTTATTTTAAAGTCCACCATCACAGTAGGAATGCTGCTAAAACATTACATGAGTTTTGACTTGTATATCTTTCTCGCAGTCACAGAAAAAAAATATCTTCATAGATGGTAGCAAAAGATAATTACAAAAAAGAACCTATGTATCATTGTAAGGTAATAAGCTTGCCATTAAACCACTCCAGTGCTGGCAAAACATCTCGGCAAAACAGTGACAGCAATTTTATAATGGCTTTTTTTAGAGATGTTGTTTCATCTGATAAACCCTTTCATAGGTTCATAGATAGGTACTAGGCTATCAGCCCAAGGGCCTACGTAAGCCTAGCCAACAAGGTTCCCTGGCTTACGCCACCCAAGAAAGTTATTTTCCTGTGCCCCTGTCAAGCAGAGCCACTGAAGTGATCCCCGGGGTATATTTCCTATTTCCCATCCACTTATCAAGATTTTTCTTGAAGAGTGCTAATGAGGAACTTTGCTTGACATAGATGGGTAGCTTGTTCCAGAGTATGGGAAGACTCTGGGACAGGAATCTCTCCTTCCAGCATGTCCTGTTTATTGTGGTGACAAGGTTTAGGTCCCTAGAGCATGTAGCTCGCAGGGATTGGGATTTCTTTAGGTGTAGAATGTCCAACAGCTCTGGGTTTGACATACCTTTATATGTTAAGCAGAGATCACCTCGGAGTAGGCAATATGCTACGGAGTAAAGCTTGAGTTTTTTGAGATAGTCAGTGTAGGGCATCTGTTTCAGGCCAGTAATCCTCTTTGTGAGGTACTGCTGTGGCCTTTTCAGCTGCTGCAGATGTCTTGTGAGGTGCATTCCAAAAGGGGCATTGTACTCTATAATGGGTCTAATGAGTGTTGAGTAGAGGGGAACAATGACCTCTTTTTTCCTAGATGAGAACCCTTTTGTGATGAGGTGTGCCATGTAGATGGATTTCCTGACTACTGTGGCGATGTGATTATTAAAGGAGAGACTACTGTCCACCTGGGTCCCCAGGTCTTTTATCACACATTTGGCCTTAAGTAGACTGATGCCTATGTGGTAGTTCATGGGTACACAGTTTTTACCAAAGGGGATGACAATGCACTTTTTGGCATCGTGCTTGAGGCCACGGCTCTGACACCAGGCATCTGTCTCAGTGAGGCCCTTCTGTAGGATGTCCACATCATTTGGGGATTCAACTATGGCACCTAGTTTGCAGTCATCTGCGAACTTCATTAGCCAAAGACCTTCTGTGTTAGCCTGTACTTCAGCGAAGTAGATACCAAACAGGAGAGGTCCCAGGACTGAACCCTGTGGTACTCCACTTGTCACTGGTTTGAAGTCAGATTTGAAGTCTGCAGTGTGGGTTCTGTCAGTGAGCCAATTGCCCATCTTGTGACATAGAGATTTATACCTAGTTTAGTGAGTTTAGCTATAATTCCAGAATGGGGGATGGCGTTGAAAGCCTTGGCGAGGTCAAGATAGGTTGTGTGAACCACCTTACCCTCGTCTACAGCTTTGGTGACATCCACTCCCCATTACAATATCTTCCCAGAAAATTCATTACTTAAAATAATTATTAAATAATCATTAATTTAATTAATTTAAGTATCCATTAAAAAAAATCCACATCTAAAGCCAGATACAAACAGCATGGGGGAGACAATTCCCTCATATTTCTTGCACTACATACATGACATTACTGTGATATTTACCTAACATAATTATCTGTGTACATTCTGTCCTCACAATGGCTAACAGGCTTTATGATATGTAAGTCTCCAAGGAATCATCGTATGCTATGCATTTTATTTTCTACCAGAGACAGCACACAGATACTGTCATTCTACAGCGTAACAGCCTAACTTCATGGTACACAATATTTAAGAATACCACCCATAGTCTTTTAAATTTACCTGCACGTCTTGGTAACAGTTCTGGATAATCTTTCTAATAAAAAACTGTTAAATTATAAGTTTTAGATACTCAGGTGGACCACTGTGTACACAGGCAGTTATTATGTAAGCCTGTATCCAAAGGATCAAGGCCTGGAATTTGTAATGTCATTTTCCATTATTGAAAATTGTACTCATGTACTTCTTACTTCTGTACATTTAGCAACTTGCTTTGAAGAAAACAAAACACTTTGAGATTTATCTGTTTAACTCCATTTGCTATCTCTGAATCTTTTTCTACTCTGAGGTAATCTGTCTAGCATTTTTCTAGGTTTACTCTTTCAGTCATGAAATAATAAAAATGGCACCAAATCAAAACATTTTTTTCTGACTAAAATGTTTCTTAAATGTTCATCTGCAGCATCACGTTTTGTGTCTGCAGTTAATAATTTTCTCTGATTTCTACTTATGAGAAGTATGTAAACACTTAACCCATTTACCACATTATGATGTTTTATTTACAAATGACAGCCTCAAGCATTCCAGTAACAGCATATCTGTGGAGTCTCTCTCTCTTGCAATTATGTTATTACAAAGTTTTTCTGTATGCAAAAAACAAAAAAAACAAAACAAGCATAACCATTTTAATATCCCCTGATATGGCAAATCCATCCAGGTCTTAGTACATCTGTTAAAAGATCTTAACATGCTCCAGGTGTGGTGTGATCAGTTCTTCTTCCTCACTGGGTTATGCTGCTGGTAGGATAAAACCTATCATTTTGTTTGCCTTAACTAAAATTTTTTAATACTGCAGGGGAAATCATTTATCTGTTAGCATAAAAAGTTTAGCCCTATTAATACCCCCAAATGCAAATACATTTCTACTCAGCAGTATTAAAACCTAGTTTACTTTGGCCCATAACAATATTTCATCCAAACTGCTTTGTTGTGCTGTATCATATAATCTACCAAAAATAGTAAGTGTAAGTTTTACATAATCTGGTAAATGAATGTTCATATCATTATTTACAAAATGAATATATATTAATGACAAATTAAAGAGTACCAACCTTAGCTCCAAGCCATGACCTGCAGACACACACACACACACACACACACACACACACACACACACACACACACACACACACACACACACACACACACACACACCATACACATACAAAATCTTAACCGCATTTTTGCTGTCATTCTAAAATGTCTCATTTAATATTATAAAAACAAACTGGGCCACCAAACAATGCAGTCTCTTCCACAAAAAGCCACACTGTGATAAAAACAGAGTCCAATTAATGAAAACTGAGTCCTGTAAATCGAATTGAACAGAAAATGTATTGCTGATTGTAACGACTAAGCGCTTTCGCCAGCAATCTGGCTTCATCAGAGTCGTTTAAAATACATTCAAATAAATCATATATACCCTTTACTCAAACCCCATTGGCTCAGTTCAAACAACCCATCCCCACAATTACATTGATCCTAAAAACTAGACAAGTAAATATAGTTAACATAATATTGCACTTAAATACATGAATTTCAATATTCATCATAAATAGTCATTAATGGTGATGGTGTGTACATAAAATCTAACTTAATGATGTCAAATCTCCCTGTTAAAACATTCATAATACCCTCAAAACACAATATAATATAATATTAGGGTTCAGAACCCGTCTTTGTGTTTAGTAGGGGGGTCAATGTAAAAGATATTCTGGAGAGAAAAAATAAAAAATGAATACAAGTCCATTATGAAAAAACGTGGTTTCTGCAGATGGTGTAGCTACATCAATGAGGGTAGTTATGTATGTGTACAAGGTTTTAAGTACACCATTCCTTGTCCTGGGCAGTGCAATTGTTGTACGAAGAACATTATTTATTTGGCAACATGCGCATCATGTGAGGCATTTTATGTGGGGAAAACCATTAGGAGGTTGCAGGACAGAATCGGTGAACATGTTAGATCTATCAGGAAAAAGGACAAGCATAATGCACTTTATCTACACAGTAATTCATGTGTGGATTTTAAAAAATTCACATTTTTTGTTATTGGACGTGTTTTGGATTATGGGGAGGGGGGTGACATACCCAACAGAGTGGGGGCTTTAGAAACTGTATGGCAATTAAGATTAGATGCCTGTAAGCCTCCGGGTTTAAATGATTATATTTCAATTAAACCTATTTTAAAGTTAAGGTCCCTTTTAGTATAGTGATGATACATTTAGTACTAGGGACTTGTGTTCTATGGTTAAGGTAGGTTAACAATTTAACACACACAGCATCAAATATGTAACATATTTTAGTGTAATATTTTAAGTCAATGTTATTTATTTAGCTGGTTGCTTCTATAAATAGGTATGGGGGACTCTTAATATTATATTATATTGTGTTTTGAGGGTATTATGAATGTTTTAACAGGGAGATTTGACATCATTAAGTTAGATTTTATGTACACACCATCACCATTAATGACTATTTATGATGAATATTGAAATTCATGTATTTAGGTGCAATATTATGTTAACTATATTTACTTGTCTAGTTTTTAGGATCAATGTAATTGTGGGGATGGGTTGTTTGAACTGAGCCAATGGGGTTTGAGTAAAGGGTATATATGATTTATTTGAATGTATTTTAAACGACTCTGATGAAGCCAGATTGCTGGCGAAAGCGCTTAGTCGTTACAATCAGCAATAAATTTTCTGTTCAATTCGATTTACAGGACTCAGTTTTCATTAATTGGACTCTGTTTTTATCACAGTGTGGCTTTTTGTGGAAGAGACTGCATCGTTTGGTGGCCCAGTTTGTTTTTATGTTATTACTGCCCTTGTGGGTGTTACACTTCTATTTTTCATTTAATATTATGCCTGAGGACCTTTCCTTTAACTTACTGCAAGTACATTTATTTTGCAGTGCTAAAGCAAGCCTGTATACTAGTTGGTTATAAATAACTGAATCAGTTGCATCTACAATGTCCAGATACATATAACTAATTAACAGTTTATCATATAAGGTATTTTATCCAAAACCAAAAAGGGGTCGCTCATAAGTTAATGTAGCATGAATATTACATACTATAGGCTAATGTACATCCTTTAGTATTCTGTAACTGGTTAGTCAGTGTAGAGTGAACATTACATAATGCAAGCTGTCATACATGCTGTGATGCCCCTGCACTGGCCCAGTAAACAAGGAGCCTCAATCCTCACCACTGGCAACAGTGAGGGATGTACACAATGGGAGGATGACATGTACACACATAGTAAAGTACAATTTCCCTTAAGAGCACACAGAGATCTCAGTCAGTCTGGGGCTGGTGTCTCCCTATTTCTCCAGATCCCTAATAAGACTCCCCAATGGCACAGCTATAGGGTTGAAATCTCAGCTGACTGGCCAAGCCAAAACCTCCAGCACTCTCTCTGTCCAACCAGAGCTTTGTGTCCCTGCCCAAGTAGCTGACATGCACACACTTTGAGATTTGATTTATATACAAACACGACACACACACACACACACACACACACACACACACACACACACACACACACACACACACACACACACACACACACACACACACACACACACACACACACACACACACACACACACACACACACACACACCTGGGAAAAACTCACTATGCCCCCTTCAGCCCAGACTATAAGGTAGTTATCACTGCCACCAACCACTCTTTATAAACTACTAAAAGGCCCTTACAAAGGGTGTCCAATCCTACTGTGTAATGTTACTATTAATCCAAATGGTAGTGTTGACCAAAGCTTGCAAGACTATTTAGGAGTGGCCTGTACAGTGTCACCAAATACATATGCAAGTATGCTAAGAACTTAAATATGTCTCACAAATATCAGATAGGTTTAAATATATTTAATAATAAATAATAAAAGAACAAGACAATACTCAGAAAAAAACACAGTTACGTCAGAGTTCAAAATCACAGGAAATATTTAAAAACAACATTGCAGGACAGTCTCAAATAAATATAGAACACATCTAAACTAATCTTTACTATATTCCTATCTATATCTAAAAGCGATACTATGCCGTAAGTCTTACAAACAAGAGCAGATGTGATGATGAGTGGATGTTCTTTCTAGGTCCAAGACAAAATACAAAATGCACAGTCTCTTTCTGAGAGAGTTCCCAAGTTAATATCAAATTGTACTACTGGGTTAGCTTGGTTGACATCCCTCTTCGTCACCTGACTTCAGTTCCCAGGCTAAACAAAAACTTAACAGAATAACATCTCTGTGTTAAGAATACATATCTCTTAGAACTGTGCAGCTGCTAGGAAGTCATAAAGCAATACAACACTTTTTACATTTTAAACCTAAACTTCCCGCTCTAAACATCCTGTCTCCTTGCTGCATTGAAACTAACTTTAATAGCACATTGTAAAGCACTTAATTTCAACTTTTTTTGAAGTTTTGTAAGTTAATTTTCTATGTTCCAGCAGGGTATGCTGTGGTTACATTCTTGAAGCTCAGTACATAACATACAGTTCTGTATAAATCATATCAATATTCACAAATAACATAAAATTATTTACAAAATTCCTGATAGCTGGGCTGGCAGTGTCACCCCCTCCCTTGAAACCTCAAGCTAGTTTTTCAAGTAACCCTTGAGGAACGTTGCTTAAGAGGGTTGAGCCTATCTGGGAATACCTTACCCCATTCCCTGTCTTGAGAGCCTACCTGGTTGGCATTGCTAATCCCACTGCAGTGCTGTACTGTCATGTCATATGCTTGCAAGCCTAGGCTCCACCTTAGTAACTTGGCATTTTGTTGTCTGGCTCGATGTAGCCATGTTAAGGGATTGTTGTTTGTAACTACAGTGAATTTCCTCTCATACAGATAAGGCTGAAATTTCTGCCATGCTCATACTATGGCTAGGCATTCCTTTCCTACAGCTGCATAGTATTTCTCCCTGGATTGAAGCCTACTACTGATACCACTGGGTGCTCTTCTCCCTCTGAGGAAACCTGGATAAGTACAAACCCCACCCCATGGTTTGAAGCATCCACCTGCACAACAAATGTTTTGCTGTAATCTGGACTGGCTAACACAAGGGGTCCTCCCAAAGCTCCTTTAAGGTTCTGGAATTCTTGCTCACATTCTGGAGTCCACACTACCTTATCTGGCCTGTTTTTCCTTGTAAGGTCTGTGAGGGGAGCAGCTATGGTCCTATAACTAGGGACAAACTTTCTGTAGTACCCTGCTGTCCCTAACAATGACCTCACCTGCTTTTTGGTAATAGGGGCAGGTCATGCCTGAATGGCTTCCAGTTTGGCAGGTTCTGGCCTGATCGTACCACTCCCCACTCTATGTCCCAGGTAGGAGACCTCTGCCATACCCGCCTGACATTTACTGGGCTAAATGGTCAACCCTGCCCTCTGTAGTCTGCCCAGCACCTCCCTGACATGCTGAAAGTGCTCTTGCCACAAATGGCTGTAGATGGCAATATCATCTAGGTAAGCAAGGGCAAAATCTCCTGCTCTTGCTTGGATACGATCTACCAGTCTCTGGAAAGTCGCCTGTGTACTTTTCATCTCAAACAGCATCTTTGTGAACTCATACAAGCCAAAAGGAGTCATAAAGGCTGACCTCTCTCTAGCACTGGGAGTCAAGGACACCTGCTAGCAATCCTTGGTAAGATTAATAGTGGTAAAATACTTAGCCTCACCCAGCTGTTCTAGGGCTTCATCTGTCCTAGGCATGGGGTAAGCATCTGACTCTGTGTGACTATTTCATTTCCAGTAGTCCACACAGAACCTGGTGCTGCCATCCTTCTTTGATACCAGCACCACTGGGGAGACCCAGGGACTGCTGGACTCCGGAATTACCCCTAGTTACAACATTTCCTGTATCTTCTCCCTCAGAGTCTCTTTGACTCTCTCAAGAACCCTATAAGAGGCCTGCTTAATAGGCCTTTGGGGTCTTGTGTCCAAGTGGTGCTGCACCAGATGGGTGCACCCTGGTTTCCCAGTTAACATGCCCCCAAACGTCTGCAACAGTGCTTGGATTTCTTGAGTCTTGGTAGGGGATAGCTGCTGGGACATTGCTACCCCTTTCACTGAGGTGTCAGTTCGAGTCTCACTGAGGAGATCAGTCATCAGATCCCCCTCAGACTCCTCCTGCCATCCACTGCAAATACTCAGCACAAGGGCTTCCCTATCATGATAAGGCTTCATCATGTTAACATGGTATAATTTGCACCCCTGCCTCCTGCCAAGCAGTTCTACCATGTAGTTAACATCACTGACCTTCCTTACCACCATGTAGGGTCCCTCCCAAGCTGCCTGCAGCTTGTTGTGTCTGACAGGAATAATAGCCATTACCTGCTTCCCTGCAGCATACTCTCTAGCTCAAGAATTGCTGTCATACCAGACCTTTTTCTGCTGCTGGGCTTCTGCCAGGTTCTCCAGGGCCAAGCCAGTGAGCTCCCTGAGACTCGTCCTGAGGTTTAGGACATATGCCACAACAGACTCCTTGTGGGATTCACACTCACCCTCCCACTCATCCTGAATCAAATACTGAGGTCTCCTCACCCTATGCCCATATAGCAACTCAAAGGGTGAAAAACCTGTGGATTCCTGGGTAACCTCTCTGTAAGAAAACAAAAGATGGAGCAAATATTTGTCCCACTCCTTCTTAAACTGGTCTGCAAATGCCTGTAGCATGGACTTGAGAGTAGAGTTTAACCTCTCAACAAGAACATTAGTCTGGGAATGGTAGGGGTGGTCTTTAGGTGCTTCACCCCTACAGTGCTTCCACAGACAAGCCAGCAGGTCTGACATGAAATTATCACCTCAATTAGTCAGCATTTCTTTTGGGAAACCTACCCTGCTAAAAATTTCCAGCAAAGCATTTGCCACTTTTTCTGCCTCAATGTAGGACAGAGCCACCACCTCAAGGTATCTTGTAGCATCATCTACTATCACTAGGTTATACTTTTTCTCTGTGGAACTTGGGGTACTCAGAGACCCAACAATATCCATAGCTACCCTCTGAAATGGCTCCTCAATCACAGACAAAGGCATTAAAGGAGCGTTCGCCTTGTCTCCTGCCTTACCTACCTTTGGGCATTGCTCACTGGTCCTGCAGTACCCTGTTACACCTCTGGAAATCCCAGCCAATAAAAGTTCTGCATAGTATGTCTCTCTGTATGTTTTATGCTCATATGACCTGCAAAGGTTATATATCATGGGCTATGGCTAGATGTGCCAGATGGTAGGCTCTGGGCACTACCAACTGCTGTATTCATTCACCCTCGCCCTCCATCAGGGGTCCACTCTCTATACAGTAACCCTTTGTCCCAGTATTCAGATTCCCCTTTCCCTTGAGAGTCAGGTGCCTCACTGGCTACCTCCTTCAGGCCTTGTAATGTAGCGTCTGAGAGCTGAGCCTGTCTCAACTCTCTCTTTGAAACCCTTCCCAGCTCCCCTTCCACAGGAAGTCTGCTATTCTCTGACAGTGGTGCCCCACTATTAGCCTGGGTACTACTACTCACCTCTGCCCTTGCAGTCACTCTGTCCAAGGGAACATCAGTATACACAAGCAGCTGTGGCCTACCTTCAGTCTCACTACTACAGGTAGCTCCCTCCCTGAAGTCACCACCTCACCAGTCCTGGCTGCAAGTGTGCAGTCTGTCTGGGTCTCCTCCATGCTACCAGTCCAAATGCTTATCTCCAAGCCTGACTGTATGTAACTGCATGCACACAAGGTACTGTATTATCAAAACTATACCCTATCAGGACATCTTCAGGGATATCCTCAAAAACACCTACTTGTTGGCTTCCTTTTCCGCCTTCCCAGTCAAGGTGATCCCTAGCCAAAGGTATTTGGAATGGGGTCCCTCCTAAAGCTCTGAGTGGAGTAGACTGCCCAAGCAAGTAGTGCTCCTCTTTAACCATGGCAGACTTCACAATGGTTAGGTCAGAGGGTGTCTCAGTCTTAGCAATGGCCTCTCTCCAATTTACTAATACAGGATATAACCTCTTGTGGTAGTTTGGTACCCTTGTTGTCTTGAGGCAACTTACTGCTGGCATTTTGTAATTACCACTTACTGGCTCTCCCAGTTTTTCCTCTCCACCTTGCCTCTGTGGATATCTATATGCTACATGGCCCTACTGCTAGCATTTAAAACATATAGCCCTTGGTCCTGGATGTGTACCTGGACTATTGGCTTCCCCTGCTACTGGCAGACTCTGATGGGGCAGTCTGGGCTGCCCACCATGGGTTCCCTTAGACCCATGAGCAGCATTAGGTGTCCCTTTCCTGTGCAGTGGTGTCCTGCTTGCTAAGCTTTGGCCTTCCTTCTTCCCCAACTCATCTGCAGTAGTGCATTGTGTATCAGCTAATGGGATTCGCATGTCCTCTGGCAAAGTGCTAAGGGCTTGTTCCCTCACCAAAACCTCTGCCAGCCCTTCAGAAGTTGTGACATGACATCCACTCACCCACCTATGAAAATAAGTGCTTAGTTCAGCAACATATTCACACACACTTTCATCTGTCTTATGTCTATGCTCACAAAACTTTTTTCCTGTAAACTTCAGGTGTTAACTTAAAGCACTCTAAAATACAGATTTTTACAGCATTATAATTTAAACAATCAGTATAAGACAATTTAGAAATAACAGTTACAGCTTTACCATGGAGGGGTCCATTTTCTGAGAGTTGTAGCCCAATCTGATTGTCCTTCTGGCTGCTATTCTGCAATGTAGCTGTGACTAAAGCCTCAATCATTTCTGCCTTAGTCAGGTTGGCATACACCAGTCCTTTAACCTGGCACATCTCAGCCCACTAGCTCCTTGTCAGCTTGCCATACTGCTCTGCTGACATGCTTGCCCGCTCTCCCTAAGTAGGCTAACAAAAAAAATAAAACAATTGTGGTATTAATTCTCAATGTTCACTACATGGCTGATTGAGAATACAAACACCTTCAGTGACCACTGTACACAAGCTACAGGAATGCAATATCCACACCACTACAAGACAATTAATATGTGATGTGGCTATCTCACCACTGTCAACCAATTAATATGTGATGTGGCTATCCCACCACTGCCAATTAATATGTGATGCCCCTGCACTGGCCCATTAATCAAGGAGCCTCTATCCTCACCACTGGCAACAGTGAGGGATGTACACAATGGGAAGATGACAAGTACACCCACAGTAAAGCACAATTTCCCTAAAGAGCACACACAGACCCCAGTCAGTCTTGGGCTGGTTTCGCCCTCTCTCTCTAGATCCTCAATAAGATTCCTCACCGGCACAGCTATAGGGTCAAGATCTCAGCTGAGTGGTCAAGCCAAAATCTCCAGCACCCTCTCTGTCCAACCAGTGCTTCATGTCCCTGCCAACACACACACACACACACACACACACACACACACACACACACACACACACACACACACACACACACACACAGACACACACACACACACACACATATACACACACACTTTGATTTATATAGACACACACACATACACACACACACACACACACACACACACACACACACACACAGCTGGAAAAGCCTGGCACAGGTTCACTATCTATGCCCACTTCTGCCCAGACTATAAGGTAGTTATCACTGCCACCAACCACTCTTTATCAGGTATCATAAAGCCCTTACAAAGGGTGTCCAATCCTACTGTGTAATGTTACTGTTAATCCCAATGGTAGTGTTGACTAAGACTTGCAAGGCTATTTAGGAGTGGCCTGTACAGTGTCACCAAATACATATGCAAGTACTCTAAGATCTTAAATATGCCTCACAAATATCGGCCACAAAGATAGGTTTAAATATATTTAATAATAAACAATAAAAGAACAAGACAATACTAAGAAAACAAACACAGCTACTTCAGAGTTCATAATCACAGGAATTTTTTTAAAACAACATTGCAGGACAGTCTCAAATAAATACATACAACATCTAAACTAATGTTTACTATATCCCTATCTATATCTAAAAGAGATACTATGCCCTAAGTCTTACTTCCAAGCAAGTGCAGATGTGATGATGAGTGGATGTTCTTGCTAAGTCCAAGACAAAATACAAAATGCACAGTCTCTTGCTGAAAGAGTTCCCAAATTAAAATCACATTTTACTGCTACAATAGCTTGGGTGACATCACTCTTTATCACCTGACTTCAGTTCCCAGGCTAAACAGAAACTTAACAGAATTTTAACATCTCTGCATTAAGAATACATATCTCTCAAAAGTGTGCAGCTGCTAGCAAGTCATAAAGCAAAAAAAAACACTTTTTTACATTTCAAACCTAGTAACTACTTCTCTCCAAGACAATATAAAAAACTTCTAGCTCTAGACATCCTGTCTCCATGCTGCATTGAAGCTATCTGTTATAGCGCATCATAAAGCACTTAATTTCAACTTATTTTTACTTGACGTTTTATAAGTTAATTTTCTATGTTCCAGCAGGGTATACTGTGGTTACATTCTTGAAGCTCAGTACATAAAGAAAAATTGTGTAAGGACTTACCATAACCATAGAGGTCCTTCTCTTCCATGTTGTAGTATTCTACTAGTGGGTTTACCCTTCTTCCATGCAGCTTGTCCGGACAGGTTTTCAAAACTTTTTCAGTCCCTCTTGGTGCGTCAGACATCTGACGTAGAGGCAGGTACGTGAGCCATAAAGATGAAGTCTGAACGCACCAGTACTCAGAACCAATTAAAGCCCCAGACGGCGCCAGCTATGAGGGACATAACCTGTCTATGAGCCAGGTAGAGTAAGTGCAAGGTTAAGAAGGGGGAAAGGTGGGAGGGAAGGAATACTGCAACATGTAAGAGAGGGACATCTATGGCTATGATAAGTTCTTGCACAACTTTTCTATGTCCTTCTATACCAATGTTGCAGTATTCTACTAGTGGGTGAGTACCAAAGCTCACTAAAGGCTGTGGGGTGGCCTGGTAGAGGACTCCAGGAACCCATGCAGAATATCTCTGGCATCTTGCCCTGGCTCTGGAGATGTTGTCCAGTTTGTAATGCCTGGTGAAAGTGTGCACCGAGGACTTGGTGGCTGCCTCCAGAATGGAATTAGTGTCCAGACCTTTGAAAAAGGCCCCAGAAGAGGCCACTGCTCTTGTGGAGTGGGGCCTGACATTGCCTGAAAGAGTCTTCCCATGGTGGGTGTAAAAAAAGGAAATAGCCTTGGCTATCCAGGTAGAAATGGTCTGTTTTCTCACTGCTTTCCCCAGACCCCTGGGGTGAAAGGAGACAAATGGTCTGATTTGCAGAAAGGTTTAGTTTTATGTAAATAGAATCTGAGTTGTCTGTGGACACCCAGGGAATGCAGGACTCTCTCACTATCTTCCTGCAGGTTAGGGAAAATGGGAAGATTGATAGCCTGATTTAAGGAAAGATCATTGACCACCTTGGGGGGTGAAGGAGGGGTTTATTCTCAGGGTGACCCTGTCCAAATGGAAAACCATGAATGGCAGAGTAGCCATGAGGGCTTGAAGCACTGAGACCCTCCTGGCTGAGGTAAAAGCTACTAGCAGGACTGTTTTCCATGTGCAAAACTTTAAGGTGGCCTTATCAGCAGGTTCAAAAGGTGGCAATGTGAGTTTTCCTAGCACATAATTAAGATCCCAGGGAGGAGGGGATGGTTTCCTGTGGGTTCTTAGATGCAGAACCCCCTTCAGGAAGAGTTTGGCTTGTAATATGGATGCCAGTGGAGGTTCCATGGGCAGACAGGCAGGCAGAGATGGCAGACAGGTGCGCTTTTACAGAAGAGTAAGATAACCCTGTCTTCAGTAGTTCACACAGATAGGACAAAATCAGAGGCACACTGCTGTCCAGTGGCTCCATCTGTCTTTTGTGACACCAGAAGGAAAACCTTTTCCACTTGGAAAGGTAAGATTTTCTTGTGTTTAGTTTCCTGGCCTCCTAGAGGATTGGAAGCACATCCTTACTGCACAGATGTCTGAAGGGAATCAGAATCCTATCTGCCACAGACAGAGGTGCAGAGACCACCACTGTGGGTGTATCTGTGTCCCCTTGTACTGTGTGAGTAGGTCCACTGAGGGTGGTAACTTATGGTGATTGCCCCTGGACAGATGAAGAAGTAGAGGGAATCAGTACTGTCTTGGCCAATAGGGAGTCACCAGCAAGATTTTTGGTGAGCCCTGATGGATTTTCAGTAGGACCCTCTGTATCACAGGGAAGGGGGGAAAGGCATACAGGAACTTCCCCTTACATGACATTGAGAATGCATCTGTTTGCACTGCCTTCATGTCTTCAGTTCTGGAGCAGTAGCTCTGGAGTTGCCTATTTACAGAGGAGGCGAAAAGGTCTATCTGAGGGATACCCTCCTTGTCAACCAGATCTATGAACACCTCTCTTGACAGCATTGGTTTGTGGCTGTCTGAGGTGGATCTGCTTAGGGAATCTGCCTGAGAGTTGTGTTGGGATGGAATGTAGGCTGCCTGGAGAGAAATTCCCTGAGAGATAGCCAGATCCCATACCTGCAGAGCTAGTCTGCATAGGGGGTAGGACTGTGTCCCTCCTTGCTTGTTTAAGTGCCACATGACTGTGGTGTTGTCTGTGAAGATTTTTAGGAGGCCCTGCTGGAGGTAAGATAGGAAGGCCTGCAGGGCTAGGAGTATTGCTGCCATTTCCTTGATGTTGATGTGCATCTGTGTGTGTCTGTCTGTCCACAAACCTTGCACTGTCTTTGGGCCCAAAGTTGCCCCCAAGCCCAGGTCTGAGGCATCGGTGTGCATGATCTGGAAAGAGAAGGACATTTGCTGGAGCATGCCCAGATTCTAGGCCACTTGGGCCAACCACCATCTTAATACCTGGTGAAGACAAGGGAGGATAGGCACCCTGAACTCTAGAGGATGTGAGTGCTGAGTCTGTACCGAGTGCAGGCACCAGTGGAACTTTCTCGTGTGTAACCTCACTAGGGTCAACATTGGCCCAAAGTCCCAACTCCATCCTACACAGGACATTGTCTTCCTGGGATGCAGAATCAGGACAGACATCAGCATGGCCTCCCTTCTGGAGGAAAAAGTGGTGTACCTCTCCCTCCACTTTCAAGCTGCCATGCACCCCAGAAGTCTTAGGAATTCCCTCATGACCAAGGCTGTTGAATGGAGGGCAGCTTGAAAGTGGAGGGAGAGGTACACCACTTTTTCCTCCAGAAGGGAGGCCATGCTGATGTCTGTCCTGATTCTGCATCCCAGGAAGACAATGTCCTGTGTAGGATGGAGTTGGGACTTTGGGTAATTTATCAGAAGTCTTAGAGACTGCAGCAGGTACAGGAGGTCCCTGGTGTAAACCAGGAGGGTCTGTCTGCTGCTTGAATGAGTAGTTCATTTAGGTATGGGAATATTTGTATTCCCCTTGTCCTGCAGTAGGCAATGACTGGGGTGAGACACTTTGTGAAAATCCTTGGTGCGGTGGAGAGCCCAAAAGGCAATGCACAGAACTGAAAGTGAAAGGAGCCTACAGTGAATCTGAGGTACTTTCTGGAGGAAGGCTTTATGGGGATGTGAAGGTAGGCCTCCTTTATGTCTAGGGTTACTAAGTAGGCATGAGAAAGAATGAGGAGAAATAGAGTGGGTTAGGTGAGCATCCTGAAAGAAGGAACCTTTATGAATAGGTTGAGGCAGGAGAGGTCTAGGATGGGTCTCCATGGTCCTTCCTTTCTGGGCACCAGAAAGATTCTTGACTAGAAACCTTTCCCTTGAGTGGGGGGGGGGTGACTGGTTCTATGATGCCTTGGAGAAACAGGCTGTTTAAGACCTGTAGTAGGAGGGGCCATTGGGATTTGGGAGGGGTTGGGATAGGTAGTCTTGGAGGGGGAGCGATCCAAGTCATAAAGTGTCCTTCCTTCAGGATGAACAAGACTCATTTGTCTGTTGTTATGAGGGACCATGCCAGGACACACTGAGAGAGATGGCTGGACAATGGAGTCTTGGTAGGAGGAGGTGGGAGGAAGGGTGGCAGCCAATCAGACGCTGCCTTCTCTTTCTGGAAAGGGAGGCCTCTGGGCAGAGGCCTGAGAGGTCCTTGGCTGGAGAGATTGTTTCCTGGGAGGACTTCTGGACCTGTAGGGGGCTGATGGCCTTGATGCTTTCCTTATAAATTGTGTCTTAGCCGGGAAGTTTCTCTGGATCTTTGGGATTGGAGATACAAGGATGTGTCTGAGGACTTGAAGTTCTTTCCCTTTTAGCTGGAGAGACTTGAAAAGATCAGACACCTTCGCACCAAAGAGGGCTGAATGGTCCAAGGGGACATCTAGGAGCTTGGCTCTGAAGTCATCAGGGAAAGGCTGCAGCCGCAGCCAGGAATACCTTCTGAGTACGGATGCGGATGCTGATGCAGCTGACCTGGCTGAGGCCACAGCAGAATCGTATGCACACCTAAGGGAGTGCTTGTTCACTTGAGAGACAAGGGTGAGCAAGAAAGACAGGGATGATTTTGCAGCACAGTCAGGCATGTCATTAAGCTCTTTAGAGGCTTTGCCCAGAAGGGCCAGAGAGTACTTGGCCATGTAGGACTTTTAATTTGTAGCCCTAACTAGGGTATAAGAGGTATAAATATTTTCCCCCATTTCTCCATGGCCTTGCTGTCCTACAGTGGTAGTAGGGACTAGTTTAGATGCCCTCCCCATAGAGATGGAAATAGTGGCAGGGTCTGCTGGGGGCACTTGATCAGGAATTTATCTGAGTCAAGGACCCTGTATAATCTGTCCACCCTTTGAGGGGCAGAAGGTTGGGAATCAGGATTAATGGATGCTGCTGAGAATGCATCCAGGAAGGCAGGTTATAGAGGTGGGATAGGTGAGGGATTAGATGAGTCCATTTGAATCAAGTCATAAAATCTTTGATGTGCTTCAGACATGTCTGAACATTCCCACTTAAAGTGTTCTCTCATCAGATTAACTGTGTCCCCAAAGGTAAGGTCTTCCACAGAAGAGTCAGGCTCAGTAGAGGCCTCTTCAGGCCATTCACATCCAAGAGGGGATGAGATCTGAGAAGAGTAGGATAGTAAGTCATCAGAGGAATCAGACAGTTCTTCCTATGCAGGCTGGCTGACAGTCCTTTCAGGTATAGAAGGCCTAGGACTGAGAAGAGGGGGAGCCACAGGAGCAAACTCAGAGAAAGGCCTAAGGGTGAGGAAGGCATTGTAAAGACTCTGGCTGAAGGCCTGCCAGTCAAATAAGGCCTCTGGAGGTGGAGAAATATGCCTGGTCTTTTGCTTTTGCTTCTCAGCCTAGCCAGCATCTGGTTGTTGGTAGGCCTGGGAGAAATCATAGGAACAGTGGAGGCTGGGTCCGCAGGACCCAAAAAAGGTACTGGTCCCCCCCCCCTGACATCTGTAACAGGTGTTGGCACATCCTCCCTGGACGTGTCATTTGCTCTAGATTGCACGGCCTCCTGACAGGTACCTGCTTTATCTATGATGGCAAAAGCCGTGTCCTCATCCAAGCTGACGGCGGCTACAGGATGAGGAGTGGCAGAGGGAGGCACAGTGGAAGACGTAGGCCACATGGACTTGGCCCTCTTCCTTGGCAGTTCGGTTGGGGCATTGGAGCTGGCTTCCATTCTGAGAGCTATCTGTCTTAGGTGTTGGTTTTCCAGATATAAGTCGAAACCCTGAAAGCGATGGCGAAGGATCTTGTGGACGAACGATTTACAGATGGAGCAGTTTTTGTAATCATGCGCCCTACCAAAACAGAAGAGACACTTTTCGTGGGTGTCTTTGTGGGGGATTTGATGAGCACCGTTGCATTTACTCTTGCAGGACATGAACAGATTATCAAAATCAAGGACTGAAGAAAAAAGACCCCAATAGAGTACTTATCTTTTAAATGTGAAACAGATCTGATGTCCACGAGTAGCAGGAGCACCTGGTGTAATGCTGGCGGCTGAAAAGTTCTGAGGACTGGTGCCCACAGATGTCACCTTTATGGCCCACATACCTGCCTCTACGGCAGATGTCTGATGCACCAAGAGGGACTGAAAAAGTTTTGGAAATCTAGCCGGACAAGCTGCATGGAAGAAGGGTAAACCCACTAGTAGAATACTGCAACATTGGAATTGAATGACATCATATAGTTCTGTATAAATCATATCAATATTCACAAATGACACAGAATTATTTACTTAATTCCAAATAGCTGGGCGGGCGGTGTCACACATGAATTAGCATTCTGCTAACTGGTTACATAGTGTAGCATGAAAATTATACAATGCTGGCTGATGCACATGCATTAGCATTCTGCTAACTGGTTTGTTAGTGTAGCATGAATATTACATAATATAAGCTTCTGTACATGCATTAGAATTCTGCTTACTGGTTAATTAGTGTTGCATGAATATTACACAATGCTGGCTGATGTACATGCATTAGAATTCTGCTTACTGGTTAATTAGTGTTGCATGAATATTACACAATGCTGGCTGATGTACATGCATTAGTACTTGGCTAACTGGTTAGTTAGTGTAGTGTGAATATTACACAATGCTGGCTGATGTACATGCATTAGTACTTGGCTAACTGGTTAGTTAGTGTAGTGTGAATATTACACAATGCTGGCTGATGTACATGCATTAGTACTTGGCTAACTGGTTAGTTAGTGTAGTGTGAATATTACATAATGCTGGCTGATGTACATGCATTAGTATTTGGCTAACTGGTTAGTTAGTATAGTGTGAATATTACATAATGCAAGCTGATATACATGAATTATAGGTTCATAGAAGGTTACTAGGCTAATGGCCCTAGAACCCTTACAAGCCTAGCCATATTTACCCCGAGTTGCCCCAATTGTTGGTGGTAAGGTGAGTGAAGTTTTCAGAGGTAAGGGTCTAAGGTAGTTAGTATTCTGCCATTCAGCTTGGTACAATTAAACTAATCTGCCATTCAGCTTGATACAGTTAAACTAACCTTTCTTCTGCCACTTCACCTACAGCAATGCTATGCATGGAGACTTTCAATCCCCTGTGAACTGCTCATATAAAACAGTAACAGTCAGTACAATTTCAGCATACATCTGTTTCCATTTTCTGAGACCAAATCAACATTCATCCATCCATCCATTTTCTGATACCCCTGTTTATCCTTTAGAAGGTCACAGGGATGTGAAAGTTACTCCCAGAAGCCAATACAAAGAATTGTTTGTAATCAGGCACAAATAGTATATTATACTTCAGCACCACATTCTTACAGGGATATCTTCAGGTTCAGAGAATACTTATGTTTAGACTCTGAATACATTCTAGTAACCAGTGATCATATACATCAACTTGGAAGACAATGGTTCTGTATTTAACACTGTTATAACAAATTGTCATGCTAGTGAACTTAATTAAGCAGTTCGTAAATATAAAAAACAGCTTATTTATCTGATTTACACTTATTTGCATCCATCCCATTTAATTAAAAAATCCTGCACCTTTTAAATAATTAACAGTGACACCTAGATATGAAAAAAATGCTCCTTTGTTGCTCCGTGTTTTCACCAAATTCAAATATTTTTTGTTTTCATTTTCTAGTGGATCCTTTAGTAAAATTAGTACATTTTAGATTATTTCATTATGTTTCACCTCCTATTTAAAACATTAACTCACCTCTTTTCAATGCTACAATAAAATTACTAAATTTGCTACAAAAATGTCCAAATTCCACTCACCACTGCCTAGCACTCCAAAAATTAAACTGAATCGAATTTTCGAACATCCTTGGTGTCTCACAGTTGAAACTAGCCCATAATCTGCTCCAATCTCCTATCAAATGCCCTTCCCTTAATTCCCTTCTACAATGGCACTCTCCAGGTGCAATAGCACTCCAAAAATTAAACTGAATTGAATTTTCGAACATCCTTGGTCTCTCACAGTTGAAACTAGCCCATAATCTGCTCCAATCTCCTATCAAATGCCCTTCCCTTAATTCTCTTCTACAATGGCACTCTCTAGCAAAACCCCTTCACTCCACAGATACAAGCCTAATGTGTAGTCCAGACATCTTACAATTCATTTGTTGACTACGTATATTTCACATCCATATCTAAGAAACTGAATGCGGCTATAAGGCAAATAACATCCTTCAACATCTTTAAAAACTTTAAAAGACTACCTAACACAACTGCAAGATCTGTTCTTGCTCATGGTCACCTGGCTAAGTACACTTCCCCATTGTTTATGCTGTTTTCACACACCCTCCCTATTCCACCTCGATTTCTGCCTCACTACAAATAAACTGATTATCTAATTGAAACCCGCACAAAACAGACTATACCCTTATAATATTTTGTTTTCTCAGATTCTCCTTACTAAACCCTCTCCATCGTTTTTCCTCACATCTGCTCATCTCTTCCCTCACATCCACCTATCCAGCTATTTACCCTTCTTTGTCCTTAGTGCCCTCTTATTCTGACTTATTTCTCTTCTATTCATCACATTCCTTCAGCTATTACCCCCATCCCATCTCTCCCTTCTTCCCTTTCCTGCCCAGCCCAAAACTCCTTGATTTCCATGCTCCCCTCTCCTCCTATTCAGTCTTCCTGTAGTCTCCTTCCTTTCTACCATACGGCCTACTCTTATCTTGCCTGTTCTTTTCTTTAGTGCACTTTTCAGGCACTCCTCATACTCTAGCATATAATGCCTTTCTATCCAACATCATCCTGTTTCATCTGCTTTTTTAACTTCTTACATTCCAGTCAAGCTGCAACTGGCTCTTACAGCATTCATATTCTACCAATTCTACAAACTGAAGTTCTCACTTTCCTCTTCAACTATATAGATTACAACATTTTGTTTCTACGGTTATTTCTCTATTCAAAAATTGTAAATTTTTCTTTCACTGCTCAGTATGATATTTTCTACTTCTGTTAGCCATCTGCTACTTGTGATGATCCTATAGCTAATGTAAAGTACTAATTTCCAGAGCTTTTTCTCAGCATATCATAATGTATTTTGATTTTATTATTATGTACTCCTGCAAATTGTGCAAAATTTTCTCACTGCTCTATATAATAGTCATATGTTATTTATATTGCATCTATATTCACTTTAATGTACTACATTTAATTTTCAGAGCTTTTCTAAACAGGAATCCACTGAAAAGGATTCTTGTATGACCTAACTGGACTATTCCAGTTAATAAACTAAAATAAATAAATAAATGATTTACTTAATCTTGATGCCATTTTAAAAGACCTACAAGCTTCTTTCCATTATTCAGCATTCTTTTCAAATCAATACTGATCCCATTAAGCATTCTGCTCTCTTAACTTATCTAAGTCAACACTTGGAATGGTAAATATACCTTTTGCCCTTGTCTCAATGATTCAGTGCTCCATGATGGCCCTATGGCTGAACACTGATCACTAAACATATGAAATGTATAATTAATAGCATACATACTGTATCAAAACCCTATATATTTAATTTGAATTTTTGTTTATCATTCAGAATCCCAGTTTCATTCAATAATGGCTTTCTTCAGCTGTGCGATGGCTTCCATATTTTACTATCAAATTATTCAAGGTACTGAAAGCACAATTTTAACAACTCTACCATAAAAGATGCATGAGCTGTAGTTCTCAAAAATATCTACAGTCATAGTAATCAATGTGTCATTAGTGTACAGAAAAAATGATACAGCTGATTTAATAATAATTTGATAAGATCATGTCAAAGTTTAGAAGACAACACTAGTATCACTATCCAGGGCCTCATAGTCAATTCCAAGCAAATTTAAGTTTACATAATAGATATGCTGACACTTTAGCACATATATGGATCACTCTTTGTATAAAACTGGTGAATACTCAGAATTATTGTCACAGCATATGAAACAACGTTCTGATTCCACAAAAAATAAATGTTAGGTAGGTGTATTAATACAAGTAGGAGATACATGAAGCCAGTTGATTTTTTTTTAAGTTAAGATAGACACACTTAACTGAAATGATAACTCAGTATGAATATAACAAAAAAGAGCAAACAAACAACTACTGGCAGCGAAATACCACCATATTGACCCCTGTTTTCATTATGAAATGATATTTCAATAAGGATCCTAGGTGTTTGCACAAAACTTCAAAGGGGATGCTATGAAGTAACATACAGATAAAGATCAATACAGCTGATTCCCTCAACATTTAAGATTGATAGACACAATTGTTTTAGCCTAGACTGCACTCAGAAAATGCGTTACTGCTCTCCCAGCATGTTCTTCTCAACACTTTGGAACATTTTCAAATACTCCCTTTGCTTCTCTGATGTTTCTGAAATATCACACACACAAATACAACCATACACAAACATAAATGCACTCCCACACCTTTAACTAATTTTCCTAGTTCAGGTTGAAATCATTTATACTATAAAGTGCATGCTTTTCTTCATTTCACATCATGTAATTTGAAGAGTAAAACTCATGAACAGAATTGTTAACAGGTGTTCCAATATCACAACATACTAGAACACCAATAAATTCTGTAGCCACACCAATTTTAAAATATAGATATCCCTCCAAACTCTTGCAACTGCTAAATCCGCTCACAGAATATTACCTGAAATGTTTCCATTAAAGATGCCTGAGGACTGTCCCTTGTTAAACTGCAATAAAACATACCCTTCTGATGAAGTTTTGTTATAATCTTATGAAAGCGCTCAATCCTGTCTGTGAATAAAGTGTGGTTACTTGGAACTTTCTCCTTTCGTCTGCTTCAACAGAGGTTTTGTTTAATAATTGCTGCTTATATCTATCTCTTCATATGCTCATCTTAACATAACTTCTGGTTTCCATCTGAATGTATACACTAACTGCTTGCATACTATTTAATTAGCTCCCATAGAAACTGGTACATCACAATAAAATCAGAGAAGGGTTAACATGAATTCTCATTTAACTGTTAAATGAATTCCATGAGTATCTGGTCAGATTCTTACTACACTACAAGCTGTTGCTACCCTTACACTGCGAATGAATGATGAATCACATGGGTGTGTCAAAGCACAGCAGTTTTCTCTAAGAGATGCAAATGGAGGCTACTGTGGAAACTTAATCAAAAGTGGCATTCCACCTGTTTCCTTTGTTTCTATAAAGGACAACACCAGAACTTCTAACTACAGTTTTATAGACTTGACGACATGGCTCAACAAAGACTACACGTTTTCTACTGGGAATTCAGAAAAAAGATACTTCTTCCCCAAGCACGGAATCCATGATAACTTGCTTAAGGTGCATAATTTACAACTTAATAGCAGTTTTTTGACTGAATGTATTAAAGTCGAGTGAGTTCAGAAGGGGTTGAGACTGTTCAAGTTTTCAGAGTCAAGACAGACTGGGACATGTATTACAAACTAACTGCCATGTTTGACAGACAAGGCTTGGAACTTATCATAAAAAATAATCAGAACCAAATTAATGATTTACCAAAGGAAGTCACAGTGTTAAATGAAAATAGTTTAACTGATTTGCTTTTTGTGTATCGCAAGCATTCTTATGAGAGGATTTTCTCTAAAACAGATGAATAGATTAGGTTAAATAAAATGAAGAAACAAAATAGGTTAGACTGGGGCAAGAAAGAGTGTGCACTTAAAAAAGCATACCCCCTTAAGGTTAAACTAGATTGGGATATAAAGGTTTACTCTGGTAATCCTAATAGTACTGGTAAGAATGACAGAACAGATAATGTTGTTAACACTGGAGTTTGTTTGTTTGTGTCTTTCGGCTTTTCCCGGTTAGGGGTCGCCACAGCGGAACTCCGGTCTGCTAATGATTGGTAGTGGATTTTTACGTACCGGGTTACCAGCCCTGATGCACAACCTTCAACGAAGGCATGCCCCATTCACGTATGCCTCCACAAAGAAGACACTCTAGCTGAGAATCGAATGGGACAATATCTTGCTATGAGGCGACAACGCTACCGCAGCACCACCACCGCAGTTGGATGATAAAATGAATACTATATCGGGAATAATGGTGAGGAAAGAACACAACTAGTGGAAGAGGAAATGCTTTCTATTTAGTGGACCCTTTAGAATTCCCATCCCTTCCATGAAGGTCATACTGGATAAGGAATTGTAACAAAGTTCAGACCACCTACCACCACTTTTAACATCAAAGGTTAAGGGAAGGATTCAGGGGAGGATGAAAAACAGGAAGGAAGAGTGGAATGAGGAGTGATCAGAGCAACACCACCACCCATAAGCATTATTACTAGATGAGAATATAACTTATTCGCACAATGGAATATTACTGAGATTAAGAGGTTTTAGCTTACTTAACTACAGCCATCTCACCACAGACAAGGATTATATAGTTTATTTGAAAAAGGGCTCAAATTTGTTTTGACAAAAAGTACTGATATTTCCAAACCTCTTACTGATTTATGGCTTTACACTAAGAAATTAATTTTGCAGTTTTATTTAAGGAATCAGAGACACAATCAGTAGTAGAAATAACACTTTTAGGAAAAAGAGTTTGCATAACCAATGTTTAAAAATACATTTGAGAAAGACTGCAAAAATATTTTTATGCACACTTAAACTGTTTAGTATGACGTGTTTAAATCTAACAGTGCAGCAGAACTATAATTTACTTTAACAGGAGATAGGTCAATAAAGGAGGGGGATGGTTACTGTTAACCAAATTGATTAAGTTAGCAGGATTTTAGAAATGTTACAATATGATGAGAATTATATGATATTGTCTAAAATGAAATTAATGTAGCATACAAGGAAATAGATGTGTATCTGTAAGAAGCCGTCACCCAAGGTTTAAAGTCATTGGACACTTATAATTTTTAATCACTAAGCAACCAGTAATTCCAGCACTGTTTGCAATACTGAAAGTATATAAAGATGTTTACAACCCACCCTAGTCTCTGCTGAAGGTTCTAACACATATCCACTATTGATTGATAGAAAGCTTAAGAAATGTCCTAACAAGACACAATCATATTTTGAAAGATTCATGTGAATTTTTGAGGAAACTGACCCCGGATCACTGATAGGATAAGCTTACTCACCAGAAATGTAGTGGATCTATTTAATAGCATTCCACATGATCTTGGTTTAGATTTTTTTCTACTCTACACTACTTGAATATGAACCTTTAGATGGATGAGAGATAAGAATTATTATGGACACAATGGAGTAAATAATCAATATGTTTTTATTTTTTGAAGGAGAGTTTTACAGACAGATCAAGGAAACTCTGGTAGTGGCATGCACACCTAGCTTTGCTAATTTGGTCATGCTGAGTTGGGAGAGGAGATATGTTTTAAATTCTAAGCATGCAGCACACTGGGTTTTAAATTTTAGGTTATTGGAGGATATAGTCATTATATGGGAGAATAATGAGAAATAAGTGAGAGATTTTATTGAGTACATATCCACTACATTTATAAAGTTTACATATACACATAATAGGCATTCCATCTACTCATTAGATGATAAAATAGCAACTGTGAACAATAATGTTGTTTCTCCTACACATAGAGCAACTACGTTTTCCAGTTCCTGCTTACACTATAAAAGTCACCACCGCTGGCATTGTAATGAAACAGGTTCACAGGAAGTTACTAGGCTAATGGCCCTAGAGCCCTTATAAGACTAGTCATATTTATCCCAAGTTGCCCTAATTGTTGGTGGTTAGGTGAGTGAAGTTCACAAAGGTAAGGGTCTATAGTAGTTAATACCAACTTTCTCTATCCAGGAAGGACATGGGTGCCACCCCAGGAGTGAACTTGCGGTCACCCATCCATTTATTGAATTGCATTTGAAGAGCATCAGGGAGAAGCTCTGTTTCATATGAATTGGAATCTTGTTCCAGATGAGTGGCAGTCACTGGGAAATGTGTCTATCTCTCCAGGATGACCTGTTCGTGTCAGATGTAGGTTAAGATCCCTAGAGCAAGTCATCCTCCTGCAGTTTGATTTACAAATGAGCAACATTTCCATCATGCTGGGTCAGAGACTGCCCTGTAAGCCAGGCACAGCTCACCAGTTAGCACCCTGTAGGAGACAGAATACAGTGACAGGGCTTTCAGTCTTTCAACACAAGCCTTGTTTTGTGTACCCTGTAATTTCTTGGTGAGAAACCTCTGTGGTCTCTCCAGTTGTTGCAGGTGTCTTGTGATGTACATGCAAAAAGGAGTACTGTACTCAATTACTGGTCTGATGAGGGCAAAGTATAATGGAATTATAACATCCTTAGATTTAGATGTGATGCTTTTACTTATAAGATGTGTCACATAAAAGGATTTCCTTACTACTGTGAATACATGGTGGTGAAAGTTCAGATTGCTATCAAAGTGAGTACACAGGTTACGTATCACTGGGTCTACACTTGGGGGGGGGGGTGCTGTCTATAATGTAATTAACAGGGATGTCAGCTTTCTCAAGGGGAGTGATAATGCATTTTTTGCATTTAGCTTTAATCTGTGGTTTTGGCACCAGCCATCTGTCTGCATTAACCCTATCTCCAATATGTTAACATTGTTAGGGGACTCAATGATTGCTCCCAATTTGCAATCATCAGGAAACTTGGTCAGCCACAGGCTGTTCAAGTTTGTCTGGACCTCTGAGAAATAAATTTGGGACAGTAAGAGGGTCAGCACAGAACCCTGTGATATGCCACTGTTAACTGGTCTTTTGCTAAAGGTAAAGTCACCCACTTTGACAGTATGTGTCCTGTAGGTGAGCCAGTTGGCAACCCATCTGGTAATGTAGGGGTTAATTCACAATTGTGAGAGTTTCTGTATAATACCTGAGTGGGGGATTGTGTTAAATGCCTTGGTTAGGTAAAGATATGTCTCTCCCTCATCCAGGGCCTTGGTGACTTTCTCAAAGAAGTCAACCTTGTTTAACAAGCATGATACACCTTTAACAAATCCAAGCTGGTTTGGGTCCAGAGTTTGGAGATTACCTATGTTCTTGTTAATAAGGTCCATAATGATTCTTTCCATGGCCTTGCAGATGTGGCTAGTCAAGCTTACAGGCCTATAATTCCCAGGGTTGGTTGATGGTCCCCTTTGTGCAGAGTGATTACTGTTGCTGTTTTCATTTCCACCGGAACATAGCCAGTTCACAGACTGTGGTTAAACAGGGATCCAAGTGGGTCTGCTAGGTCATGTTTTAAGTTGTTTAAAAGACACCCTGGGATGTTGTCTGGTCATATTGATGCCATGTGTTTGGCCTTGAAGAGTACCAAAATGACCTGCTTTCTTGAGATAATAGGCCGAGGACTGGTGGCAGGTATACCTTGGGGATGACTGGAGGGGATGGGGGGTGAGGTTTGCTCCAAATCTGTCAGCTAGCAGGTTGGCTATTACATCCAGTAAAGTTTGGGTGGTGCCATCCATAACCAGTTCAATATATATCTTGGTATTCCCTTTTAGATTTCAGATGTAGTTAATGCCTTGTGATTATCCTTAGCTAGGGAGACTATGTTTGATTTGTAATTAGCTTTGCAGGAATTGACAAGATCTCTAATTTGTTTGTTTAAGCTAGAGAGGGATTTATTTCTTCTGCTCAGCCACTTCCCTCTTGTTTTTGACAGTTGTTTCTTTCTCTTGTTGTACAGACTGTTTATACTAGGGGTCCACCAGGGAGGCTTGTTTTTTTGGCAATACCTGGTTTTAATCCAATCAGGTACAGCTGATTGTATACAACTTCTTAAATGGTTATACAGGGCATTGGTGTACACCTCTGCATAGGAATCCATGTCACCTGCATTCCAGGGGGCTTTGAAACTTCTTATACCATCATCTAGTAGGAGGTAATTTGTCTTTGAAAAATGTGTAAGTGTTTTTGAGCTTCATGGGATATTTCATCTTCTAATTATTAATAATTTCACTACCTCACAGCAT
This sequence comes from Protopterus annectens, assembly GCF_019279795.1. Lineage (NCBI taxonomy): Eukaryota > Metazoa > Chordata > Ceratodontiformes > Protopteridae > Protopterus > Protopterus annectens. The sequence continues at coordinate 546,594,500 of NC_056748.1, forward strand.
CAGAACCAACACAAATACCAACCAATTCAAAAGAATTCTTAAAAAATATCTTAATGACACCTGGCTTTGCTCCTGTACTACCCCCGGTAACTAGTTTTAATAGCTTCTAGTCATAACGTTTCTTCTTCCCTGTCACCTCATAATCTTTGCTCTCTCTCATGTCTAGATAATCTCTAACCTCGTCCTTTTCTATCCAATTTCTCCCCTATAAACCCTTCCTCAACTTACTTTGACAAACTACAATGGCTACACTACAATAAGGAATTATATCAACTGATTGTATAATACAAATGTCAGCTATAATAGCATAGAATGTAATTTCAGGTGTACTGTATGTCTTGTATATTTTTTGTATAATTTCTTGTATACGTTTTATATAATCTCTGTATGTGGAACTTTTCTCCATGGGCCTCCACTGAAAATGGGTCTTACCCCAGTAGGACTTTCCCAATAAAAAATGTAAAAGTAAAATAAATAAATAATCACATTGAACAATCTTACCCGGAAGCACATCACGTGGGGTGGGGGATGGGGTGCAATGCTCTCCCATGTTAGTGAGTACTATGTACAGGACATCTGAGAATCCTGTGGATGTGCTGATTAGCTGTTCCAGAGCATTTGCACTCACAAAGTCCAGGAACCTCAACTGACTCTAGTAAGTCAAGGTATGCAGTATGCTTTTTCTGTTTCATGATAGGGGACATACAACTAGCTATGATGTGATAGTGGGCTTTGTGTATAGTTATTTGGACATGGAGCACCTCAAGAGAGTCATACTGTTTCACCAGTCTCAAGGTGTACTTATCCTTAATGAAGATGGATACACATCTTTCTTTGGTTCTTTCTCACTCAGTTTGTGGTCTGAACGTATGGAAGGCGTTGTAGCCCTGCATGGCCATGGCGCTTTCCTTGCCTTTGAACCATGTCTTGGTGACTGCACAGACGTAAGCATCTTCCAAAGTGAGGAGTGCTTCCTGAGGCTGCAGTTTCTTGTTTAGACTCCTAGCATTAAGCAGCAGTACCTTGATTTGTTATGTTAGGAGATTGGTTATTTTGACGCTGCCTAAAAACAGCACAATAAGGATGGCTAATGCCTTTGTCAATATCTACAAGCCTAGAGGAGACAGGTGCAGACCATCTCTGGCAAAGCAGCATGGCCTGTTGACCATGTCTTCCCAGGCTGACAGATATTGGAGCCCCCCTGGACTGATACAAGAAGCTAAGTCAATTGTTAAAGTCAATCATTTTTTGTTTGTATTGTGGCATCATCCTTGGGGAAGGTAGGATGCTGCTTAAGGGCAAGCTTATACCTGCTTGTGACACATACTCTGACAGCTCAGTCATGTCTCTCTTCATATAGTCCAGTGAGGTTTGTCTCAAGTCATTTAACCCCACATGGATTATGACGGAATCATACTGGTATTTGTGGTTGAGTGATTTGAGTGTTTGCATGACTTGACAGATCCTGACACCTGATAGGAAGATAACTGTAACCCGCTCCTTATCCAGCCTTGTGAGGGAAATATCCATTTGCCTTACAATTGAGTCTCCTATGACCAGTGCATAAGGTTTTTGTAGTGTTATGCCTTATGGGCTTACTTGTTGAGAAACTGGTGTGTGGTGTTATTATGTGTTGGTTTTTTTTTGCATTTTTATGTTTGATCTTTTGGTAAGTTACTAGTGAGTACCTCTGCATATGTGGGTTTATGTGTTGTGTCCTTATTCACTGTGGGAAGTGTGTGTGTGTGTGTGTGTGTGTGTGTGTGTGTGTGTGTGTGTTTGTGCTTGTGTGTGTGTGTGTGCTAACAACCTGTTTGGCATTAGGTTTGTCCTTATGTGAGAGTCTTGCCTTCAATTTCATAGTGTAACTACATCTCTCACATAAAGTATCTGTTTGTTTCAGGAGTAAATGGATGCTACATTGCCTTAGGATGCCCATGTCTATCAGGCTGGCTAGAGAGATGATGGTAAACTGCCCATCCATGAGAGCAGGCTCTTACAGTATGCTTTATTAGGGAAGTGAATGGATTAATTTGACAGGACTGAGACTAGAAGTGTGATCTACACTTTCTGTAGGCTAAGGTTGATCAATAAGGCAATTCTGCTCAGTGCACAACTGAGTTTCTCCTAGAGCAGCAGAAAAGCTTAGAAGCATTTCACTGACAGCTGTTTAGGGAAAAACTGAGCTTCTAGGCTTTTCCTTCTATAAAGGGCACTGCTAATCACTGCTGCACTAACAGCAGGACTGTGCAAAGATGAGGATTAAGTACGAGCAAAGAGGAACAAGTTTTAAGCTAACCACCAATCAGCAAAGCACACAATAAGCCTTCCACCAGCAATCCCCAACTCAGACAGATTAGAGCAACATACTTCTGATACAAGGGTGCAGAAAAACACCTTCTTAATGTAGAATAGCCGGTTTGGAGCCCAAGTGTAACAAGACCACACAAACTACCTACAACAGTCCTACAACTAACAGATACAATGTAATACAGTGTAATTAGGTACTTAAGCAGCATAAAATAGTACAGTTTTTTTAAAACTACTAAAGTACAGCCATGGCATATAAGAGAATGACAAAAACAGCCCTTTTGTGTGCTTCCCAGATAATATAAACCAGGTACACCAGCAGATGAAGTATCCCAGTCCTCCTAATGTAAAAGCACAGCAAAGGGCAGTTTATATGCACAGCTCGTATGGTCTCCATACAAGAACAATTTTATGAAGACACATGAAAATTGTGTTCATGAAGAGAGGATACCCTCCTAACACTATTAGTAAAATTTTTGGAGGAGGTCATTAGAGAATAGAGACATAAATTGACCTCACTTTTAGGTAATAATGAACCTATTACAGCACAATAATGGAGGTCACAACATAAGATTCGAAACTTCTATGGTGATGAAATACAGCAATGATGTGCACGTGATAAGGATGTCATTAAGGGAAAAAATGGTCTGTTTAAGACAGATGAAGTTTTTAAATTAGTTGAGTCCAACCACACTTTATTTTCAAGGTAGATAACAACATTAAAACAATTTTAGAGAAGAATAAAATCGAGAAAAGAAGCAAAATAGTCAGCGGTGAAAAAACAGGAACATTTAAGTATGGCTCTAGTAACCGATATCCTTATATTTTAGAGTAGGATTATAAAGAAATTAAGAATTATTGTCCCTCTATAGTGCCAATAAGAAGGGACAATTGTGCCACTATGGGAGTGGTATATGTAGCTGTATACATAAGTTGCCCCTCATTTTATACAGGCAAAACAGAGAGAAGCATGATAAAAAGAATATATATCAATAGGAAAAAAATGTTAATAGTGTAATATAGAAACACTCTTTAGTTTACAATGAATTAAAAAAGTTTAAATTTAGAATACCAGACGTAAGCAGTTTTGATGTTGGGGTGAACAATGGGAAACTCAAACTGAGTACAGAAAACTAATATAGCAACTAAGGTTAAATGCCACAACTTTTCCATGTGCCTATCAATTCCATAATAAAGATGAGACCAGCAAAATTATATGGAATTATTGAACAATTTGTATTTCAAATCTATTTAATTTTTATTCCATTGAATAATGGCTTGGATGTTTTAATTAGACTTTGTAAGTCCATGCTTTTAATGGTAACTTTTATTCAGAAAACATTACTGTTTCTTTAAGGATTTTAAACATTTGACTGCATAATTTCAGATATAAAGAACTGTTTTAGCTCTTTTATAAGTACTGATGAAGTACAGAATAATGAAGACAAAAGCTTTCAGCATTTAATAAAGTATTTGGATTTGTACTATACACGATTTGGATATACTACATTTCTTTGGTGCTTTGTTCTCCCACCTATGGTAACATGAACCCTCAACAGTTTTTTTTTTTAATTTTAGTTGTATTATCATTTTATATATGTACACAGGCACACACATACACACACATGCACACCCGCACACGTACACATGCACACGCACACACACACACGCACACACATACGCATGCGTGCACACACACAGACACGCACACACTCACAAACACACACATACTCACACACACACACACGCGCGCACACACATGCATGCACACACACACACACACACACACACACACACACACACACACACACACACACACACACACACACACACACACACACACACACACACACACACACACACACACACACACACACACACACACACACACTCACACACAGAGACACGCACACATACACACACACACACACACACACACACACACACACACACACACACACACACACACACACACACACACACACACACACACACACAAACAAACACACACATACACAGGCACACATGCACACACACACACACACACACACACACACACACACACACACACACACACACACACACACACACACACACACACACACACATATATTTCAACATAAAGGGCCCCTAGGTGGTCATCCTCAGACTTTTCCTGCCCTTATTCTTTTTCATTCTTACTCACCTCCTCTCTCACCAGAACCTTACTCCTCTCAACAATGAACTTCTATGTCCTGGCATGTTCCTTCACATCTACCACCTGTTCTACATCTGCACAATTCTGGAACATACTGTGTGTTATAAAATGTAACGTTATGCTGCTCGTATTCCATAATCTTGCATTCCTACTGCATTCTAATAAAAGGTATTATTCATGGCATGTGCCTCTTCAGTTTTGTTTCAATGTTATGCTTCTACCATTCTTTTCATGTTTTGCTGTACAGTGTTCTTATCTTTGTCTCTGAATCACCTGTTGTACTGGTGCCAGCTAAAAAAAGACCTTGAATAATAATAAAAACAACAACAATACCAATGACAATAATAATACCCATTTGTTAACCAGGTAGCCCCTGTACACTCAAGCCCCTTTCAGAGGCAACCCAGGAACACTGTCTGGTTAAGTGAGTTGCTCAAGGTCATATAGTATGCAAATGAGGACTGCGGGAATAAAAAAAAAAACTGCACTACAGGGTACTACAGCTCAGTGTCAGACATGTTGCACTGTGTTTACCAACTAATAAGACTCAAATAAGCAAATAAAACAGCCTATATTCCAGATTCTGGTTAGATATGTCAGAATAAGTAGTGATTGCCAATGCCCACTTCCTGTTGTGCACTGGGCAGCTTGCCACAGCATGCTGTAAAGTAATTACCTGGAGCATGCATACCTTTAGAAGCACCAACAGAGTAAGCTGGGTCATACATAGCTGTGAGTCATCTTAGACCCGAGGGCCTACTGAGCTCATCCCTAAAGCTGTACACCACTACAAGGTTGGGCAATCATAAAGCAAAGCCCCCAAATGACAGCAGGACAGTGACTGGGATGCAGATCTTGAACCTATGTATTAAGGAAAATACGCCTTGCTCTAAACTGAGTCTTAGTCTGAAACACTAGAAGACATACCTTTCAACTGTCCCTGATTTTCTGGGACATCCTCGATGCTGACTCAAATTTTAGCTCTGTCCCTCTTAATCCCTCCTAAAACTTGTGACTTGAAGAAAAGGCAATGAATTACGCAATAAGTAATCACAATAATTAGAGTTATAGACTTCTTTTACTTCAGAAAATGTACATTATTTAACATTCTCTTACTCTAGCAATGACACAAGTTCATAGCATTACTAGAAGTGTCCTTGACTGTCCCTGATTCTGTTGAGATTTGTCCCTGATTGGATGACAACTATGCTACAACAGGAAAACCAAAATTAAATATAAAAAGAAAAAAATGTACCTATGCAGATAAAAAGCATAAAAAATGCACAAAATTTGCCTCATAGCAACATATTCTACCTACCAGTGATGTAGTCACCATTTCTTCAAACCATTTGGACTGTGCTTGGTTGTAGAGATCTACACAGCGCATCAGTTCATCTCCTGTAAAAATCAGCTTAATTAGTATACAAATATAGTCAGCTAAAAAATATAAATGTATATTAATACACGGTCTCATTTTATCCCACAAAAACATATCAGGTTATACTTTGAAGCTATGTACGTGCACAGATTGCAAGAATATCTCAAGACCCTAAAATGCTTTAACAAGCAAAGACATAATTCAAAAACACATTAAAAATAGGCAAAGAAGTCTTAAAGAGGTTTTACATTTACTTTTAATGAAATATTCCTTCTGTTCCAGTATGGCTCTACATTTAGGATGGTTATCCCTTTGAGGTTTAGATGACGCTGTATGATTAAACTAATTTGTTACACTACTTCCTGGAAAATCTTCCTCAAAACATATGGTTTCATATCACCATCATTGGTGTAACCGCAAAACATCCATATTAGAGCACAAGACAGTCTGGGAGAAATCATGCCTTATGCAGTATCAGTGACTTAAAGCACAGAAATGACCTGTATATCTAGGATGGCTGACCGGGAATGATGAATTAGGAGACACCACTGTCTCTTTAGGTAGAATGCGGCTCATCCTGCAATATTCATAGGTTTATGGGTTCACAAGTGTTTACTAGGCTAATGACCACAAGGGTCTTTATAAGCCTAGCCATGCATTCCAAATTTCTGACAGGTTTTGGTACCCTTGGTAAGTGTAAGCAGGGGCTTGGGAGATGAAACATTTACAAGCAGGTGCCTGGAAAATTAGCCATATACAGGCTGCCTGTGTCCATTAGAGACATAGGTGCCAAACCAGAGATGAATTTCCTATTCCCCATCCTATTGTCCAAGTTAAACTTGAATTGGGTTAGGGAGGAACTCTGCTTCACATGGATGGGGAGCCTGTTCCAGACAAAGAGTAGTCTCTGGGATATATACCTGCCCTGTTTATCTCACAGGCAAGGTTTACGCCTTTAGAATGGTTAATTCTGGTGCTGTTTGCTTTGTGGATATGCAGGAGGTCCATTAGAGTGAAGTATGACAATGCCCTGTATGCCAGGCATAGATCTCCCTTCAAAAGCCTGTGGGAGACAGAATACAGGGATTGGGCCTTGAGGCAGTCTGCATAGGACATGTAACTTATGCCCTGTATTCTTTTAGTGAAGAACTTCTGTGGATGTTCCAGTTGTTGGATATGCCTGGTTAGGTACTTACTAAAGGGGGCATTGTACTCAATGACAGGTCTGATGAATGCTGAATACAGTTAAACAATGACTTCATTGGACCTAAATGCCATACCTTTGTTTACAAATGAAACAACATAGAATGATTTCCTTACTACTGTAGACAAGTGATGGTCAAAGGCCAGATTACGAACTATGTGTGTCCCCAAGCCCCTGACTACAAGGTTGACTCTCTGGGGTTTATTGTCAATATGACAGTTATCAGGGGTGGATGACTTCCCAAAGGAAACTATTAAGCATTCTTTGGTATTTTGTTTTTAGTACATGGCTCTGACACCAGTTATTTGCCTGTGTTACCCCTTCCTAGAGGACATTTGTGCTGGTAAAGGATTCAATTGCAGCTCTTGGTTTGCAATCATCTGGAAAATGTATTCAGCCAGAGGCCACTGACAATGGCATTGACTTCAGAGAAGTAAATGCCTAAAAGGAGCAGTCACAGAACTGATCCCCAAGAGACTCTCTTTGTAACTGGCTTCTTTGTAGAGGTGGACTCCCAAATTCTAACTTCCTTCAGTCTTGTCTGTGAAGCAGCTGGCTATCCACTGGGTGACATAAGGGTTGACATAACCTCTTGAGTTTGTCAATGATGCCTGAGTGGGGTATTGTGCCAAATGTCTTCGCCAGGTCATTGTAGGCAGTGTGAACTATTTTGCCCTCATCCATTGCTTTATGACCTTCTCAAAGAAATCCCCCAGGTTGAGTAAGCATGACCTGCCTTTGACTAAAACCAAACTGGGTTGGGTCCAGTGTCTGGAGGTTTTCTATGTCATTATCGATTATTTCCATGATAATGCTTTCCATAGCTTTGCATATGAGACTAGTGAGACTTATGGGTCTGTAGTTTCCTGGGTCTGTGGATGGCCCACATATGTGCAGAGGGATGATTGTTGCTGTTCTCAATTCATGAGGCACAAAGCCTGTTTGTAGGCTACAGTTAAATAGCAATTCCAGAGGTTCTGATTGGTCATGTTTCATGCTATTTAGAAGGCAACCTGGGATATTGCCTGGGCCCATTGATGCAGTGATCTTGGCTTTAGAGAGAGCATTAAGGACCTGTTTCTTAATGATAGCAGGGGAGTTAAATTTGATGGTACTTACTGAGGGAAGATTGAGGGGGAGAGAGGTGTAAAGCTCAAGCTGAATTTGTCAGCAATCAGGTTTGCTATATCTTCTGGCTCAGTATAGGTGGCTCTATTAACAATGTGCTCTGCACAAAATTGTGTATTGCCTATGAGGTTCCAGACACAGATAAAGTATACCTTGTGGTTGTTCTTGGCCAGGGAGGCCAAATTTACATCAAATTTGGCTTTTGTAGAGTTTATTTTTCCTCTGAGTCATTTGCTTAGTTTGATGAGAGTGCTTGTATCCTGCTGTGTGCTGCAGCTCTTAATTTTTGCCATGATTTTCTTCCTTCTATTATACAGCCGACTGATGTTGTGATTCCTCCAGAGTGGCTTGTTTTTTGAGTTAGTTCTGTACTTTTTCCAGGTGAGTACAACTGCCTCTATGTAGCTTACCAACATGGGTGTCTGTGAACAATTCTGCATTGGCAGCAGTGTTCTCAGGGTTTATTGGAGCTTGAAATTTGACGAGGTTATCACTTAATAGTAGGAAGTTAGCCTTATAGTAGTTCCTGAATATTCCAGGGTTAGCTGGGGTTTCAGGTTTTATTTTTATTTCAAGGAAGACCATTCTGTTGTCTGTCCTTACCAGATAAGACACTATACTAGGGGGTGGGCAGCACTCTTCCATATTTGTGAGGATAAGATCCAGTATGTTTCCAACCCTGGTTGGTGTTCTGACAATCTGTTCCAGGGAGTTTGCACTTACAAAATCCAGGAATCTCTGTGCCTGTATGTTTGGTGTCGTATATGACTCCTAGTTAACAGTGGGATAATTAAAGTCACTCATGAAAATGTGATTGGGTTGGGCGGTCATAGAGGGGGACCTAGAGCTCACAAGGAAGTGGTATGGGATTTTGTCTAAGATGATTTAAATGTGGAGAAGCTCAAATGCTTTGTCTTGTTTGACCAGCCTTTAGGTATGCCCTTTTATGCAAATCGAGACATCTCCACCTTTGGTCTCTGTGTGTGTAGTAATTAGTCTAAATGTGTGGAAGGCATAATAGCCTTGCACTGCCGCTGTGCTCTCTGTGGCTTTAAACCATGTCTAAGTGGCAACGCAGATGTCAGCATTCTCTGCAGTGAGGAAAGCTTGTGGGCGGTGGAGTTTTTTGTTTAGACCTCTGGAGCTGGGCAGCAATACCTTTAGTTTTCTTGGTTTTAATTTGCTATGTCAGAAGTGCTTTCAGTTTGGCATTACCTAAAAAAGGCACTATGGGGGAGAACAATGTTTTAGCTAAAATATGAAAGCCTAGAGGGGAAGTGCAGACATCCCTGGCAAAGCAGCGTGGTCTCCTTCCATGCTGACAAATATTGCATCCCCTTAAAATGATACCAGAGACTAAACCAATTATTAAAATCAGCCATCTTCTGTTTGTATTGTAGCATCATCCTTAGAGAAGATAAAACGCTGCTCAGTGCTGGGCTCGTACCTTTATTGGGACACATATTCTGAGATCTCCATGATGTCTCTCTTCTTATAGTCTAGGGAGGTCCATCCCAGGTCACTTACTCCCGCATGAGCTATGACTGAGTCATACTGGTACTTGGGGTCCAATCACCTGAGAGCATGCATGGGTCCTGTTAAGCAACTGATTGTGACTTTCTTCTTACTCAACCTGGTGAGAGGGATATCAGTGTGTCTCACGATGGAGTCTCAGATGACCAGAATGTTGGATTGTGTGGTGACTTGCCTTATGGTCTTAGAAGTAGAGGCTCCATGAGATGTGGCTATATGTGGTGATGTGGAAGTTGTTTTGAAAGAGTGCATTTGGGCCTGCTGAGGGTATTTGTTATGTGTGGTTTATCTTGGAGGTCTTTGGGGTTTAGGATGGTTACATTTAGGTGCCTCGGCATACTCTAGTCTATGTGTTTGCTTTGAATTTTGTGTGATGTGTGCAGCGTGTGTACCACTAACAACCTGATTGACATTAAGAGTGCTTTCATGTGAGAGCTTTGCCTCCAGTGACATTGTGTAAATACATCTCTCACATAACATATCAGTGCATTTGAGGATTACCTGGTTGTCAGTAAATATGAGGCAATTTCTACACTGCCTCAGATGCCCATATCAACCAAGCTGATAATGGAGATAGTGAGAACGTTCATATCCATGGCAACAGACCCTTTATTATTGATCATACAGCTGTAGTGAGAATATAAAGTAATGTCAAGAGTATCTGGTTTGCAACTCTGGGATCAGTGCTTGTCACTAAAACTTGGTTGTCCTGTGTGCAACCAAGTTCTGGTGAAATTTCAAGGGTGATTTTACAGGAAAAATGTCAGCTCAATGTGTCTGCATCTATACAGGGCACTGCCAGACACTTGAGGGGAAACTAATAAGTAGACCCTGATGACTTATGGATGAAGTATTTAGGCAAATATTCTGAACTTTAGTTAGACAGCAGCAAAACTATGAGTACTTACTGAAAAGAAATAATTAGCTTGTCAAGAATGATGAAAACAAGGGAATTCACCTGAAAGGCTACTGCCTGGCTACTACTAGTTCTGGTCTCACCACAGCTTAATGCTGCTGCTGGGGTACAATGTTTTTTGCTTCTTCTGTCACCAGAAGCAAAATAGAAGCATCAATCCCAAGATGAGAAGCAGGCCACAGGCCCTTTGCTGGTCAACAGTCTTGTCACAGATGATGCAAAGGTTGGCCTTCTGTAGCCTTTTCTTGGTAGATGCCTTGAACAACAGACACTCATTACCCAATCAGAAACAGTCAGGAGCACAATATAATCACAAATTCCAAGCCTGCACCAATGGAACAGTTATTAGGCCTTCCAGTGATCAGCTGCCTCCAGAAAATAATGTCCCTGTGTTCCCTATCTCACCAGGAGAAAAACAATAACACTAATCACGAGATGACTACTAAAAGGCAGAATGCGGGGTCTCCAGTAGTTGGAAGTCTTGGAGTCGATGTTGCAGATTTTACAGGTAAGATGGAAAAAAAATGGGTTAATATCCTAAGAGCTGCAGTGTGCATTAAGCAGATAGATTTGAAAGAGGGGGTAGCTTATGCCACTAATTTTAAAAGAGCAAGATAGATTGGAAGGGGGTGGGCACATTGTATTTGGCTTTATGGAATATCCAGAAGGGCTTAGGAAGAAACAGCAGATAACAGTAAAGGAACAAGAACAAATGCTCAGGAACACAAACTCCTTCCATTGAGACAATTGCCTTCTTTGTATTTCTGCATGCCCTTAAAAATTATGGTAAAAAAAAACTAATGAAAACAGCTTACTCCACATCTGTGATGTTCCAGGCAATGCTGTGTTCCTGTATCTTCCACCAGGCCCTTATAGCATGGACCACTAATGAACATAAGTCACATGCCCATGGCATTCATATCAAGCCTGACTTCTTGTACCATCCACCAGGGTCTGGTAACATATGCTAATAACTGAAAGGTTTGACTCACACCCCAAATCCATGATGTCCCACTCAACCATAACATTCTGTATCACCCATCAGGTTCTTGTAACACAGACGGCTACTAAGCATGACAGACACAAAAGGGGATGGACCTGCATGTCTAAGAAAGTGTCTCTCACTTGAGGAAACCTAAATATACAAATGTATTGCTCGAACATTCAGAGAATAATAAAATGTGAAAACAAACATCCTTATGGTAAGGGGTTTCCTCCCAAAAAGTCCCATGCAGTTGGAACAGCAACCAACACCAATGATGTTATACACTACTGAGGAAATATTCCCATACATTGAATATATTTATATTTTTGTTTATACTGGCATCTTGAAATATTGCATTTTTTCATGCCTAATGTATTCTCTAATGAAAAAAAAAACTTCTCTTCAGCAGAAAGGAGACCACCCAATAGGTAAATGCCAGGTTAGTTGTTCGTCTGGATCATTTTAAGCTTAGCCAGTTTTTCTTAGTGAGAATCAAGTCCTGTACTTCCTGTTTGGGAGATAAACACCTTAACCACTATGCCAACGCCAACAACAATTATGCCAACGGCAACAATGAAAACATAACTTCAGAATTCTTTGTGGCTGCAGATATCTAGAAATATCTTGGAAATAAATAGTAATGTACTACAGTCACTTACACATGCTGTACTTCTTAGCTCTAGCACTTTTCCTTTTTGAAAACTTCCACAAGTACATGTAAAATGTTTTAAATCCCACAGTTTAATTTATTTAGTCTTTTTTAGGCTGTGCTTGCAGAAACAGACTCTCAAACTACCTCTCCACCACTTAATGTTAGTTAGACATGATGCTAATGTGTAGGAACCTGTAAGTTAAGAGCATTTTATTCATTGATACATTTGTTCATTATGTAAATAATATGATCCAAATCAGACAATTTTCTGGCAAAAACCTACAAAAATTACAAAGAAAATGAACATTATCAGAAGTCAGAACCTTAAAGATAGCTATTTCTATGTATGCTACCTGGTTTTACTTTACTTGGCCAAGATAAAAACAGATAAGCACAACTCATTGGGTTATATTTAAATAAGGTATTCATAAACCTAACCACATTCTTGACATGTAAACAGAGGATTCCTGCATAAATAAATTAATTCTCTAGGTGGCAGCACATACTAACAAGCTGAAAAGCAACAGCATATTATTCCATTAGAATAATACCCGAAATAAAAAAAAAAAAAAAAAAAAAGAAAAAAAAACAGTAGTAGCATTATCACCCACTGCGACATAAAGCATTCAAGTAATCACATTTTATTTCTTGCAAAACTGCATGGTTATACTGTGGGATTGAGGCAATGAACAGTTATAGAAGTAGAAAACTGCATAAACCTGTGCAAGGCTATTCAGGTTTGAAACAAATTCAAAAGGAGATCAAAATGGTACAGCTCTACGCTAAGCAAGGTCATCTTTATTTCATCGTTTTCAAACTCTGTCTGCAGTTGACTTCATTTACTCAAATATTTACTGTATATAAGCAAGGGTCTGACTCTTTGTCCAGGCATTTTCTCTCAATCGTTCTCCCTTTCTCTCTCTCTCCATCTCACTTTAAAGGTGCAAACCTAAACAAATAGTACACCATTCTTTTGGGACATGCAGCACCTGTACTCCGTATCTGTCTGTAAAGAAAAACATCAGAAAATAAATATAATCAATGGCCCAGAAATTCCCTAAAGAAATGAGACAAGTTCCCTCATTCACAAGCCTGTAAGATGATACAAAGTCTGATGTTGCTAGGTGTTTGTTCAATTAAGATCACAGCACAGACATGAACAAGTGATAACATGGGGCAGCTGGGGCCTGTTACAGAGATAAAACATTAAAACAAATAAAACAGGACACTGGATAGCTCAAAGCTGCATCCATAGCTGTTTACATCAGTCCCACGATAATTTCTCTGAACTGGTTGACCTACTGACAAACACTTCTGACTTAATCAACAGCCAGTAGAAAATACAGAAACAAACACATTTATTTTATTTTTATTTTGTTTTACTTTTTCTGATAAGGGCTTCTGAGAAAATGCATTAGTTTGCAATTTTTTCTACTAGATGTGTTGGTAGGAAAATATGTCCTTAAAATAATTTTCTTCAGAAATTTCCTGCATTTCATATATGTTTTCATGTTTCTACTTCAGAAGACTGACAAACCAAAAGACTGAATCTCAAAAAAGACTGAAAATTCAAAACACTGAATGCATTTTTAATGCAGGGGCAAGCCCCTCCTGCACCCCTCATGTGGGGGCTGTGCCCCCACACCCCTGCTAACTATATATACCAACTCCAAGATCGCAGAACAGTGGAGAAGGGGCAGACTCCTTCATTCAGTATTTTGAATTTTCAGTCTTTTGGTTTTTCAGTCTTCTGAAGTGGACACATTGTCATGCCCTTTTTATGTTTGAGGAGATTCTCGTGTCACAGTACAAAAGTGTTTTTGTTAGCTGTTACTTGTCAGTGCATTTAAAATGAGAAACTGTGGTGGCATTCAGGAAACCATGTTTGTGCATAGACATCCAGGTAAAATATAATATCGACTGTATGTGCTTCCAAGCTATATATTCAGTACACAATATGATGCGCCACTGTAGTAAGCTGGATATGATCCAACCTAGATGCAGAACACAGTGCAAGTGTGATGTAAATGCAATTTGGTTCTCATGCATATACAATGAGCCAGCTGCCATCAAACATTTTATGAATCTATATAGTTACATCACAGAAATGCATACTGTAAGGTGCACAGAAGGATGGTGACACACAATCCTGTTATTTTCAGGAGTCAGCACCACATCACAGAGCCACAACTTTTGCAACACAGAGTACCGGTGAGCACACTGTTGTGGCAGAAAATGACATGTGGGCCTTCCAATGAATATATGACTAGCTGTATGTAACCACATATGCAACCACTGCACTACAGTGGTGAAAACAGTGGCATGGCCACCCACAGCTCAAGTGTGGAAGAACCAGGAGGCATGGCTGTTTGCAAGCCATAACTTCCAAGCCTAAAATGTGCTGTTTAGAACCTTCTCCTGCCTATGTGGGCATATACTGACACAGGCATTATACAAAGTGACAAACAATATTACCATAAGTGGAGCAATGTGTAAAGGAGGGAGACTGAGCAGTTTTGAGTGTTCATGGAACATGAATGGAGGAATCCACAGTGCCAGCAGGGTGGTATACTGTAAATCTAGTCTAACGCTAGTATCACAGTACCAAAAATACACATTCTCTGCTGTGCACTTATAGACTACATGTCCTTCATCTTATAGAAGCATCAGAGTGCCATGAAAATGAAGCAGACAATATTGGAGTGGGATAAACAACTCACATGACAGCATTATAAGTTTTGCTTGTATGCAGAAAAATATGTACTTATATTTGTATATAATAGCTTGTTAAAGTTCTCCCTAAATGGCACAACTGTTATGAGTATGTCTACTAACTGCTTAGCATCAAGTCACCATCACCTTGTATGGCAGTCCTTTTCAATCTGGCAGTGTTTTCCATACACTAGCATGGAGCTTTGCTAGTACCATGTCACACAATTCCCCTGCATCTCTGAAAAGATTCTTATCAAACTGCATGATTCATCTCTACCACACCGTATTGCCTTCTATACAGAATGACTGATTTTGACATGTCAGGTACATAAGTCACTGTCATGCTGTATCAGTTTATCAACTGGCATGCTTTAAATTGAGAGTCTTAAGAAACAGTTTCAGTATTTGGCCAGGTAGCTTGTTAGTACTTATAGTCAGTCAAATTAATAATCTGATTGGTGTTGCTGTGGGGCTGTGATGTGCACTATATGGTCTGTTGCTTTATGCTGTGCCACCAACCTCAGCACCTGCAGGATAAAAATAATGGGTGTATACCAGGTTGCCGAAACATTTCTGCTGTGACTGGTCTGGTACGGTCTGGTTGGAGGAACTCTTTGTGGGCATTTGCATGGTATTAGGGAGCTCATGGAGTGGCACTGCAGTATGATTGGCACCTACCTGATGTCACAGAGGTGTACAGGTGAAGTATCATGGCAGCAGGTTTCATGAGCTCAGGAATGACCAACAGTACAGTGGACCTGTAAGCAGCTTATAACCAATAGTCTCCTTCTAAGATGACCAGTACCCAATGGACAGTTCACAAAGAACATTGTCCATTCCTTCACATCAGACAGGAACTGTATATAGTCTTATGTCCCCAGGCACATGACACAATGATAGCATCCTTTCTGCTGTTGCGAAAGGCAGCTAGATTTGACGTATCATGTAAAACAGTCCAGCACTGCATCCATATGACTACACAGGAGGATGTCTAACAGGCCAACAATCTTTTTATTCCTTTTATTGTAAATACTGTACATAGGGTATATGTGTACAGTGGTGTGTACCATGTCCAACATTCAGCACTTGTACTGAAGGTTAATTGCCTATGTGATTTTGTGATTCTATCATACTGAATGGCTGTCATCATGGTGGGGATCTAGACATGCCACAGCCACAAGTTACCAACCTTGTTGCCCATGTCTTCCAGCTCTGTACATCAGGATTGCGAACCTCACCTCTGCACCATCATGTACTGACTTTGCAAGCTTCGGGTGCCTTACTGCTGTTGTGGTATTCCACCTGAGCCATATGTGGAAGGTGTGTAACTCACACACCTGCACATTTACACTACATATCTGTTTACAAATTGTGTATGGTTTCTGGTGTGTACACCTATTTATGTGAATCACCTATGTGTTTATGAACAGCGAGGCTGATCACCCTCATTTTCTGAAGGCTTATTTTCACTGGACTGATGCTCACTGAACTGACTTACACTGAGCTGTCATGAATATAGTACAGCTTATAGCAAACTCATTTATATTTCACAATTACTCAAACAGTTTCTGCTCTCTTATAAGTGTCTTACAGTTTCATCCATTCATTCTTTCTCTGATACCTTCATTGTCCTTAAGAGGCACAGGGAAAGGCTGTCCTTATCCTGTTGAGGTAAAAGAACAATACAAAGAAATAAACTTCAAAAGGACATTAGTCCATTGCAATATGCTTGAGCACTCACACATGGCTGTAGGTAATGTGGACGATCGCTAGTTCGCCTATCAGCATGTCTTTATGATGAGGGAGGAAACCGAAGGCCCTTAAAAATGTCCCATGTGGGTAGAGGGAAGACATGCAAATTGCATACAGGGTGTGCCCCAGCTGCAATATGAATGACTGCACTACTGTGTTGATTAGTTTTATGCCAAAGACAAATTATAATTATACATTTCAAAATAAAATGAAGTACTCCTCAAGACTTTTCTTATCAGAAATATGGCATAAAATAACAGGCAAACCTCTGTATTAGCAAATGCAAAACTGATTATTGTGTTGGAACGTCAGAATATTAATTCAAATACAGATTCAAAACAAAAGAACAATAACTTAGTTTTACATTAAACATAAATTAATCCAGTTGAGTGCACCCTCCCTGGGATTCCAAAATGGTTCATATGAATGGCTAACCCCTTGTGGTAATCCTATCTGATTCCGAGACCACTCTACAAGGATGATATTCTAAGAGTGAAAGCATCAGCAGGGAAGGCAGTCCCACAAACCATGGTTCATGGTCTCCCATGGAAATGCCTGGTCCTACTGATTTATATTGTTATATTGTTGCCTGATTCCCAGAATTGCTTGGCTGCATAAATTACCATGGCTGCTAGAGAAATTTAACTCAGCTAAATGATGGAAGTCACCCAGTGAACTCACTCAATGAAGCCATATTACACGTTTTATCATTGAGGTCCAGCAGAAATGTAGGAGTGGGGGGTTGACTGTGTCTATGTGTATATCAGTGTGTCTGTGTGTCTGCAGGAATATGAATGGGGCCCTATGGGGTGGGGTTGTATTGTTAAATGGATATCCATGTTTGTGTGTGTGTGTGTGTGTGTGTGTGTGTGTGTGTGTGTGTGTGTGTGTGTGTGTGTGTGTGTGTGACAGTGTTGGAGGTTTCTGTCATACCTTTCAACATTGTTGCTCAAGATTTCTAGACAAAGTCAAAAATAATAGGGGGCGTAATATCTAAAATCAAGGACAATGTTTAAATGTTACTCTTAATTCAGTTTAAAAGCTAATGACACAACAGGTTTTACATCAACATGCATTTTCAGAACAGAAAAAAAAAACTCTGGAATTACTGACTGGCTTTAGTCCTTAGTGATTTACCAGAAATTTTAAAATTTTATGTGAGTGGTAGTGGTGCTGCGGTAGTGTTGTTGCCTCACAGCAAGATGTTGTGCCATTCAATTCTCTGCTAGAGCGTCTTCTTTGTGGAGACATGCGTGAATGGGCGTGCCTTCATTGAAGGTTGTGCGTCAGGGCTGGTAACTCAGCACGTAAAAATCCACTACCAAACATTAGCGGACCGGAGTTCCGCTGTGGCGACCCCTAACCGGGATAAGCCGAAAGACACATCAACAACAACATGTGAGACAGAGCATAGTTCTGCACAGTTGAGGGTATGGTGCTTGTGCCAATGCAATGCCTGGTCCTCCAGAGGACAATACAGCAACAATGTACTTTTAGAATGAAAGGTAAAAATATACGTTTCAGAGACATGCAAATTAGGTGATAATAAGGTCTTCCTCATTGCAGCAAAGGCTGTCTCTGAACTCCATTTTTTGTGGTCGTGAAATCATACCTACTTATCATAGGCAGTCTATGCAAACTCAGCCCATTCTTTCTGAATCCTGGGGTATGTTCCATACTGACGAAACTAGAGAAACGCTAACCTTCTGCTGTCATTTAACATATCTGCAATTCATATTACACAAATCATATCAAGAGTGCCCTATTTTATATATGATATAATAACTTCAGCTACATAATGACTACACTGTTTTGCATGTACTTTTACACTGACTTGAAGCTTTGCACCAGTGTGAATAAAACATTTAGTCATGCATGTACATTAAATGTGCACCTGCTTGGGTAGATTTCCTTCTTGCTTTTTTAATATCTTCCTCTGTTTTGTTGCTCAGTTTGATCTCTAGCTGCTGTGTCTTTACTTCTAAATCCTTTTGACGATCTGCCAGTGCTTTCCGGGACTGAAAAAAACAAATTACTCAAATTAAAAATTTGTGCAGAAGTCAAGCAGAATGTCATACCATGGATTGCAAGGCTCTCAAAAATAGGCAGCTAGTTAGTTGCTTCCGTACATCAGAATTTTAAAGATATATGCAACTTAGACAATAATACTTACAGACTATGTCATACACACACACACACACACACACACACACACACACACACACACACACACACACACACACATACACACACACACACACACACACACACACACACACACACACACACACACACACACACACACACACACACAAAATATTTGTGATATTTCCGAAAAAAACAAAACTGATGAGTGAGATGTATGTACAGGTTACATTGGACATGCACTGCCAAAAGATCCAGTAAAATAGCTTAAGAAGAGACTGGATGCAAATATTTGAAAAGATCTTGCTGTTAATTTCCTAAGTTATTACTACCTGCTTAAGTGGACAAACAAAATTCTGGTTACAGACTATTTACAATGCTGCAAGTAAGGTATTCAGTGACACTTCTCAATGGTAAATTAATTACCTGAAAATAGTTTCATTCAGATATTATAGAGCTAGCTGATTAATCTAATGCATGGTCACAGGGGAGCTGAAGCCTGCATTTGCATTTAATAGTGGGCATAACTGGCCATTTTCAGTATTTACAGTTCATGGCATTTGTTACTTTGCTTATCTGCAATCATGGTATACAGCTGTGATATGTGTTGCCACTTTCTGTGCTACTGGGAAGTCCCTGCTGAGTGTACGCTTCTGAACTCTGTCCTTAGTTCACGTCATCACTTCTTTACAAACTTAACAACAATGCAAGTGTGGTACACAGGACAGAAGGAATGCAATTCCTGTTAACTTCCTGCAGCTCCCAGGGCTTATGCTTCAAAAAGTCAAAGCTCTTCCCATGAATGCATAATAGTTTCAGAGTGAACATTTTAAATGTTATATTAACACTGGAAATGCAGACATTACACTGGAATTTTAGAGCAAAGGTTCTAAAGAGATCATCACTAGCTATCTATAACAAACACACACATTTCTTATTTTTGTTCAGAAGGTGGGTGGCTGTTTTTGAGTGAACTTTATTCATCCATGCCTCTGGTTATAATAAACAAAATACATTAAAAATTGAAGCAGAATGCAAAGGCCCAACAAGTCAGAGAAGAACTGGCAGACAAAATGAGCTATTACTGCAGTATGATAAACCCCAGAACTAAAAGCGAAGTACGGAGAAGCATAAACAAACGAAGTGTGAAATGATGTGTGAGAACAATTTGTCGTCAGAGATGCGTTGGTTATAAACACAAACATGACAGCTGTTATGTGCACACAGGCAATAAGACCCTTGCATAACATTCTTCAGTCCATTCTTGCTGGTTACAAGAATTTGTTTTTGCTTTGCCTTCCCTACCAGGGATTGATAAGAGTACAGGCAAAGAGAAGGGGCTAGTAGTGTATTAGGTGAAAGACCAGCTCACGTTGAGTTTTTAATTAAGTTTAGAACAGAAGCTACTGTTATAGAAAACAGATAATCAATCAGAAGAGGTTAGAAAATATTGGGAAGACAATGAATACAAATGCAATATATGAAAGAAAAGTAAAAATATATCTGCATGGCTCCCAAGTGAAAAAAATGGATACGAATTTTTTTATACTCTAAGCAGTCTTCAGACATTTTTTTTCAGATAGATAACTAACGATGGAGGTGTAACAAGAAAGAGACAGGTAACTGAGATCATGTTTTCTGGGCAATGTAACGAGTTGGCAGATTTTAAAAATTCCCCACTGAGTACTTTGTCAAAAAAGTTGGAAGGAGCAAATGGTTGTAACTGAACAAATTTTTTTTTTTCATTTGGGATATAGGACCTGAATTGCCTAGACATGGTAAAGCCTATTAGCTACCAAAAAAAAAACAAAAAAACAATTACTATAAATTGGACATCAAAATCTAAACCAACTGTAACTGAAATTATAAAAGTATTGGATGTGGAATCTTTAGAAACAGAAGGAGCAAATTATGTGCAAATAAATGGAATCTGTGTGAACAATACATGCAGAATGTACAGTAGGATAAGTGACATTAAAGGGAAAGCAGGACTTATTCTATTCATGTAATGTTGGAACAAATGATTTAAAAAATATTATATAATATAATGCAAAAACTAATAAAAATGTTTGTAATGAGGATGTCAGCTTTCCTTTTTATTTGTGCTATATTTAGAGCCATTGATAAATAAAATAATGGAGTCATAAATTTATAAATTCAAGGATAAGTGGCATGGTAATCAAGAAATGTTGGCTTTATTTGTAATATTTTATTCATTTACTTACTTTATACATACTGGAATGTATTGCTAAATATCCCTGCACTACTCCTTCCTCTTTCACTGTCACCAACTTCCTTTACAGTGCAGAGCATGCAGCCTCTACATCTGACTCCAATACTGCAGGATCTCTGCCATAAGGGTCAACTTCTTATTCATTTTCCTGAAATTAAACAGTTATAAACAAATATGTATTACTGTTCTTTATATCCTTCCTGGTGACAATTCAGCTATACTGGAAGATTTTGTACATTGGATATCCATAACAATTCCAAAAGAAAAAAATACTACTAGGTAATGTGAATAAAATTGGTTGGACATAAACTCTAACTCCCCTACATCTAGCATGAACTTACATGGTTTCACACAACTAATTAATATCTCCACACATTACAGCAACACATCAAGTTCTCTATCAGACTGGATCCTAGTAAAAGGCTCTACCAAATACACCAGTCCACCTCTGGTACATGCCTGACTGTCTCAGTGACCATCTCCCAATCTACACAACCGGGCATCTCACACATCCACTTAAAAGCATGTTTATAAAACAACATACAATCTTTCCAGTTTTAACCCAGAAATGTTCATTAATAACATATCATCTTTTAACTAGAGCTTCCTAAAAACCCCCCCCTTGAGGATGCTGTAAATGAATTCAATACAACTTTCCCGAATATCCAAAACAGCCTTGCACCTCCTAGAACGAAGAGACTAAAAACAAATAATGCAATTTTGCTGTCCAAAAAGAGTAGAATGTTAATGCAGGATAGAGAAAAACATGGAAAGAATGGCAGAAATACAAAACGCCACAATATATTGAACACTACGGAATGTTTCACGACTGTACTAAAAAGCAAATTAATAAACACAAAAGGAAAAAAAAAACAGACTACAACTTTCATAATAATAATAAACACAACCTTAAACATTCTGGATGGCCATTAAAGAAATTTTGCATCACGGCCATAAATTCAACCCAAACCCCTTTCCCAATAACTCATTACTTGAAACCACAATACAGTTCAAGTCTTATTTCATAGACAATATAGACTGTCTAACTAAGAATTCCTCACCATCTAAATTTTATTTATTTATTTGCAGTTTGATTACCGGGGGAAGTCTACTGGGTTGAACTGACCCATTTTCAGTGAAGGCCCGGGGAGAAAAGCTCCAAGATGCATTATACAATTTAGATACAACCGATAGTTAATATTAAAGATAATATTATGTAGAATAGTTACTCATAAATGCATTCAATATGCATAGTTAACAAATTCATTAAGCTTGAAGGTAGGGATCATACAGTTTCATTTGAGGAAAACAGATATGTGTTAGGTGTGGAAACAGTTTACATACAAACCTTTTAAGAAAATGTAAATACGCTTTACATACACACATCAACTGTAGAATGCTATTTACAATATTTACACAGTTGGGCTGTGTGAGGGTAGCTGTAGGAGTTGTTGAGAGCTTATAGAGAAGCTATAGAAATTGTTGAGAGCTTAGATAGGCTCATAGAAAGATAACTATGAGAGTTGTAGAGCTTGGGAACCAGAGAGAGAATCCCCTTTGATTAGGTTGGGTAAAGGCAGGTACGTTTCCATTTAGTGGACAGGTGTTTGAACAGTTGGGTTTTGAAGTTTTCTGAATTTGGTATAGTTCTTAGTGTGGAGGGAAGGGTATTCCATTTTTTGCCTAGTGAGAAAGATATGAGAAGTTGGCCAGCTGGACGTTTAGGTTTATGGATAGTAATTAAGTTCTGATTTTCTGATCTGAGAGCTCTGTTGGGTATATAAGGGGGAGTGATGTTAGTTAGAGTGGGACGTTTTGTTGGGTGAAATACGAGTCTAAGTGCAGTAGTGAGCTGGAGGTAGTCTAGGTAGTTTGGGAGTAAAAGCCATTTCAGGGATTGTAGGGTTAGGCAGTGATGGGTGGTAGTTTTAGATTTAGAAGCAAATTTAGAGATTTTGCTGTAGCAGTTTTCTAGTTTAGAGGTGATAGAGGAGGGCAAGTTGGTTAGGAGAGGGACTCCGTATAATAAGGAAGGAAGAAG
Organism: Protopterus annectens; assembly: GCF_019279795.1. NCBI lineage: Eukaryota > Metazoa > Chordata > Ceratodontiformes > Protopteridae > Protopterus > Protopterus annectens. The sequence goes on from NC_056748.1 coordinate 546,617,686, forward strand.
ATAAGTCGAGTCCAGAGTTTACCAGGTAGAGCTGGAGAGAAAGCAATTATTCCTATACAGCATACCTAGCTTTTGGTGGGTTTTCTTAATATTTTGTTGAATATGAATATCAAACTTGAGGTGTTCATCTACAGTAATGCCAAGTAGTTTGGCAGAGTGGGACCACTTCTATAGGTGAGTTGGTTTGACTACAGACTTTGAAGTTGTTTTTATCATAGGAGAGGGTCTTTGTGGGAGGGAATAGTAGAATCTTTGATTTATTTGCATTGAAAGAGAGGTGGTTTTGGCACATCCAGTTTTCAGTTGCTGAGAAGGCAGTTTGGGTTTTAGTCAGCAATTCAGAGAGGTTTGAGGCAGAGCAGACTAAGGTTGAATCATCTGCGTATTGAATGATTTTAGCATCAGGAATAGCAGTGTGAAAGTTGATGAAGATGTTAAAAAGCACTGGCCCAAGGATGAATCCCTCTGGTACAGCAGTTGGGTTAGGTAGAAAGGAAGAGATGGAGTTCTTCCATTTGACTGCCTGTGATCTGTCTGATAGATAGCTGGAGAACAAGGATAAAGCATTATGTGAGAGATTAAGGTTTGTGAGATGGCAGAGAAGGTGCTTGTGGGAAACACTATCAAAGGTTTTAGACAGATCGAGTAAAACCGTAGAAACTAAGTGTCCTGAATCTTGGGCTTGATTGTCAGTTTCTAGGAGAGAGATTAGAGCGGTTATTGTGCTATGGCCTGGCCAGAAGCCATGCTGGGTAAGAGTGAGAAGATTGTTTTGGGTCAGGAAAGGCATAAGTTGGAGGTGGATGCATTTTTCTAGGATTTTGGAGATTGGTGAGAGCAAAGCAATGGGGCGAAAGTCTGAGATGCTGGTATTTTTGCCTCCTTTATGAAGAGGAAGAATATAAGCTGAGTGCCAGAGTTTGGGGATGTATGATTCTTTTATGGATCAGTTTATAATGATGCTGATAGGAGAGCAATGCCATCAGCAGCACATTTTAGGAAGGAAGAGGGAATATTGTCGGGAGCATTAGAGCAAGGTTTAAGTTTGGACAAAAGTTTTTTTATAAAGTTAGTAAAGATGGGTTTGAGTTCAAACAGATGAGGTGAGTGAGAAGGGGGAGAGTATAGAGCAGTTGGGTTATTATTGGGAAATGTCTTGCTGAGGGTAGTAATAGTATCTATGAAAAATGAGTTAAATTCAAAGCCTAGCTCAAGGTCAGATTTATTTGGGTCAGGACAGGGATTATTCTTGGAGCCTGGATTGAGGAGTGAGTTTATTGAGTTCCAGAATTTTTGGGAGGTTTTATTGCTATTGGACTGAAGTTTGATATAGTAGGATTTTTTTGTCTTTGGTGATTAGACATTTTGCATGGTTGTGGAGTTGTTTATATTTGAGCAAGTTATTGGCCAGTTTATTGTTTTGGTAAAGCTTCCATAGTTTTTCTCTGTGGTGCATAATCTGTTTTGTCTCTTTGGGTAGCCAAGGAGCAGTTTTAGTTTTTATCCTTTTGTTTCTTAGTTGGGATAGTGAGTTTAAAGTATCAAGGAAGACAGAGCTGAAGTATTCTATAGCCTTCTCAAGAGGATGGATGTTTAGAATTTGCCAGTTAATTTGTTTGAAAGCAATTGAGAAAGTAGTTGGGTTGAAGCTACTAAGGTTACGAGTTTGAATGTATTGATGCTGGTGTGGGGAGGAACTGGTTGAGCGATGCATAAAGGCTGGGAAGTGGTTGCTAAAGATATCAGGAATTGTGCCAGAATTTGTTATTTTATTTGGATCTCAGACTAGGATCCAATCTATAGTGGATCCGGGAGGGTTTATTTTGCTAGGTCGAGTGATGGAGAAGACTATTTGAGTGAAGTTATAAAGGTTACTGGATAGGGAGGGAGACTGGCAATTGATTTTATTCCAGTCAATATTCACATCACCAAGGATATAAGTTTCATAGTTAATTTCAGTAGGGTCCCATAGGAGAATATTTTTGAGTGTAGAGATATTGTTACCATGTGAGATATACAGGGCAATGATACAGATATTTTTATATTTATTTAGTTTTAGAATTCTGGCAGTTAGTTCAGTGTTCTGGAAGTGAGGAATTGGAATTTGGAGGGGAATTAAGGTAAGAAGGTTGGAGGAGACTGGGGCAGTGCCCTCACCTTTTTTATTTAATCGGTCATTTCTGAGACAATGAAATCATGGGGCAGACTCTCAGAGTCGGAGATAAAGGGCTTGAGCCAGGTTTCGGAGATGGCTAAGATATCTGGCTGGTTATGGCTTAACCAGGCTTGAAATTTATGTACTTTGTTGTTTAGACTTTGTGCATTAATAGTAAAAATCTTTAGGGTGTTGAGATAGGAGGAAGAGGGTAAGAAATGAGTGTTATTAATAAAGGATGTAGGACCATGGTTAGGATGGATATCACCAGGTTGGACTAGGTTGTTGAAGGAGATATCCTTTAGCCGTATTGGTCTGCCAGGCATGAATTTTGGTAGATTGTAGATTGGAGCAGGTGACAGTATCTTGACTTTAGAGGAAAAGAGTTTAGGGTGAGATGGGTGCAGAGGGTTGGGCTAAATGAGAGAAGAGGAGATAGAGTGGAAATGGGAGTAAGAGTGAGGGAGAGGGTGGGTTTGTATGTCAGTTGTCTTTGTAGGGGGTATTGGACAAGCATAGGTGGAATATGAGGTAGCATAGTATAAGGGAAGTAGAAACAGAAAGAGGAGGCTGGGGGACTGGAGGTTGTGATAACTTGAGGAGAACATGTTGGAGCAAAGAGAGAGTGGTATTAGTGGTTAGGAAAATAGAGAAGGCTATGAAGAAGAAAGGGTTTAAAAAGTTATGGAGGTATTCTAGAAATTGAAGGAAAGAGGAGGGGAGTATAATTATTGGGTGGAGTACAGATTACAGAGTTTAAGAAGGATGGCTATAGGTGGGAGGAGTAATGACGGGGGAGCTGGTATTGGGTAATTAGGCCGAGAGGGTGGGGTAAGATAGGAATAAAGCTAGGAGTACTGGGCTGGGTGGGATTTGGGGGCAGGGTAGGGGAGCGGAGTGAGCCCATAGTGCAAACGGAGTGGGAAAAACACTAGAGGTGAGTGAAGCAGAAAACGTATCAGCAAAGAACAGTTTAAAGGCTGTGGCTGGAAGGTATGAGCTAAATATGTCCAGCCAGAAAATGAAGGCTACCTTTACAGATGGTGGTTTAGCGAGGGGAGAAGATATTTACAGTCTATATTAACTCACAACCAGCTGTTTGTGAAAAAAATAAAACTTGTAACCTAAATAAACTAAAGGTAACCCTGCCCAGCAGCTATGTATCACCACATCCACTTTCTCCTTCAAACATGTGACAACATCCTATATAAAACTACTCTTAAACAAACTTAAATCATGCTCTACTTCATTTGATGGTCTTTCAAATGAGTACCTTAAAATAGCAGCCAATGGCATTTAAATAGGTCAGTCCAGGGATCCCATATTTTCTCTCTCTCTCTGTGTCTGGAAAAAGTCACACATTATCCCTCTGCTCAAGAGAGGAAATTCAATAGACATTACTAACTTCAGACCTATAGCAAACTTATCCCCCCTTTCAAAAATACTTGGAAAATGCATTCAAAAACAATGGCAAAACTATCTCCTGCAGGAAGAACTATCCCCCAGACAACATGGCTCCATCTTTCTCATAGTAATAGCACTGCACGTGTAGCCTATATAGATACTGTCAATAAAGCTACAGATAACAGCAAACTAGCCTCTGCTTTATTTTTATGCCTTCAATACAGTTTGTCACAGCAAATTTCTACTTCAAAAGTCCTCAGTTCTTCTTTAGGTTGCTCTTTTAAGCTCCCATTCTATGTTTCAAAAGTTACCTGTCCAATAGTTATCAGTCAGTAAAATCGCACTCCATCCTCTCTCCATACCTCCCAGTCACCATCACTGTACCATGTACCACAAGACTCTATCCACGGTCCCCTGATCTTTAACATTCTCACCAACAACCTCCACACATCCACACAACAGGCTGTCCTAATACAGTACACAGATGACTTTGCACTCATTTGTACATCTGATATGTCATACCTTCAAAAAATTACTCAGGAAGCTTTAACAGCAACTGAAACATGGCTTTGTAACTTACAACTCCTGCTTAGCCCTAAAAAAAAAAAAAACAATTACTACTTTTCCTCACAAATCTCTCTCCCATGAAAAAAACAAAATTTAAAGTCCTCCCTCAATTACACAACCACTGAAGTTACTTCTCATAGCAAATTATTAGGTATAATAGTGGATAGTAATCTTAAATTCAACCTGCATACACAGAATTGCATATGAAAAACTCATCACAAAAGTACAGTTATGTACATTTACCATAATTGTAGATTTTAAGTGTATTCACTGTTGCAGTCCTGATGGGCTTTCCTTCTGTGGAAGTCCTTGGCTGGCCCAACTACCAGAGATTTTTTCTTTCTTCTGAAGATGGCAGAAGCCCTGACCAATGTCACTACATCCAGTTATAAAGGTAGTCAGCCAGTGCCATCACCTTAGTACTTTCTTTCTGCAATAGATAGGAGCCCCTTAAGTGGACCCTAAGGTCTGGCACCTCCGATCAGATACTCCAGAGTATGTACAGAGGAGAAGGGAACACCCTAGAACTAGGGAGGAAAATGCTTACCCCAAAGTCATGGGGCAAGAAGGGAAGGAGGAGGGAAAGAAGAGTGCAACACTGAATACACTCAAACATCTACATTAACGCTAAGTGTACACAACTAACGCTAAGTGTATACAACTGTACAATGTTCGTCATGTTTCATTGTTACAGTCCTGACTTGTGGGAAGATTTCCAAAGTTGAGATGAGGGTGGAAAGTAGATTACGGAGAAGAGAGTATGCCCTGCAAGATGGCAGTGGCAAACCCTGCTCTGGACTTGAGGAAGGTGGGATGGTGATACTGTTTGGTGAAGGTATGCACAGAAGACCAAGTAGTGACTTCCAAAATGTCCTTAGTGGTCACTCCTTTACGAAAGGCTGTAGATGTAGCCACAGATCTATTGGAGTTAGACCTCAGAGTCTGGTGGCTTCTTCCCATGATGGCTGTAGCAAAACAAGATATAGTGGGAGATCCATTTGGAGACTGTTTGCTTAGAAACTGGTCTCCCTTCAGAGCTACAGGCAAAGGCCACAAAAAGCTGATCAGACTTCCTGACATTTTGGTTCTGTCCAAGTAGTAACATAGTTGTCTATGCATATCCAGTCTATGGAGGATTCTTTCCCTCTTGTTTTGAGAGTTAGGAAAGAAGGTAGGCAAGTGGATGGTCTGGTTTAAAGACATCTCTGTAACTACTTTAGGCATAAAGAAAAGATTGGTCTAAAAAGAGACTCTGTCAGATAGGGAAATGATGTTCCACACACGTTAGGGCCTGAATCTCTAAAACCTTCTAGCTGACATAATGGCTAGCAGAAAGGCTGTCTTACACTTCAGGAATCTGATATCTGCAGAGACAGCCGGCTCAAAAGGAGGAAGGGTAAGCTTCTCTGTTATGAAAATGAGATCCCAAAGAGGAAACAGGTGGTTTTTCTTAGGAGTCTATTGTGAAGAACCCCTCTCAGAAACTACCTCATGAGGGGATGAAGAAGAGAGGGGTTGAGTAGGCAGATAAGCAGACATTGCTGAAGTATGGATTTTAATAAGGGAATAAGAAAGCCATTAGTCAAAAAGTCTTGATAAGAAAGGATCAAAGGCATCTGGGCTCAAAGAGGGCTCTGTCCCTTTTGTCTGTAGCATATACTGCAAGTCTTTCATTTGGCTGAGTAAGATTTCCTTGTGCTAGGTCTCCAAGCTTCTTTAAGAGTGTCTAGGACCTGTTTGTCAAAGGGTGTCCCATTCCAGAAGGTCAAGGAATTATCCAAGCTGTCAATTTGAGAGTGTTCAGGTTGGGGTATATGACAGTGCTCTTGTTCTGTGTTAATAGGGCCACTCATTGGGGCAGCAGCCATGTTTCCTTCCTGCTTAGACTGAGCATTAGATGATACCAGTGCTGCCCAGGCCTATCTGGGTTAGAATGACCCTTGGTCTTTCTCTCCTTAACTTCAGCAGTATCCTGGGGAGCAAGTGTAACAGGAGGAAGACATGGAGGAAAAGGCCCATCCAAGGGAAGCAGAAAGCATGTGTCTTCCAGGCTGACCTTGTTTTGGACCTTGAACAAAACTTCTTTCAAGTATGAGTTTTCTTTTGTGGCAAAAAGTTCTATCTGTTTCACATCACATTCTTTGGCGATGCTGTGAAAAACTTCCAGATACAGTTGCCTCCCATGATGGTCTGACAGGCTCCTGCTTAGGTGATCCACCAGTTGATTTGTTTAGTCCACAAAGTGCAGGTCTAGGGAGTTTGCAGTTTCCCAGTGGTCCATGGCTAGGCAGCAAAAAGAATAGACTGAGCCCCCCCCCCCTGCTTGTTTATGTGCCACGTAACCATTCTATTGTCTGTCTTTACTAGGAGTATTCATGGTTCCCATTGATCTTTGATGACAATCAGACCTTTTTGGACTGCCATCAGTTCCTTTAGGCTGATGTGTTTGTTCTTGAACTGGGAGTCCCAATGCCCTGAGTCTGTAAGTTGTTGTAATGCACTCCTCAGGCTATTTCTGAGGCATCAATGGTCAGATTCTGATCTTCAGGAAGAAAACTGAAGGGAAGGTCTGGGTTGAAGGAGTATGCTTGGGCCCACCAGGAAAACTCTTTCCTGACACAGTAGAGAAGGTGTACCTTGAAGTTGAGGGATTGAGAATGTTGATACCACACATTTCTGAGTTACCAGTGAAGCTTCTTCATATGCAGTCTGGCCAGGGAGATGATGAGGATGCAAGAAACCATGGTACTCAAAGCTCAGAGGAGCTCTATGGCAGTGAGGTAGCTCCTGAGAATGAGTTTTTGGAAGCACACAGCTAGAAATGTAACCTTGCCTGGAGGAAGGAAGGCTTTCTGAAGTGAGGAGTCCAGCAAAACCCCCAGAAATGCAATCCCGTTTGTGGGAGTGGTATGAAACATTTACAGAAGGATGGTGAACCATAGGGAAGCCAGGATCTCTTGGATGTAAAGCAGATCTGCTTTTAGTTTTTCTTGATCTGTTGTTTGAATGTAGCAGTCATCTAGAGGTAAATCTGAATGCCCTTTGACCTGCAGAAGGATACCACTGGGGCTAGGCTTTTTGTGAAGACCCCGAGTCCAGTAGACAAGCCAAAGGGTAGAGTACAGAACTGATAATGACTCACGCCTGCTGTGAAACCTAAGAACCTCCTGGGAGACTTTTCTATGGGAATGTGGAGGTATGCGCCCTTTAGATCTAAGGTTATTATGTAAGTGCTGGGTAAAATCATAGGCAGCAGTTTTTGCAGGGTTAGCAATTTTAATTTTGGTATTTGCAAAAATCTGTTGAGCCTGGAAAGGTCCAGAATAGACCTCCATGTATCCTCCTTTCTGGGGATGAGGAAAATCCTTGAGTAAAATCTCATTCTATGTAATGTGTTTGCTACTGCTTCATCACTGTCTTAGGAGCACAGGAGTTGTATTTGCTTTAAGCCCTCTGTTGGTTGGGTTTGGTAGAGTATCTGTGAAGCCTGATCAAATCAGAGGTTGTTTGAAGTGAAGTTTGTAACCCTTTTTATGAATTTCAGTACCAACTGATCCCAGATTATGAGAGTCCAATTGTTAAAGAAGAGGTTTCCACCAGCTTCAGGAGGAGGAGAAAAATTGTCTAGTAGTCAGCATGGGCAAGGTCTTCCACAGCGGGAAATCCCATCAGTTAGGACTGCAACAGTGAAATACAAAGAACATCTAGGGGTGCTTTATAGAGTGAAAGCCTTTTTCAATTATGTAACTAAAGCTCCTCCCCAAACTTCTTTACTGGACTTCCATCTGTATTAACCCTCAGGAATCACAAAAATCAAAACTTTGAGCAATACTATAACAAAGTTGTTAAATTTGCAGAAAATACCTTTTTCGGAACCCACCACTAGTTAGCACTAAAAAGCCTAAACTGGCTAGAGCTAACATACACACAACTTCTTACCACCTATTAAATTATCCAGAATTCATATGCTTCTCCTGGACTATATAACATTCTACTCAACTATGTTCCCAGTTGTTAATTATGATCCAATGACCCACAACTCACTGTCTGTCCAAAAACCTATCAAATCTGCTGGTAACTGTCTGTTCTTGTACCATGTTACCAAGACCTGGAACTCCTTATCTGTATCCATCAGGTCAATACCCACCCCATCCTTCAAAACCATTCTGAAAGACTTTCTTGCTAGAACATATCTCTGTTCTTGCTCAACACAAGGATAAGTTATATCCCTAAATGTCAACAAATACCTATTCATACCTCATATCTCCCTACTCTCCCTCCTTCACTCACTTCCTTACTTCTATCAATTTCTCTCTTCCCTGGTTTCTCTCTAAATATACCACAAGCCTGGTTTTCAAACACTTTGTATTTCAGCTCCTCTTTGTTTTAAACTAACTCACCTTTAATTTCTCTATAAACTGGTTAAATTTTCTCTGATTATTAAATCATTGTCATATAACTTGTTGACTTGTATACATGCTAAACCAATGTGTTTATATTATATCTAATTTCGTATAATTATTTAAACTGTAGTTATTATTTCTGTATTAGTTTTAAAAGACTGTAAAATTGTTTTTCTTAAATTGCTTTGTAATACTTGGAACTTTTCTCCCTGCATCTCCACTGAAAATGGACTCCTATCCAGTAGGAATTTCCTTGTAATCACATTTCAATAAACAAATAACAAATTTGCGGATGATATTATGTTGTACCTCATAAAACAGAAACTTACATCAC